>NC_082696.1:80520217-80852717 GCF_949987515.2 Delphinus delphis | reverse complement strand
CAAGATGGCATAAGTTTTTCTCATTATTAAACGTCCACTGGGGACTTCCCTGGTGGCACAGTGGTTAAGAATCCACCTGCCAGTGCAGGGGACACGAGTTCGAGCCATGGTCCGGGAAGATCCCACATGCCGTGGAGCAACTAAGCCCACGTGCTGCAACTACTGAGCCTGCGCTCTAGAGCCCGCAAGCCACAACTACATATACACACTACTATATATAAAATAGATAACCAAGAAGGACCTGTTGCATAGCCCAGGGAACTATACTCAATGCCTTGTAATAACCTGTAATGGAAAAGAATGTAAAAAATAATGGATATATATTTATAACTGAATCACTTTGCTGTACGCCTCAACCTAACACAACATTGTAAATCAACTATATTTCAATAAAAATGTTTTAAAATATATAAAAAAATAAAAAAATAAAATATCTAGAAAAAAAGAGGCAAAGAAACACTATAATTTGTGTTTCTATGTTCAATGTGCTGTAGTGTTTATGGGTGGAAATTTCTCTGAATAATAGCTTGGATAATGATGGAATAGGAAAGTCTTAATATTGTCTGGGGCAACACCCCTCTCCCCCTTCCACCTCCTACACACTTTTTTCCCCAAGATGAACACACGAGGCTCAAAAGGATTAAAGGTACTTTTCTCAAGATTGCAGAGGTTGCCAGAAGTAGAGCTGAAACTAGAAGCAAGGTCTCCTTATTCTGAGGCCCCCATCTCTACCTTCAGTTTCTGCGTGAACCGCACTTGTTCATTTCCAGCATCTCCCAGTGTGTGCAAAGCCATTTCCGGAGGAGCTGTGTTTCCTTGTCTCCTGGAATATGATGCCAGGGGTCACGTGGGATCGTTGTGGGAATTAGTCAGCCGTGCAGCCCTCCAGGGCTTTGCTCCTTTCTCCGCTCCTAACCCATGCTTTTCAGACTCTCCAGTTTTATTTTTTAATTTTTAAAAATGGAAGTATAGTTGATTTACAATGTTGTGTTAGTTTCAAGTGTACAGCAAAGTGATTCAGCTATACACATATATATATATCTATTCTTTTTCAGATTCTTTTCCATTATAGGTTATTACAAGATACTGAGTACATTCCCTGTGCTCGCCAGCAGGTCCTTCTTGTTTACCTATTTTATTTGTAGTGGTGTGTATATGCTAATCCCAAACTCCTAATTTATCTCTCTTCCTTCTGCCCCCTTTCCTGTCTGTGAGTCTATTTCTGTTTTGTAAAATGGTTATTATTATTTAAATTGCCAATATCCTTGCTCCATTGGTGAGTTCGCTGACATTTGAAGTCATCTGTATCCTCTTTGAGGAGACAAGGCACTTGTCTCATACACTTGGCTCTGCAGCAATGTCAACTTGCTATAAATGTCTCTAAATGCCTACCTTCAACCTCTGTCCTAAATAATCTGGGGAAAGGCAACAAAAAGCTTGCAAACCAGGCCTGGTGCACGGACCACACTCCTAACACGCTAACTCCAGGGGTCTCTAACTCCAAGGAGAAGCCAGATATCTACAAGGTGAGGCCTTGGATGACCCCTCTGGGATGGGGTTGGGGGGTGACGTCTGGGAAATTCTCAGCAGCTTCACCGTAATCAGGGAGGAACGCACCCTTGGTATCTTCAGCTCCGCTCTGAAGGTTCCTGGGGACACTTGACTTCCTATGATGTCAGAGAGATGTGAGTAATCCACATGTGAGGAGCGCTAACCCTTCAGAAGACTAGACACCCAGTTTCTTGTCACTGAAGGTGAGTATCGGAGCTACAAATGCCTTTTGGCAATGAAGGCACTCAGGTGTGGGGGGGGGAAGTAGCATCTGTGGATGTAGTGGAGAGAGAGGCTTATTTAGGAACTCAAGGCGGTGGAAATAAACTGTCAACAAGTGACAGGCAGTTTTGAGAAGTTCAGATAAAACCTGAAATGCTGAACCAGGAGGAAAAGGAATACTTGAAAGAATATGGGGAATTCAAAGAACACCAGCTGCGACTGGGTGCTGGGCTGTAGACTGAAGGCACAGGTCCAGTTAGGCGTGCTCGAGAAAACCAGCGTCTTCAGGGAGGTGTTGGCATCTGGCGTGATGGCCTCTTGGGCGTCAGTAGGAGCTTCAGCCAAGTCTCCTCCCCAGTGACTCGGTGGCTGGATTGTGATGAACACTGCTCGGAGGTAGAGGATGTTTCTGCTCATGTCCTGTCCAATAAATGGGGCTGAATTTCAGAGGTACTGACTTGCCCCCTGTGGAAATGACCTTTATTTGGAGTCTGACCTGGAGCTGCCTTGGACAGTTCTAGAGGCTCAGACGTTTTCTTGGACCCACATTTGACCATGTGATGGAGGTTTTCCTGACTGTTCACAGCAGCGTGACACAGAGGATGAGAAAGGGGCGTTTGGTCACCATCTGCCCCCTCTCTCGCCAGGACAGAGACGTGGTTGACAACAAGGAAGGGGAGATGAGTCCTACCCCAGCAGAGCCCTTTGAGGCCACGTGTTGCTTTTCATTCCTTCTTATATCTGCTTATATCCCTGACTTTCACCGGGAACTTCTTCACTGGGCCTGAAGATGCCTTTTGGTATTTTGCCTAGTACAGGTCAGCTGATGACAAATTTTCCAGTTTTCTTTATCTGAACATATTTTAACGTTACATTCATTTGTGAAAGCTATTCTTACGGTATAGAGAATTATAGGTTAGCAGTTATTGCCTTTTAGCACTTAAATGCACCATTTCGTTTACTTCTAGCTTCTACTGCCAGTGCTTATGTTAAGAACTACACTGTCAGTCTAATTGCGGGGTTTTTTTTTTTTGGAAGCTAGTCAGTCTTTTCTCCTCTGGCTGCTTTTAGGAATTTTCTCTTTGTCTTTGGCAGTTTTACTATAGTGTGTTGAACAATTTTTTTTGTTTATGTTGTTTGGGATTTGTAGTAATTCTTGAGTTTTTGGCTTGATGTTTTTAATCATTTTTAGAACAATCTTTTAGTCATCGCCTCCTCAAATACTGTTTTTAACCCACTCTCTGTCTTCTCTCCTAATGGGACTCAATTTACACCTATGTTAGAACTTCTCACTGTATCCCTTATGTTTCTGCCCTCTCTTCTGTATTTTTCATGTTTTTTGAGTTTCCATAGCTCATGCTGAATAATTTCTTCTTACTTATTTACCAGTTCACTAATTCCTCCTACAACTGTGTATAATCTTTTGCTAAATACATTAATGGAATACTTTGTTTTGGTTTTTGTATTTTTCAGGCTAGAATTCTCATTTTGTTCTTTTTTGTATAGTTTTCAGAACTCCACAAAAATTATCTTTTATCTCTCTTAACATAAAATCCTAGTTATTTAAAAGTCTATGTCTGATAACAAAAATATTTGGTTGGAGCCTCTGTGGGTGTAAATATTGTTCTTTTTTGGGGGCAGGGTTTTAATCACATTTTACTTACTTATACCCTTGTATACCTTGTTATTTAAAAAAATTTTATTAACGTATGCTATTCAAACAGAAAAGTGTACATATAAGCATATAGCATGATAAATTTCCACACACTAAACACACTTATGTAACTTTCACCTAAATCGAAAAACACATCATTACCAACACTCTAGAAGTCCTGTTTGAAACTTTCTAGAAATTATCTTTTCCTTCTTTTCTCCTCCATCCACCCAAGGAGAACAGTTACACTGTTATGTCATGGCATAGGTGAGTTTTTGCCTGATTTTTGGACTTTATATGAATTGTATGCATGTTTTTGTGTTTTGATTTTTTCATTTAACATTGTGTTTGTGAGCTTCATCTATGCTATTTCATGTAGTAGCTGCAGCTTGTTCATTCCCACTGTTATTTAGTATTTTATTGTGTTTATGCCACAAGTTATTTAGCATTCTATTGAAAATTATTTATAGTTTTCAGTTTGAGGTTTTAACCAGCAGTATGGCTAAGAATATCCTTGGTGAACATATTTTGGTGAACATATGTACTGTCTAGTTATTTTTGATTGAGTGCTAGGCATTGTATTAGCAAAACTGTAGAAAAATCTGACACTTAGGATAATGTTACCATTCCTTAGGGAACATTTACATTTGTTTCTACCTAGAACAACTTTAAGAGATCCTAGCTTTAAATACACATGCAACTTAATATTTTAAAAATATTTGAGCTCAAGTATGTGTTTAACTATGAGAGTCATAAAGCAATAAAACAAATGAGAGGGTACTTGGGAGGTATTCAGACTTTAACAAGGGGTGTGAGAGCTCTGTACACATGGGATCACTCACACTGTGCTAAACCTCTCAGCATGCTGCTCTCTAATCTCTAGTCATCAGGATAATTACTGATGTGAAGTCAGTGGCTTCCAATATATTCATGCTTGTAAAATGTCTTATAGTTTCCAATTGCTTTCATATTCATTATGAAAATGATTATGTCTGGGGTGATATCAGCATATAAACATGTAGTGACAGGATTGCATCTAAAAGATTCTTTTTAAGGTCCACACACAAGCAAATGTAAATGTTGATTACTGTCATGTAGGAGAGAAATCAAACATCCACTGGAAATGGATTCTTCACAGGGACTTCTATGGGGGATAACACATCATGTAGATTTGTGTTAGGCCCATGGGCAGCATGGTGCTGAGGAAAGAAGGTAGGGCCAGGAATTGGAACCCCTGGGCCACTTCTACCACGGGATGTTATAATCCTAAGTAAATCACTTCATCTTTCTGCATCTTAAATTTCTCATCTGTAGAACAAGGCTATTGATACCATCCCTGGCAAGTCTAGTATAACACGTCTGAAAGAATTTCTTAACCAGGAAAGCACTGCATCAGTGCAAGGGAGTCGTTATTGGGAGGGCAAAGTAGAACAGGGATGTGTTTGTGCGGAAGGACCCTGCAGCTGAGGGGCCTGGGGTCAGTCCCGACTCTGCCACCCATCAGCCGTGTGACGTTAGCCATCTGCTGCTTTTCTCACGTGTAAAATGGGATTACAATGATAGTTCCTACCTCACAGGACTGTTGTGGAGATTAAGTTAATACTTATAAAGCACTAACACTGCCTGGCACATCGTAAGAGCTGCATCGTCAATGGCTGTTATCATTCTTTGCAGTTTCATACATGATCTAAAAAGCAGGTAGTCTGAGATGTTGTTGACTTGCTGAGAAACACCTGGCTGAGGAATGAAATAGCCCATTGAACAATTTGTTTTCTCACCTGTAGTTTATATTTTCAAGGACACAGGCAAAGTCCCTGTCCTAGAGACTTATATTTGATAGAGTGGGGAAGAGACAAAGTCCCAGGGAGGTTCAGGTCTGCCTTGCAGACTTAGGGGCAGAAAGGGTGATGGGGCTGGGAGGTAGCATGGTTGGGAGAAGACATTCAGTAAGGTCAGAGAGGGTAGTTAGTTAGGCCATGGCAAGGAGCTGGATTTTACTCCTTGAATGCCAAGAAACTATTGACGTGTTTTGTTCAGGAAAAGGATCAAAGAAAACAATAGGGCATATTTAATTTTATATGCCAAAGGCCTTTTCAGGATTAAAAAGTGAGTTTAAATGATGAACCATGATTTTACAATAAATTATTTTGCTCAGTTAGCAGATTTTGATGGCTTTAGGCCAGTTTTCAGAATAAATCTGATTGACAGTAGGACCTTAATTAAAGGTAGTATTTCCAATTAGTATGCTAGGTTTAGATGACGTTTTGCTTTTGGGGATCAATGGTCTCTAAATCCATACTATTGGTGTAGGCAGAAACCATCGTATTGTTATGCCACCATAGGACAACACTTAATCTCACCCTCCAAGGTGACTGTGTGTCCTCCAGGGGAGATCAATAACTTCTCATTTATCAGATTTAAAAGGGAGGGGTTGTTTTTAGTTGTTCATAAGATATAGCCAGACTAATAGAGCCTTAAAGACATGTAGGTTTACTTACTATGATTATTTTTTGCTTCATGCAGCAAGTCCAGAGTGGTTTGGAGGCTCAAGTTATATCCGAGTCCACTTCTTTGCAATTCTCTTCATTTCCCGCTTCATGGTCCCTCGGTGGTTGCTGCAGCTCCTGTCAACACATCCATGATCCAGGTAAGAAGAAACAGGGGAAGGAGGCAAGGGTGGTGCCGGCATCAGGGAATCAGAGACTTGCTCAGACACTCCTGGAAATCTGCTTTTACTTCTTTGACTTGAACTGTGTCACAGCGTGAGCTTTTTCGTGGTCAGGCAGTCAGAAAAGGTGAATTTGAATTTTTGAGCACAATAGTCAAGGAAGAAAAGGAACGAAGGTTGAAATGGGTTTGAGTGAGCCAGCCTACGTTACTTTTCACAGCAGGTTCTCCCAGAACTTTAGTTCCCCATCCAGTGCCAAGATCTACAGCAGACACCAAACTGCTGCAAACTCTTGGCGTGAAAGATCACACCTGGAGATGGTTATCTGGGGAGGTAGTTACATACCTTTTCCAGCTGACTATGAAATCTGAAAGTGAAGGTAAACATCTGTGTCGGGTAGTAAATAAAATTTCAGGATTGACTAACTTCCAGAATTGATCCCAGATTTCTGTGATGAGTCACGCATACAGCCATCCATTTAAATGCTCTTTGACCTTGATAGGGTGAGACCCATGGTTTCACTTAGCTCTGTAATAAAGCATCCGGACGCAAAGCGCAGTTGCTTCTGAGTGAGTCAGGCTGACGTCAGCTGTGTATTTTCATGTAACTTTGTAATGGAGCAGGACCCTACGGGCCTCCCGGGACAGACCCTTCCCCCATATCCTCAGCTTTAGCCCCTCCCTGAAGTACCCAGATGATGGTGTCTGGTACACATTCCTGAGCTGTGTTATGGGTGCTAAACACCCACCAATGGAAGAAGTTAACTACCTGATGACCATGAGCATGTAGCCCCCAGACCTACTGGAGCCTGAGGACTGATGACATTAAGCCCTGTGACACCGCCTGGTTACCTCACCATCAACCAACCAGAGGACTGTGACCAAGCTGATCACACACCCTGGGACACTCCTCTCTCACCTGGCCTGTGAAAGTGCTTCCCTGAAACCCATCGGGGAGTTCGGGTGTTTTGAGCATTAGATGCCTGGAGTCTTTTTTTTGGTGCCTACAACAAATGCTGCACCTTCCTTCACCACAACCCGGTGTCAGCAGATGGGCTTTACCACATGCGGGTCTCAGGTTTGGTTCAGTAACTTCAGGGTATCACCCCTGGGATTTATTCTTGGATGGAGAAGAAGATGCAGACTCCCAGATTTTGTCATATCTGGAAATGCCTTTAAAAGGGCAAAGAAAAGCAGTTAAGTGGCTAGAAGCACTGGAACAATTATAAATTCCAAGCAACGTCCTTATAGAACAACAAAAAAGGCTTGGCAGGAAGCTGATAAATTTAATCAGTTAAGAAAATCAAACTCGGCTAGCCAGCAAGTGCAGCGGGAGGTGCACAGTGAGCTCCATTCCTCCGCTCCCTGTGACCTTGGGGCAAGTCTCCTTCACTGTGAAACACGTAGAGTAATAGGTCCTGCACCAGAGAGTTGCCATTTGACTACACAGAGGCCAAATATCCTTTAAATTCTGAGGTACTCCTGAAACAGTTGGGAAATGTGGGCCCTTTCCCCATGGGAAGGGAAAATATCTCCTTTCTTTATCTGTAGGAGCCAGAACTCCAGGCAGCAAGTAGATTTTGCTGAAGAGAATCACCAGCTGCTTCCTGAGAGCACTGCCGAGTCCTGAGAGCACCGCCGAGTCCTGATGGAGAGCCCTGAGAAGGCAGTTAGACATTAATTGAGAAAGGGGCTGAGGTCGAGCCTGGAGTCCAGTGGGGCCAGTGGCCAGGGTCCAGGGGCGGCTGTCTAGGGAGGTGTTGGTGGGAGGTCTAGGCTGTGCCTTTCCCTGCTTTGTTCCTGGCTTGATCCTGGTTCCGTGGGCTTCCTGTGGATTCTTCCCAAACATCCACTTGCCGTCCGAGTTACCTGAGAGCTTCTGCATCTGTAGCAGGGGCCTCTGTCGGCACCGGGTTGGGGGGCAGTGGTGAAGCACAGAGCCCTCCATCAGGAAGGCTGCTTCTCCTAGGTCAGGGGTTACCTCTGCAGCAGAGAGCTGCCCGGGCTGGACAGCTGCCATATCCCTGCTTCATCTTGTGCCCTGCACACTCGTTTACCCTTAAGTGTTTAAAACTCCGTCACTGTGGGATGCTCATTTTTTACAGGCATTTAAAAATGCTGCTTGGGACATTTGAGTCACTCCATTAAAAGACTCCTTTGGGCTGTGCCTCCGTTGGTTGGGTTAACTGGTGGCAACAAATAGTAATTCTTTAGAGCACTTTTAACTACCAGAAAGTTCATCCTTGCTGTGTGTAAAGCAGTTATTTCTTCAGGCAAAAAAACTAGCACAGTTCTTGAAGGTGTCAAATGTGAAGTTATGTCTACTTCTAGATTATTCACAGCTGGTGAGAATACATCCTGTTTATTTTTCATAAATCTGAAGAAGAGCTAATCTTTGTACTTTTTTTGGGGTGGTGTATTCAGTATCTATTTGTTGATTAATTCAATCTCAGATTTATGGGAGAAGGGAAAGTAGCTCTTCAGATACACCAGGCCCAGTGCTGACACTTTTAGGTACACTTTTCTCAATACTCTTGGCAACCCCGAAAGTTACACACTTCATAGATGAGGATCTGAGATTCAGATTATCCCCAAAACAAAATTAGCTCAAGGTCACCTGGTTAAGAAATAGTGGCAAAGTGATGGCATACAGGTTTGTCTATTCTAAGACCCATGTCTTTTCATCCATCTGATCGTGGAAGCTCAGCGGGTACTTAGCCTGGGCCGGGGATGGGGCTTGAATAACAAGTGAGCATCTCTTCCCTCAGGGGACACAAACCCAGTGACCGACAGCATACATACAATGCAGTGTGGGTAATCCACGTTGGAAGCAGGTAGAGGTACAGCGGGGTGGGCTGGGGGGGGCTAGGGGGATGGTGGTCAAGGAGGGTGTCACTAGTGAGTGAAGACTAAGCTGAGGCTAGAATGGCGGTTGGGGTTGGCCAGGTGGGAAAGCGGTGGGTGGATTTATCAGTTATCCATCTGTTATGGACCAAAGGTGTTCCCCCCACCCCAATTTATATGTTGAAGCCCTAATCCCCCAGTGTGGCTGGATTTGCAGACAGGTAGGTAAATAGGTCAAATGAGGTCATAAGGGTGGAACCCTGATCTGATCTGATCATCAGATTTGTAGCTGGAATGGGCCTCACGGATCATCTAAAAAAAACCAAAACAGATACAGATGAACTTATCTACAAAACAGAAGGAGATCCACAGACCTAGAGAGAAAACTTATGGTTACCAAAGGGGAAAGGGGGTGGAGGGATCAATTAGGAGTTTGGGATTAACATATACACACTACTATATGTAAAATAGCTAAACAACAAGGACCTACTGTAGAGCACAGGGAACTCGACTCAATATTTTTTAATGACCTATAAGGGAAAAGAGTCTGAAAAAGCATACTTATATATATGTGTGTGTATATATATATATATATATATAATATATATATAACTGAATCACTTTGCTGTACACCTGAAACTGACATGACATTGTAAATGAACTCTACTTCAATAAAATTAAAAATAAAATGGTCTCCTTTTACAGATGAAGAGATTGAGACCCATAAATGTTAAACTGTTGAAGTTGCTCAGTATTAGTGACTCACATACAACCAGAACCCAAGTTTCCCTAACTCTTGACTCTGTGCTTTCCAGATCACACGTGACAGACCTCAGAAACAGGCTCACGTGTCCCAATCCAGGCCACGCCTGCTTCCCCTGTAGAATACAGCTTTCCCCCTCTGCATAGCAGTTAGGAAGAGAATAGATTCACTTCTTCAGAGCTTGATGGAAAATGACATTCCTTATGCTGAAATGCTTATGCTGGAGATGATTTTACTATATATATATATATATATATTTATGATTCCATGCTTGTTTCTGAATTTAAAATCAGTGTGTTTAAGTAAGGGATACTTGTGATTTTTACTTGTACGCCTTCCATAAGTTATCTTTGCAAGCACATTTTTTTCAATGTAAGCAGTTTTTTCTTCAACAGATATTACCAACATCTCATTTTTCTTAGTGTCATATCTTTTAACAGCAGGATCTGCTCTTAGAAAATTTTAATTATTCATTTGCATTGCATGTGAAGTGCTATGTTATGTCAAACTGTTCTTTCAAAGAGTCTGTTTACTTGATTTCTCTTAATTCCCGACTAGCAAGAGAAAAAGTAAATGAATTACATTTGCCATAAAATCTGCTGAACTGACCACAGGCAACTCAGGATCTATAAACCTTTAATCAAAGCCTCTTAACAATGCAAAGTATTAGTTTGGGGGAAGAAAAAAAAACACACGATTGAAGGAAAAGGAAACTCACACTCTAAGGATGCAATAGCTCCCCTCCCCAAACTTGTGTGCACGCATTTCCCCTCATCTGGCCGACTCCAGCGTGCCCCAGGAGTGACAGCCTCCTGACAATTAGTAGCTAAGGTGCCATGTGACGAGGTATTGTCAAGCATTACTAATCTCACAGGGATAAGTTAAATAAATAGGCATCAAGCAACTGAAAGCAAGTAAAGGAGATGGTAGTTTAATAGGAAGGAAATCTGTCAAGTGTTGAACACGGAGAAAAGATTTGGGTTCCAAAGTGAGACATATTAAGGATTGAAGAATTTCCCTGCACCGCGCAGGACCTTTGGTTATAGATGAACGCGTGTGTCAGAGCAGAGGAGGAGGGTGCCCTGGGAGACTGAAAAGGACAATTGACAAGGAAAAACGAGGGCAAATTGGCCTCCCCCGACTCGTCACACTGGGTTGCCCCTTGTCAGTGAGTCCACACCTCCTGTACTTGCTCATGACCTTCCACACTGTCTGTCCTTCCCTGCCTGTCTTCAAATCCTGGCTCTGCCCCTGACTTGCCATGTGATATTGGCCAAGTGACTTAGCTGACTCCATCTCCTCAGTCTCCCCACCTGTAATATGGGGATAATAAGGGAACTCACCTCAGAGGGTTCCTGTGTGCAGGAACGCCAGTGTGCACACCTGAAGCCTTAAGCTTTCCAGATGGTTAATTCAATTTCGTTAGGAAGGAGCCCTCTGTCTGCCTAGGGGTAAAACACCCCCATGGTACGCTTAGTGCTGGAGTTGGGGTGAGAATTGGAGGGTGGGGCTCAGGCTGGGAGTCTGGACTCTACAGTTATTCCTATACAGCTGGGGTCCCCAACCCCCTGTTAGGAACCGGACTGCACAGCAGGAGGTAAGTGGCAGGTGAGTGAGCGAAGTTTCATCTGCTGTTGCCCATCGCTGCCCATCGCTTGCATTACCACCGGAACCATCACTGGGATTCCTGCCTGAACCATTCCTCCCTTCCCCCACCTCTGTGGAAAAATTGTCTTCCATGAAACCGGTCCCTGGTGCCTAAACGGTTGGGGACCGCTGTTGTATAGACTTTCAAGGAACCTGCCCTTCCCTCTTCCTCTTGTTACCGAGTCCAAGCTCATACTGCTTGCCACACGACAGGCCGATAAATTGAGAGATGAGGTGTTGGGGTAAGGAATAGCGACTTTATTTGGGAAGCCAGCAGACCGAGAAGACGGTGGACTCATGTCCCAAAGAACCATCTGACCTGGGTTTGGATGCTAGTTTCTTTTATGGAACAGATAAGGAGAGGTGAGGTGGTAAAGTAAGAAAGGCGATAAGGTTTTGCAAATATTTCCTGGTTCCGCCCAGATTCCGGAGGGGATGTGTTCATTTCTTCTTTCCTGCAACCATTCACAGGTGGTCCTGATCAGGATGTTTCCTGTGAGCTAAACAAAGGTATTTTAGCTTAACACTCAGGCATGGGAGGTGGTGTTTCTGGAGGTGGGCCATTATGTATAATTTAAGCTTATAGGCACATCCCTTTAGTGATTAACGTGTAGCAAAAGCACTAGAACACAAAGGTTAAAGTAAAAGAAACAGATGCAATAAGGAGTCAGATTTGTTCTTCCCTGTTCCACTCTCACCCAATCGCAGCCCCCTCTGTTACTCCAGTTACAGAGCAATGGAGAACTAACACAGGTTCGAAGGTTTACCTGTGGTCCAGAAACTAATGTAACCAGGGGTGGGTGATGGAGTGAGTAACTGAGATGGAAAACAACTCCAGGCTAGTTTGGAGTATGGTCACAAGATAGGATCCTCATCGTAATCTGTGAAATATGACATTAAGTCAAGGAATAAGTAAGTTTGAACGTGTAAGAAAGAGGGACGTTTCAAATTATTCTAAGTGGAAGTTTAAAGACGAGCATAAATGATCACAGTGAGGCTTAAGTTTAACAAATGAGATTGGGACCAACAGAATATTATATGGCCATTACCAACAAGCATCCCCTTCGACTCTGTGCTGTAAGAAACACAGAGTCTGCTTAGTCAGACCCTTTACTGCACAGAGAGAAAGATGAGACATAAAGAGGTTAGTGATGCCAACCTTTGAGCCACATCTTAATCCCAGGAAGCCCATTAGACTGTGAGTGTCGACAGGCTGGAATCCTGTTACAGCATCTCTGTTCCAGTCTCCTCATTACATGTTTGATTCATTTCCAAGGACGACAGTGTGAGTGTGCTTTCAGGATGCTGACTGCTCAATAATTTATGTAAGGCTGTAAACACATTTCAGCACATTTAGGGAACCGATTTTCCTTAATTTTTTCCCATAGCATAGCCTCTAAACAATTTCTGGTCAATTAAGAGCTCTTGTGATCAATGGTCTTGTCATTTCCATTTTCATAATTTTCAGAAAACGTAGCCTAAAATGCATTTCTCACCATGTCGTCATATCTAAGGATTAGTTTTCTACTTTTTTTGTCCGTATTGCAGATTCTGCCAAAACCATTTCCTTCGTCAACCAGAGTTCTAATATCACCATTTCTCTTATAAAATATTATGTCATCCATCATCATTAACGTCACCCATCTCCTCTTTATCACGTTTATGTCTTTCTAGCATACATAGCTCTTTGATATTTTGAATCCTCCCTGCTACCATTTCCTTATTTTAACTATGTTTCAGTAATCCCAAGGACATAGCACATTTTTTTGTTTTTCTTTTAGAGAGATACCTCACAGGAATCAATCTTAATATGTTTTTCCAGATATGGCTGGTATAATAGACATTTCATTTTGGAGTTTTATTTTTTCCTCTTATCTCAGCTTGACTTTTCTTTTGATTCTTTCCTTTTGCGTTTGCCTGTAGACATATTTGTGGTATCTAGGTTCTGTTTTCCTTTCTCTTTTTTATGTCATGAATATAAATAAAGTCAATAAAATTATTTCCTAGATTAATCACAGGATTTCAAGGTTGGAAGAATGATAAAAGTTATCCAGCCCAATAACCCATTGGAAGCTTGAATTTCCTTGACAATATCTCTCTAATGTTTATCAGCTGTGTTTGAACGAGTGCCATCTCCCAAGTTTGTTTCCTATATGCGCAGCTCAGTTTTTAGAAAATTCTTCCTTACATTGGGTCAGATCTGCATTGTACCAAATTACCTCCTTGCTCTGTCCCCCTCATCCCCGTAAGTCTCCTTTCTTCCATATAAATACCTGACCAACAATGATGCTATCTGCACATTTCCTTTTTCTTCCAGTTCTTGTAAAGTGCTCTTTCACCATCTCAGAAGTTTACCTTCTACTAATGAACATGGTTTTTAATTTGCATCATTAAACATTATAGCATGTTACTTTTCTAACTAATTATAAAGATTATAAAACCTAAGTCATATTAAAACATACCCATTTGAGTCATATTTCCTGAGACAAGTGATCCTATGGTGGGAATGAACTAAGACTTGCGATGGAAGGACAGAACAGCCTTGAATAAAGAGGCTGATTTTTTTCCCCAGACTCTGTATTAGTGTTTTATTGGTGCTGTAACAAATTAGCATGAACTCAGCAGCTTAAATAACATGGTTTTGTTATCTTACAGTTCTGTAGGTCAGAAGTCTGACGTGGGTGTCGCTGGACTAAAGTCAAGATGTCGGCAGGGCTGGGTTCCTCTTCAGAGGCTCTGGGTGGGATCTGTGTTTTGCCCTTCCCTGCGTCTAGGTGCCGCCTCCCTTCCTTGACGGGTGGCCCCTCCCTCTACCCTCAGAGCAGCAACAGCATGTTGAGTCTTCACATCGTACCACTCTGACCTGCCTTCTTCCTCCCCTTGCCACTTTTAAGGACCCGTGTGATTAGCTTGACCTTACCTGGATAATCCAGGCCAACCTCCGCATCTCAAACTGGATCACATTGGCAAAGTCCCTTTTGCCATGTAAGGTAACATAGTCATAGGTTCTAGATAGTAGGACAAAGACATCTTTGGGGGCCGCTATTCCACCTGCTACAGACTCTGAACCTGAAACTTTGGTGATTGCCACCAGTAGACCCAGAGGTGCCTTATACCCCCTTTTAATTCACTGCATCAATAGCTATCGAGCACTTACTGTTTAAAAGATATTACGTTAAATATTATGAGAGATGCTATGAGAGATTAAAGTTACGCTGTGTGAACCATCTGCCTTGGACACAAATCTTGCACACTTTCTCCAGTTTTCTCAATGCTTCCTCCTTCCTTCCTGCACTGTTTGGGTCCACTTTTGGACTTGGATGAAACATCATTGCAGGGAGTGGGGCTGGCACTCAGGATCTGAGTACCCACTGAGGGGCTGATGGAATGCAACCCCAAAGTTGAGGGGAGTTAGCCTCCAATGGGGGGAGAAACTTGCTCAAAGGGAAAAGGGAGATGGGAGGGGGTAGAGTGAAAATCCCCGCTCCGCTATCTGGCATGTGGACACCTCTTGGGGCACTTCCTCCTCCCAGTGTTCTGGAGAAGTTCCATGTGCTGAGTGAGCACATCTGCTGAGTGTCTCTTGGTTTCTCTGAAGCCAGTTGTGAAGCCACAGCCAGTGAGGAGGACCACTTTCCATCACATTCTACTTCTTCCTTTACCCTTTTACTCACCACCCTGGGCTTGCACTTCTCAAATAAATCCTTAGCAACTTAATCCTTGCCTCAGGCTCTGCCTTCTAGAAGACAAGGGCTGTGACACCAACTAACTCAGCCTTCTCAAAATATCAGAAGTTAGAGAGACAAATGTTTCTAAACTCACAGATTCTTTTTTTTTAAATAAAGACCTTAAAATAATGGTAAGGATTAATCTTAAACATAAACTACAGGAGTTAAACAGAGAAGCACACTAGGGTAAAATTTTAAAAGAAACACCATAAACCTGCCTTTTTTTTCACAGACTTTGCTATTGCTCTGGTGCTGAATTTCATCCTTTATCAATCACTACTTAACCTTGACTTTTTTGTTTTTTTTTTTGCGGTATGTGGGCCTCTCACTGTTGTGGCCTCTCCCACTGCAGAGCACAGGCTCCAGTCGCACAGGCTCAGCGGCCACGGCTCATGGGCCCAGCCGCTCCGCAGCATGTGGGATCCTCCCGGACCGGGGCACGAACCTGCGTCCCCTGCATCGGCAGGCGGACTCCCAACCACTGCACCACCAGGGAAGCCCTTAACCTTGACTTTTTATGGAGGATGAAATTCTTTTATAATCCCTCCTGTTATATAAAAAAAAATGCACTCACTTCTGCAGGTAGCATGCTTCTTTTGAAATCCCTGCTTTTCCAAACAATGAAAGAATTCTGAATTTCAAGTGAGGATCTGAGTCTTGGCTGTTTGACTTATTGACTGTATAACACAGAGGAATTGCTTTCTGGAAGGTAAGGAAATGAAGGATCAGGGAGAATTAACCAGTGTAAGATAACACCAACATTTGGACTTTTTTGCCTAGTATCAAATAAACAGCTCTTGAAAGGTTTCCGTTACAGAGTCTGCCCTGGTGTCTACAGACGCCATCCACCCAAGCCTCCTTTTGCTGATGGGGTCCCAGCATCTCTCTTGTCTCCCAAGCAGGCTGTAGGGGCCTGAGAGCAGGTTCTCTCTTGGCTTTTTTGATTTTCCCACAGGGTCCAGCAGGGCACCTTTTATGAAGCAGGCATGTGGTAACGGTTGATTTCTTATTGAAGATGAGGGCAACCATCACTCACGTAGTAAATACTGTATCGATCTAAGGAATCTTTGATATCCTTTCTCGGCATGTGCAGTGACCAGAGGATGAAATCGATACAAAAGTATTCTCTGCATCCGGACTTTGACGTTCTGCTCTTCAGTTCTGAATGGTCCCTGGATGTGACCAAATGGTATAACTTCATGTGCAGAGGAATATTCAGGCTCATGTGAAATGTACCTGTACCCCCGCCCCCAGAAAGGGAGAGCCGGGGGGCTACATGGCACCCAATAGATGGTGGGTGTTGTTTGCGCTGTCATGTTACACAAATTCTTCAGGGACATACCGTTTTAGCTTTACAAACTTTGGTCCGAGAGCCTAGAGAACTGAACAGAATACGTCTTTCCCATGTTTTATTTCTCAAAAATAGCAGTTCAAATTATATTAATCTCTGGTGATATTTACCTTGGTTAAAGCATGTATCGTAAAGCAGACAATTTTCTTCTCATCAAAGTGGGATGGATAGATAGTTTTAAAAATAGATCAGCCTATTGTGCACATCAAGCTATAAAAATAGAAGCCAGGTCTAAGCTTGACAGATTCCAAAGATAGTCTTCGGCGTGACTAGCTAATATTCACGGTGTTGCAGGTCTCTTTAATATTAATGAACTGCTAATGTCAATGCTAGAAACTGCACAAAGAGCGTGGACGCTTTTGAATATAATCACCCAGGCAGCAGTAAGATTTACATCTGGGATTTTGCAGTAATTAGAGAAATCTTCATGAATAAGCATAGGCTACAGTACATCCATTTTACAGAATACAGTGTGTGTATGTGACAAGAAGAAAGATGACGTTCCAAATCAAGAGTTGTTACTTTTCCTGGACTTGTTCCCTGGCCAACAGATTGAGAACATATTTGTCTACACTGCAGGGCATCCAACAGCTTCTCTAGATCAGGTGCCAGATGGGGTTTAATCCTCCACCGTCTGCACCGCATCCAGGGATATCCTTCCGAACACCGTGGCGGGGAAGTTACTCAGATGATGATGTGTTTTCCCTGATGAGGCAGCGTCAGGGGAATGAGGCTTATTTGGGAGTGGTGTCCTCTTTGTTTCCCTGTCTGCAGACCTGTGTCAGAAGGTGCCTCAAGACATGCTTTTCCTTGAGGAGGCCTTAGCTCCTTGAGTGTCCCCAGGAATCTCTGAGGAGCTGGGGGACGGCAAGGCCCAGAGGACTAGATGGGGCACCTTCTGAGGAGCCCTCCTGTAAGCCCCAACTCATCCTGCTGTACTGTCATGTCATATTTATTCAACTCTCTCCCGCCACTGGACCAGAAAAGCTCAGTTTTTGAATAGTGATGTGAGCCCTTCCTGCAAGAATTTTTAGTTTCTAGAACTTTTTAATCGTCTTTCTTATGATAACATGTAAAAATGAAAATTACTTAAGCCCCTCTCCAGTGTTTTGAAGTGGTAGATAGGAATATTGAGAACTTTCAGGAAAAGAGAAATAATATTCATCTAAAAATATGGACACAGTAGCACTGCCAGTGTTCCTCCAATAAACGAAACCCTCCATCCAATCGAGGACTTACTTTGGCTCATGTGAGGCCAGGTCTGGGCAGATCAGAATATTTCCAATAGTTTACTTTTTTCATTGTTATAAGTATACTATTTGTCAGTTTTAAGAAAATTGTAATATATAGACAAGTATAAAAAAAATCACGATAACCTCACCATGAGATAGCTATGCTTATTTTCTGTTCTTTTAGACTTTTTCAGTGTTATATATGAGCACATGTGTGTACACACACATGTATTTTTACAAAAACATCATCTTACTTTACGTATTGCTTTCAGACCTGTTTCTTTTCTCTTAACCTACTGTGGATCTTTTCTTGTGAATTAACAAGTCAATTTGTACAACATGATTTGTCATGATTAAATAGTATTCCATCATATGCATGCATAATAATATATTTATTATTATACAGGTACTTATGAATTGATACATTTGTCTGATTATTCTCTTAGAATAACTATTAAAAATATATAAATAATAAAATAAACAAATGGGACCTAATTAAACTTAAAAGCTTCTGCACAGCAAAGGAAACCATAAACAAAACAAAAAGACTACCCTCAGAATGGGAGAAAATATTTGCAAATGAAGCAACTGACAAGGTATTAATCTCCAAAATATACAAACAGCTCAATAGCAAAAAAATAAACAACTGAATCAAAAAATGGGCAGAAGACCTACATAGATATTTCGCCAAAGAAGACATACAGATGGCCAAAAGGCACATAAAAAGATGCTCAACATCACTAATTACTAGAGAAATGCAAATCGGACCTACAATGAAGTATCACCTCACACCTGTCAGAATGGCCATCATCAAAATATCTACAAACAATAAATGCTGCAGAGGGTGTGGAGAAAAGGCAACCCTCTTACACTGTTGGTGGGAATGTAAATTGATACAGCCACTATGGAGAACAGTATGGAGGTTCCTTAAAAACCTACAAATAGAACTACCATATGACCCAGCAATCCCACTCCTGGGCATATACGTGGAGAAAACCATAATTCAAAAAGACACATGCACCCCAACGTTCGTAATAGCACAGTTTACAATAGCTAGGACATGGAAGCAAACTCAATGTCCATCAACAGGGGAATGGATAAAGAAGATGTGGTACATATATACAATGGAATATTATTCAGTCATCAAAAAGAATGAAATAATGCCATTTGCTGCGACATGGATGGACCTAGAGATTCTCATGCCAAGTGAAGTAAGTCAGATCAGACAGAGAAAGACAAATATCATATGATATTACTTATAGGTGGAATCTAAAAAAAGATACAAATGAATATTTTTACAAAACAGAAATAGACTCATAGACATAGAAAACAAACTTAAGCTTACCAAAAGGGAAAGAGGGGAAGGACGGACAAATTAGGAGTTTGGGATTAACAGATACACACTATTATATATAAAACAGATAAATGGCAAGGGCCTACTGTATAGTACAGGGAACTATATTCAATACCTTATAATAACTTATAATGGAAAAGCTGAAAAAAAATGTATAACTGAATCACTTTGCTGTATGCCTAAAACTAATATAACATTGTAAATCGACTATACTTCTATAAAAATATATAAATAATAATTAAAATAATTTAAAATTCAAATATTAATAACATTATTATCTTAAAATACATTTAAAAGTTGTGGTCTTTTAGCCAAAAGGATACATTTTTTTAAGTTTTGCCAAAAGTTTGCCTAGAACAACTGTCGGGGTGTATACTGACCCCCCAAATTGAAGGTATAAACTTATCCATTTCCTCCCACCATTAGCCTGAACTGGGTACTGTTATTCTTTCATGTCTTTTCCAAATTGATAAGTGAAAAATCGTTCCTCTTGGTTTAACTTGCATTTCTCAGCATACTAGTGAGGTTGAACTTCTTTTCTCAAGTTTTTTGGCCATATGTAGGTTCAATTTTTGTCTAACCAGAACTTTGGATAATTTTGGGCCAACGTGGTTTAAGAAACAGAACTCTGCCAGTTCCCAGGGGACCCGTGTACCCTTCCTCATGGCGGTGCCCCTCCCTCCCCAAGGTGAGCGCTAACATGACTTCTGTGATCATTAGTATCTTGTTCTTTTTACAGCTGTACCACTTCTGTGGACACCCCTAAACGACAGAGGCTTCCTTGCCTGTGTGTGGCCTGAATATGAATACAGCACAGCTGCGTGCTTTCTTCCAAGGCTAGCCTGCTGCACTCGTACTGTGCCTGTTGGCTCACTGGTTGGAACGCCTGCGAAGGGGAGCCCCCTCTAATGGGTGCGAGGTCTCCCCAGGGCTTAGCAAAGGCTTTCTAGCTCTGCTGTGCCATCTGTGGCTCTCCCTTCCCCCCTTCTTCGTATGGTCTGACCTGCGCTGTGGCCTGAAGGCTCTGCACACTTGTGTCCATTTCCTAGGGCTTCTGTAACAGATGACCACAAAGTTTGTGGCCTGAAGCAACAGAAATGGATCATCTCACAGCTCCGGAGGCCAGAGGCCCCATTCAAGGTGTCGGCAGAGCGGGAGACCCTCCCCCGGCCTCTTCCAGCTTCTGATGCTCCAGGGGTCTCTTGGTTTGGGGCTGCGTCACCCAGTCTCTGCCCCATCGTCACATGGGCATCTCCCCTTCTCTCTCCTAAGTCCCCCTCTACCTTTTCTCCTACAAGGGCACTTGGATTTAGGGACCACCTGGATAACATAGCATGATGTCATCTCAAGATTCCCAACCCAATTACATCTGAAAAGACTCGGGTTCTGGGACATGGACATATCTTTTGCGGGGTGGCATGGGTCAAGCCACCCTTCAATCACCCCCTCTGCTTCTCGCCTCTTTCTTCTGCGTGTGGGGCTCCCCCACCCCCGACCCTGGCACATCAATCTCAGGCCTGGTCCCATCTTAGCATCTGCTTCGTGAAGGACCTGAACCGACACAGATCACTGAGCCAAGCAAGCTGGCCCTACTGTTAGGGAGGGCACAGGGTGCAGGGAGCTCACACCCTGTGAAAGAAGGGGGAGGCCAGCAGACTGGGTGGGAAGAATGGGACGAGGTACAGTTCCGGGAAGGATGCGGCTGGCACAGTGGCGATACCTGCACCCGTGGAAGGAGTTCCGGTGCCCCAGGCAGAGCTTGTGTCCCGCGTCCTTGGGCTTAGCTGTCAGCAGGGTGCAGCAGCCGGGGGCACCTGCGGCCTCGGCAGGAGGGAGGGCGGCATCTGGAATGTTCTCTGCCGCAAGACATCCGAGAAGCTCCTTTTTGCGGCAGGCACACCCCTTGCACCCCAGTCCCGCGCCCGTGGACCTCTTTCCCAGAGGAGAGACTTCAGAGAGGCGGGTCCCCCTTTTAGGGACAAACCAAGGTCCCGTCACCGCAGCTGGTCTCAGGGCCACCCCGGTGCTCGTCCTCCCTGCACCCCCATCATCCTCCGCTGTCACCTAGCAGGTCTCGGTGGCTCACCTCTGGGACGTGTGGTCTGAATCTTTATACCTGAGGGGCTGAGCCCGTGGTAATCACACCCTCCTCAGACTCTCAGGCTGTGGCACAGGGAGAATTACCCTTCGCTTCCTGGACCCGTGGGTTCTTCCTGTGGGGACAGAGTGCCATACAGAGGACTCTGATTTAAGGTAGAGGCTGCACCACGGAGGAGGGCGCCCCATCTCTCAGAGCGTTACCCCAGAGCTGACACTTCAGCCTTGCCCTCGGAAAGTCGTTTTTGTGCCCTGTGAGGCTTGCAGCTGTGTGCTGTCGCCAGGGACGTGGGCGTGTGCCCCGCTGGGCTGTGGAAGAGGAGGGGGAACGGGGGTGTCTCCGCTCACCCTCCCTCCCGGGTCCACTTTCTGGCCCTCCACGCCTCACTCTGCACCCCAGGAGGCTGAGCCTTTGGGATGGCATCACCAGGTTGGATTCAGGCGCTGGAGAAGGGCTGGGTGGGGGGCAGAAGCACGACATTGAAGGGAAAGTGCAGAGAGTGTCTGAGACATGTTTTTCCGCCAGACCCCCTGCCTCGGGACAACGGGTACATGTGTCTGTCTTCCTCTCCCCTCCCTTGCACAGCCCCTCTCCATCAGACCCCAGCTTCACTATTTCCTGGGGACGGCAACAGCTGCTCTCAGCCTTTTCCTTAAGCTCGCCCCACGGCGGATACGCTATCGTGTGGGTCCCCAACCCAAGTGGATTAGGTATCATGTCAGCCCCCAGAGAAGGTGTTGGCTGAGGGTCTGAGGACAGCAAAAACAAAACCATGTGTATAACAGTGAGACAGGCTGGGATCTGGGCCCCTCTGCTGCAGGGCTGGCACCTGGACAATCGTCTCCTTGAGCAACGAAATACAAAGAAACTATAAGGGACTAAAAATAACTGCACGCATGCTCAGTCGGGGCAAATTATGAACAAGATGCAAAAATGACCAAAAACCCACCTGCCACTTCTAAGACGCCAGGAGCAAAAGCAGGGTCCAGGGCGCAACACAGATCCCCGCACACAGCACCACCAGGGGTGGGCAGACCACTTGTCACCCCTCAGGCCTGACCCCTGGGTCTGCCCACCCCCCACCCCTTCGGGGATCGAGCAAGGGCACCTGTTACTTGTTTCGACTCCCCCTGCTACAGTACGAGTCCCAATAAAGCCTTGCCTGAATTTCTTGTCTGGCCTCATATCAATTTCTATTGATTAAGGAGGCCAAGACCCCTGGTTGGTAATAATAGGTGTTTAGCCCTGTGAAGGGGAACCACTGGCCCTTCCAGGATGGAAGGGGTGCAAGGTAGTCAGCTTGCCACCAAGCAGCCAGCTGGGCTCTTTGAGGGGTGAACCATATCGGGGCTCAGTTTGGGTTCTGTTGCCAGGAGGTTGGGCAGTCAGAGGCGGAAGGGCTGGGTGGGGTCTGTGAAGTGGGCGTCAGGCTGCTGGGTCCCCGTGCACCCTCCACGGCAACCGTGTGCATCAGAGCCGGTTCTGGGGTAGCTGATGATGAGAGCTGGCTGAGTCCTTCTCTGAATTCTTATTTACTGCCTCTTCTGTGGTGGGTGATCTCTGGTGGGTGTTCACACGTGACCCGGGAATATCCACACCTTGTGGCCACTGCCCTAGGGCCACCCCCAGCACCCTTGCCTGAGGAATGTAGTACATATGGCCCTTTTGGGTGAGCAGACGTTAAAAATGATTCTAGTCTTATACAAAGTTGAGTGGTGGTTCAAGAGACTATCGCAAGTGGAATAACATCGGTTCGTGAGTTTGACTGAAGTTGGGATTACTTAAGATTTAGAAATCTCATACTTTCTTGTTTTGAATTTTATTTTATTTGTTTTATTTACACAGCAGGTTCTTATTAGTTACCATTTTATACATATTAGTGCATATATGTCAATCCCAATCTCCCAATTCATCCCACCACCACCACGACACCCCGCCCCCTGCTTTCACCTTTGGTGTCCATACATTGGTTCTCTACATCTGTGTCCCAATTTCTGCCCTGCAAACCGGTTCATCTGTACCATTTTTCTAGGTTCCACATATATGCGTTAATACACGATATTTGTTTTTCTCTTTCTGACTTACTTCACTCTGTATGACAGTCTCTAGATCCATCCACGTCTCTACAAATGACCCAATTTCATTCCTTTTTATGGTTGAGTACTATTCCATTGTATATATGTGCCACATCTTCTTTATCCATTCGTCTGTCAATGGGCATTTAGGTTGCTTCCATGTCCTGGCTATTGTAAATAGTGATGCAATGAATATTGGAGTGCATGTGTCTTTTTGAATTATGGTTTTCTCAGGGTATATGCCCAGTAGTGAGATTGCTGGGTCATATGGTAGTTCTATGTTTAGTTTTTTAAGGAACCTCCATACTGTTCTCCATAGTCACTGTATCAATTTACATTCCCACCAACAGTGCAAGAGGGTTCCCTTTTCTCCACACCCTCTCCCGCACTTGTTGTTTGTAGATTTTCTGAGGATGCACATTCTAACTGGTGTGAGGTGATACCTCACTGTAGTTTTGATTTGCATTTCTCTAATAATTAGTGATGTTGAGCAGCTTTTCATGTGCTTCTTGGCTATCTCTATGTCTTCTTTGGAGAAATATATATTTAGGTCTTCTGTCCATTTTTGGATTGGCTGGTTTGTTTTTTTAATATTGAGCTGCATGAGCTGTTTATATATTTTGGGGTTTAATCCTTTGTCCGTTGATTCGTTTGCAAATATTTTCTCCCATTCTGAGGGTTGTCTTTTCATCTTGTTTGTAGTTTCCTTTGCTGTGCAAAACTTTTAAGTTTCATTAGGTCCCATTTCTTTATTTTTGTTTTTATTTCCATTACTCTAGGAGGTGGATCAAAAAAGATCCTGCTGTGATTTATGTCAAAGAGGGTTCTTCCTTTGTTTTCCTCTAAGACTTTTATAGTGTCTGGTCTTCTATTTAGGTCTTTAATCCATTTTGAGTTTATTTTTGTATATGGTGTTAGGGAGTGTTCTAATTTCATTCTTTTACATGTAGCTGTCCAGTTTTCCCAGCACCACTTATTGAAGAGACTGCCTTTTCTCCATTGTATATCCTTGCCTCCTTTGTCATAGATTAGTTGACCATAGGTGCATGGGTTTATCTCGGGGCTTTCTATCCTGTTCCATTGACCTACATTTCTGGTTTTGGGCCAGTACCACATCGTCTTGATTACTGTAGCTTCATATTATAGTCTGAAGTCAGGGAGTCTGATTCATCCAGCTCCGTTTTTCGTTCTCAAGATCGCTTTGGCTATTTGGGGTCTTTTGTGTCTCCATACAAATTTTAAGATTTTTTGTTCTAGTTCTGTGAAAAATGCCATTGGTAATATGATAGGGATTCCATTTAATCTGTAGATTTCTTTGGGTAGTACAGTCATTTTCACAATATTGATTGTTCCAATCCAAGAACATGGTATATCTCTCCATCTGTTTGTATCATCTTTAATTTCTTTCATCAGTGTCTTATAGTTTTCTGCATACGGGTCTTTTGTCTCCCTAGGTAGGCTTATTCCTAGGTACTTTATTTGTTTTGTGGCAGTGGTAAATGGGAGTGTTTCATTAATTTCTCTCTCAGATTTCTCATCATTAGTGTATAGGAATGCAAGAGATTTCTGTGCATTAATTTTGTATACTGCAACTTTACCAAATTCATTGATTAGCTCTAGTAGTTTTCTGGTGGCATCTTTAGGATTCTCTATGTATAGTATAATGTCATCTGCAAACAGTGACAGTTTTACTTCTTCCTTTCCAATTTGTATTCCTTTTATTTCGTTTTCTTCTCTGATTACTGTGGCTAGGAGTTCCAAAACTATGTTGAATAATAGTGGTGAGAATGGACATCCTTGTCTTGTTGCTGATCTTAGAGGAAGTGCTTTCAGTTTTTCACCATTGAGAATGATGTTTGCTGCGGGTTTCTAGTATATGGCCTTTATTATGTTGAGAGAGGTTCCCTCTATGCCCACTTTCTGGAGAGTTTTTATCGTAAGTGGGTTGAATTTTGTCAAAAGCTTTTTCTGCATCTATTGAGATGATCATATGGTTTTTAATTTTTCAGTTTGTTAATATGGTGTATCACACTGATTGATTTGCATATATTGAAGAATCCTTGCATCCCTGGGATAAATCCCACTTGATCAAGGTGTATGATCCTTTTAATGTGCTGTTGGATTCTGTTTGCTAGTATTTTGTTGAGGATTTTTGCATCTACGTTCATCAGTGATATCGGCCTGTAGTTTTCTTTCTTTGTGACATCTTTGTCTGGTTTTGGTATCAGAGTGATGGTGGCCTTGTAGAATGAGTTTGGGAGTGTTCCTTCCTCTGCAATTTTCTGGAAGAGTTTGAGAACGGTGGGTGTTAGCTCTTCTCTAAATGTTTGATAGAATTCACCTGTGAAGCCATCTGGTCCTGGACTTTTGTTTGTTGGAAGATTTTTTTTTTTTTTTTTTTTTGCGGTACGAGGGCCTCTCACTGTTGTGGCCTCTCCCGTTGCAGAGCACAGGCTCCGGATGCGCAGGCTCAGTGGCCATGGCTCACAGGCCTAGCCGCTCCGTGGCACGTGGGATCTTTCTGGACTGGGGTACGAACCCGTGTCCCCTGCATCGGCAGGCGGACTCTCAACCAGTGTGCCACCAGGGAAGCCCTGTTGGAAGATTTTTAATCACAGTTTTAATTTCATTACTTGTGATTGGTCTGTTCATATTTTCTATTTCTTCCTGGTTCAATCTTGGAAGGTTTTACCTTTCTAAGAATTTGTCCATTTCTTCCAGGTTGTCCATTTTATTGGCATAGAGTTGCTTGTAGTAGTCTTTTAGGATGCTTTGTATTTCTGTTGTGTCTGTTGTAACTTCTCCTTTTTCATTTCCCTCTTTTTCTTGATGAGTATGGCTAATGGTTTATCAATTTTGTTTATCTTCTCGAAGAACCAGCTTTTAGTTTTATTGATCTTTGCTATTGTTTTCTTTGTTTCTATTTCATTTATTTCTGCCCTGATCTTTATGATTTCTTTCCTTCTGCTAACTTTGGGTTTTGTTTTTTTCTTCTTTTTCTAGTTCTTTAGGTGTAAGGTTAGATTGTTTGAGATGCTTTTTGTTTCTTGAGGTAGGACTGTATTGCTATAAACTTCCGTCTTAGAATTGCTTTTGCTGCATCCCATAGGTTTTGGATCATCATGTTTTCAGTGTCATTTGTCTCTAGGTATTTTTTGATTTCCTCTTTGATATCTTCAGTGATCTCTTGGTTATTTAGTAACGTATTGTTTAGCTTCCATGTGTTTGTGTTTTTTATGTTTTTTCCCCTGTAATTGATTTCTAATCTCATAGCGTTGTGATCAGGAAAGATGCTTGATATGATTTCAATCTGCTTAAATTTACTGTGGCTTGATTTGTGACCCAAGATGTGATCTATTCTGGAGAATGTTCTGTGCGCACTTGAGAAGAAAGTGTAATCTGCTGTTTTTGGATGGGAAGTCCTATAAATATCAAATAAATCTATCTGGTCTATTGTGTCATTTAACACTTGTGTTTCCTTACTAATTTTCTGTTTGGATAATCTGTCCATTGGTGTGGTGGTGTAAGTGAGGTGTTAAAGTCCCCCACTATTATTGTGTTAGTGTCGATTTCCTCTTTTATAGCTGTTAGCAGTTGCCTTATGTGTTGAGGTGCTCTGATGCTGGGTGCATATATATTTATAATTGTTATATCTTCTTCTTGGATTGATCCCTTGATCACTACATAGTGTCCTTCCTTATCTCTTGTAACATTCTTTATTTTAAAGTCTATTTTATCTGTTATAAGTATTGCTACTCCAGCTTTCTTTTGATTTCCATTTGCATGGAATATCTTTTTCCATCCCCTCACTTTCAGTCTGTATGTGTCCCTAGATCTGAAGTGGGTCTCTTGTAGACAGCATATATATGGGTCTTGTTTTCGTATCCATTCAGCCAGCCGGTGTCTTTTGGTGGAGCATTTAATCCGTTCACGTTTAAGGTAATTATCGATATGTATGTTCCTATGACCATGTTCTTAATTGTTTTGAGTTTGTTTTTGTAGGTCCTTTTCTTCTCTTGCGTTTCCCACTTAGAGAAGTTCCTTTAACATTTGTTGTAGAGGTGGTTTGGTGGTGCTGAATTCTTTATCTTTTGCTTGTCTGTAAAGCTTTTGATTTCTCCAACGAATCTGAATTAGATCCTTGCTATGGGTAGTAATCTTGGTTGTTGGTTCTTCCCTTTCATCACTTTAAATTTTTCCTGCCACTCCCTTCTGGCTTGTAGAGTTTCTGCTGAGAAATCAGCTCTTAACCTTATGGGAGTTCCCTTGTATGTTATTTGTCATTTTTCACTTGCTGCTTTCAATAATTATTTTTTTTTATTTTTGACAATTTGATTACTATGTGTCTTGGCATATTTCTCCTTGGGTTTATCCTGCCTGGGTCTGTGCTTCCTGGACTTGGGTGGCTATTTCCTTTTCCATGTTAGGGAAGTTTTTGACTATAATCTCTTCAAATATCTTCTCGGGTCTCTTCTCTCTCTCTTCTCCTTCTGGGACCCCTATAATGCAAATGTTGTTGTGTTTAATGTTGTCCCAGAGGTCTCTTAGGCTGTCTTCATTTCTTTCCATTCTTTTTTCTTTATTCTGCTCTGCAGCAGTGAATTCCACCATTCTGTCTTCCAAGTCACTTATTTGTTCTTCTGCCTCAGTTATTCTGCTATTGATTCTTTCTAGTGTAGTTTTCATTTCAGTTATCGTATTGTTCATTTCTGTTTGTTTGTTCTTTAATTCTTTTAGGACTTTGTTAAACATTTCTTGCATCTTCTCGCTCTTTGCCTCCTTTCTTTTTTCAAGGTGTTGGATCATCTTCACTATCATTATTCTGAATTCTTTTTCTGGAAGGTTGCCTATCTCCACTTCATTTAGTTGTTTTTCTGGGGTTTTACCTTGTTCCTTCATCTGGTACATTGCCCTCTGTGTTTTCATCTTGTCTATCTTTCTGTCAATGTGGTTTTTGTTCCACAGGCTGCAGGATTGTAGTTCTTGCTTTTGTTGTCTGCCCTCTGGTGGATGACTCTATCTAAGAGGCTTGTGCAAATTTCATGATGAGAGGGACTGGTGATGGCTAGAGGTGGCTGTTGCTCTGGTGGGCAGAGCTCAGTAAAACTTTAATCTGCTTATCTGGTGATGGGTGGGGCTGGGTTCCCTCCCTGTTGGTTGTTTGGACTGAGGCCACCCAACACTGGAGCCTACCCGGGCTCTTTGGTGGGGCTAATGGCAGACTCTGGGAGGGCTCAAGCCAAGGAGTACTTCCCAGAACTTCTGCTGCCAGTGTCCTTGGCCTCATGGTGAGACACAGCCACCCCCCACCTCTGCAGGAGACCCTCCAACACTAGCAGGTAGGTCTGGTTCAGTATCCTCTGGGGTCACTGCTTGTTCCCCTGGGTCCCGATGTGCACACTACTTTGTGTGTGACCCCGAAGATTGGAGTCTCTGTTTCCCCCAGTCCTGTCGAACTCCTGCCATCAGCTCCCACTAGCCTTCAAAGTCTGATTCTCTTGGAATTCCTCCTCCCGTTGCTGGACCCCTAGGTTGGGAAGCCTGATGTGGGGCTCAGAACCTTCACTCCAGTGGGTGGACTTCTGTGATATAAGTGTTCTCCAGTTTGTGAGTCAGCCACCCAGTGGTTATGGGATTTGATTTTACTGTGATTGCGTCCCTCCTACTATCTCATTGTGGCTTCTCCTTTGTCTTTGGATGTGGGGTGTCTTTTTTGGTGAGTTCCAGTGTCTTCCTGTCGATGATTGTTCAGCAGTTAGTTGTGATTTTGGTGCTCTTGCAAGAGGGAGTGAGAGCACATCCTCCTACTCTGCTATCTTAAACCAATCGAATTCAATTATTAATTGAAAATAAATTTAACCAGAGCAGCAATGACTTGTGCTGGTATATTGGTTGATGAGTTTCTAGAACTCTCATACTTTTTATTCTTAGAAAGCACCTCCAAGCTTATGTTAAAGGGAGAGTGATGCCAAAAGAGAGAGAAAGAGACTGAGAAATGTTTCCTGGGTAGTTACTAAGTCTGAGGCCTCATTCTAGCTGGGTGCTGCATCTACTGCAACTCTGAGGAAGGTGGTAGATTTAAGAATGAGACTCTCTGACCGAATCAATGGCCTCCATCTGGGAAATATCCCCCAGAGAGAGAGGAATTTGTGGTCTCTTGTGAAGGCAGGCACTCAGTGGGTATATATTTAACTTGTAAACGTGGAAGGTGTGTCCCGTAAGCCAGCTCCTAAGTGAGTCCTAAAGGCCCAAAAAGGTGCCCGCATAGCAATTACTCACCACGTGTTTTGTCATCCAGTGGTCTGTGAATGGAAAGAACCTTCCCTTGCACCTGGACAAAGAACCACTGGGTCATCCATCACTGTGTACGCACATCACATGCCCAGAAGCCACCTGGAGGTTAACTGTCTTCACAGACAGGAAAATACAATTTTGTGAGCCACATCTGAGGAACCGATGCAGGAGGGCAGGCTTGAGGATGAATTTGAAATGCACAGGCGGATCACAGTTTTTCCACGCCTGTTTTCTTTGCATTTAATGTGTCCCTACTGGTGACCTGTGTTGGATTCCTGCATTTCAGACTGCGGATGTATAATTCTACCAGTGGGAAATAAGGTTCTTGTGGTCCTATTAGGGAAAGCCAAATTGCTTCATCCCCAGAAGCCGGAGGATTTCACTGGTGAGCAGTGGGAAGCCTATACAAAGCTGTAATTTGCAGTCTGAGTCTAATTTCAAACCTCTTCTAAAAAAATAGAAATTAGTATATTGAAGAAACTCCCTGTATTACTAGCTAGCTTCCTCCTCAATTCTTTAGAATTCATGGGTAATCGATTTCTTGAGGAAAGTTAATTGGAGCTTAATCATTGCTTTCCATATCCTTTGATTTTTGCATGTACTGACCGTGGTAAATACGATGTGCAGGGCCATTGTGCATATTAGGAGACAAGTCATCGCATTATCCAAAGGCATGAATGCCTTTCACATTTTACCAGCTGAAGAAAATAATTTTGCCTTTTAATAAAAGTGAAAAATCTGCATGAATTCAGCCTTAAAATAGCCTGCAAAAGAGAGTGCAGTGCCAGTGTGAGGCTGAACGTAGGGGCCTCAGGGATGGAGAGAGCAAGGATGCAGCGAAAGGTCACACAGACCTAGGCTTTGGCTCTGCTCACGGGCACCCAACCCTCCTGCAGCCGAGTTAAGGAGGGGGCTGTGGTCCCCAGCTTCTCTACCACGACCAGCGCACAGAAGAGGAAGGAACCTGACCAGGGAAATTCACAGCAGAGACACGTGCTGTGAGACTTGCAAGGCTCTCCGTGGGCCAGAGGAGACAGGAATATTACTAGACAGACAAACACCCCTCCTTCCAGTGTGGAGCTTGGAAACCAAGGTACGGGGCAGCCCCCCTCTAGAGGAAAGTGGCGAACAATACTAATAAGCCTTTGATTTCTGGAGCTCTTCAAAAATGATGAGAACCGGCCAAGTTGTGCTTTTCCTCCCATCGCTTCTTTGCAGCCTCTGCTGAAAGTAAAAGCTAAAAAGCTGAGAAATGATTACAAGTTGAACTGAACGAGGTACCAGCTTCTGTTCCGCTCTGGGTCACTAAAGCCTGAAGGACACGCCCTGGTGGGGGAATTGGGGGTGGGGGACCAGCACAGATATCATGTTTTGGGGGGTGGGTTCTTTGAGAAGAAGATCCATTTATGAAATCAATAATAGGTGTGAACGTGTACAATTACTCAGAACGAGAAATCACAGGGAATTACATATTTTTAAAAGTTGAGAAATACTTCCCCTCCTAGGACCTGCCATTTCTCATTTCAAATACTTCACTAATCCTGTTTTGTTTTCACCACCACCAGAGAGATGCTGTCAGGACCAGCTACATAACTTGCGGGGGGGGAAGGGGCAGGGGTGAAATGAAAATCCATGACCCCTTGTCAAAAATTAAGGATTTCAAGATGGTGACAGCAGGGCATTAAACCTGGCACTGGGCGCTTCTGTGTGCAGGGCCTTATGTGACTTCACAGGCTGTGTGCTCACCAAGCCCGTCCTAACAGCATTGCAGAATACAGAAATATAATACATTTTTATTAATCATGGACCCACATCTACGATAGTTTCCCTACATTTTTTGGCTGCAAACCCTTTCATTGCCACTTCATGTGATGACTGTTTTGTAACATCATTTTATGTTTTGTTTCATTTAAAATTTTTTTTTATTAAAGTATAGTTGATTTACAATCTTGTTTAGTTTCAGGTGTACAGCAAAGTGATTCAGTTATACATATATATGTATATACATATTTATATTTATATATATACGTAATCTTCTTCAGATTCTTTTCCCTTATAGGTTATTACAAAATATTGAGTATAGTTCACTGTGCTATACAGTAGATTCTTCTTGGTTATCTATTATATATATAGTAGTGTGTATACATTAATCCCAAACTCCATTAATCCCAAACTCCTAATTTATCCCTCCTCCCCCTTTCCCTTTTGGTAACCATAAGTTTGTTTTCTATGTCTGTGGGTCTCTTTCTGTTTGGTAAATAAAGTTTATTACTACCCAAGGCAATCTACAGATTCAGTGCAATCCCTATCAAATTACCAATGACATTTTTCACAGACCTAGAACAAAAAATGTTTAAATTTGTATGGAAACACAAAAGATCCTGAATAGCCAAAGCAACCTTGAGGAAGAAAAATGGAGCTGGAGGAATCAGGCTCTCTGACTCAGACTATACTACAAAGCTATAGTAATCAAAATAGCATGGTACTGGCACAAAACCAGAAATATAGATCAATGGGACAGGATAGAAGGCCCAGAAATAAACCCATGCACCTATGGTCAATTAATTTATGGCAAAAAAGGTAAGAATATACAATGGCGAAAAGACAGTAAAACTGGAGAGCTACATGTAAAAGAATGAAATTAGGACATTCTCTAATGCATATGCAAAAACAAACTCAAAATGGATTAAAGACCTAAATTTAAGACTGACTACTATAAAAATCCTAGAGGAAAACATAGGCAGGACACCCTTTGACATAAATTGCAGTAATATCTTTTAGGAACCATGTTCTAAAGTAATGGAAATAAAAACAAAAATAAACAAGTGGTACCTAATTAAATATAAAAGCTTTGCACAGCAAAGGAAACCATAAACAACATGAAAAGACAACCCACAGAATGGAGGGAAATATTTGCAAATGACAAGGGATTAATTTCCAAAATATACAAACAGCCCATACAACTCAACATCAAAAAAATAACCTCAATCAAAAAATGGGCAGAAGATCTAAATAGATATTTCTCCAAAGAAGACATACAAATGGCCAAAAAGCACATGAAAAGATGCTCAGCATCACTAACTATTAGAGAAATGCAAATCAAAACTACAATGAGGTATCACCTCACACCGGCCAGAATGGCCATGATGAAAAAGTCTACAAACAATAAATGCTAGAGAGGGTGTGGAGAAAGGGAACCCTCATACACTGTTGGTGGGAATGTAAACTGGTATAGGCACTGTGGAGCACCATATAGAGGTTCCTCAAAAAACTAAAAATAGAGTTGCCATATGATCTAACAGTCCCACTCCTGGGCATATATCCTGAGAAAACCATAAGTCAAAAAGATACATGTAACCCAATGTTCAACATCAGCACTATTTACAATAGTCAGGACATGGAAGCAACATAAATGTCCATTGACAGATGAATGGATAAAGAAGATGTGGTACATATATACAGTGGAATACTACTCAGCCATAAAAAAGAATGAAATAATGCCATTTGCAGCAACATGGATGGACCTAGAGATTATCATACTAAGTGAAAGAAGTCAGACAGAGAAAGAAAAATATCGTATGATATCGCTTGTACATAATATCTTTTTCAATAGGGAGACTTGAAAAATAATCCTGTCTTCCCTTTGGCACATTTGATTGAAATTTGTCTCTTGTTGAATTATTGGTGGCTTAGAAAAAGGTTTCAGCATCACAACTCGTTGCTGTGCATATTTTCAGGGCTGTTGTCAAATCTGGGGAAAGCACTGAGTTTCTTTCTCATAGTAGCTGTGGGATGTGTTTTCCATGGAGAGGCTTCGTGTCACTGGCACGCTTCCAGTGCTAGGCTCTCTAGGACATGATCTCGCAGCAATGTGACTTCTAGCCCTATTTCCTGCTGTGTTGCTGGGGGACTGGGCACAGGAGTGCGTGGGGGGAGTGCTTCTTGAGGCCGTTCCTCCACCAGAACAGCTGGCAATAACGTGGAAGTGACATCTCAAACAGAACGATTCCCAAACTCGAGTTCCTCTCAGCTGGATTCCAAAGATACCCAACACCATCAGAAAGGAGGGAACATGAGATTGAGTTTGGGGGAGGAGGGATGTCAAGGTGGAAAGAGACAGTGCCCAATGCTGATCAGTATTAAAATCTCTCAGTTTTGCAAATTTAATAATAACAGGTGACATGGAACGGACCTGTGCAAGCTTAACCCTCATTAGTTTCTTAGTAAATCAACCTCTGAGAGTAAAACACACCACACTGGCATCTGGCGGTCTACCCGGCTGGAGCCCAGTATCATGCCAGCCCAGAGCTATGGAGCTGGCTGTGATATAAGCGGGGAGGATGGTGGCCGTTATTTTTGTTAGAGGAGAGGTGATTTTAAATACCACGTGGCAAAGGCTGCTGCTTGGCCAGCCATGGTTTTAAGCACACGTGTCCACTTAGGTAATGAAGCAGACAGCAGTGGCCTGATGAACATGATACTTGTTGTACGATGGATGGAAAGAGGTCACCCACTTATTTTAAGTAAAGGGTCAGTTCTGAACAGATCATTTGGCATCTACACCCAGAATAGTGCTTACGCAATTATGATAAAAAGTCCTTCCCAGAAAACCAAAGCTCTGTTTTGAAATAAAGCATTTTACCCACTCCTCTAAAGGACCAGGATTATGCTAACCAAGGACTTCTCCTTGGAGAAGACCTAAGTGGGCAGTGCTCACTCTGTGTCACTCAGACCCCAGGTACCCGGCATCCTACGGAACTGAGGGGCAACTGAGATTCTCAAAGTTGGTTTTACAATCCAGGTTCAAGGGACAAAGCAGGACAACTGGCTATAAAACAAGGGGAAGAGCAGCAATGATACACAGCAGTGTTGATGTGCCTTTAGAGTCTATTTCAGTCCCTCGTGCCTGAGAGAGTGGTGACGTGGACGCCTGAGAAGTGGACGGTCCTCCCAGCTGGCCAGGTCGCAGTCCCACTTCATACCCTCCTCCCTGACCTCTCACCACCTTTGAGACTGGGGAACTCTTCTCCTTCTTGAACTTTCTTTGGTGGACTTTGCCCACTCCACACCCCCCTTACCTCCCCCTGGGGTGGACTTCCTGCCCCCTCCCCTCCCCCTGCTGTCTCCGGGGCTCTGGCACCCTCTCTCCACCTCAGGGATGCTCTCTGGGGATGCTCTCAGTAGCCTGTATCTCCCTCCCCTTCCCGTCTCACCTGGCTGACCCACTGGCTTCTAAAGCCTCAGCCTCCTTCTGTTATCACCACCCCAGTCCTCCTAGGCACTCTTTTCAAAGCCTTGGGGTCACCTCTGACTCTTCCAACCTCCACTTCTGAGGTCTCCGCCCCTCTGCCCTTTTCTTTCCATTTCCAATAGCGTCTTCTTAGTTTGGGACCACTGATGAACACGATCTCCTAATTACTCTCCCTGCTTCAACCCCCATCCTTTTAATCTATTTAAGATAAAATGATATTATCTTTTAATATCATTAAAAGGGGAGAAGGATTAGAGTCTTAAGAAGAAAGAAGTTATAAAAAATAATGTCCGAGAGTAGAGAGTTAAGTATGAAATTAACACAAGATGGTTTCATACCTGGGCAATGCCGAACACCCCTTTAGGATCTCTTGTAAATTTAAGGTGAGACCGGCCAGCAGGGTTCTGTGATTTTCTCTAGTTGTAAATTTTAAAAAAATGATATTAAATTATCTTAATCTTCTCCATATCTCCTCTAAGTACAATTAGAAGATCACCCTCCCTGCTCAAACCCCTTCCGTGGCTCCCCACTGCCGTCCTTCATCAGGTACAGAGTTCCTTGGGGCAACATTTGGGGCTTCCGTGATTTGACTTCAACACATCTTTCCAGCATTATATCATGTAACCCTTCCTCACTCACCCTTTAATTTCGCAGAGAGGGGGTAAAAGGACGATGTGTAGCATAGAATCTCCATGTGGATAGCTGAGACCTGACCGCATTTTGTCTTTCCTCCAAAGCACAAACAAATGCTTTGCTGAGAGATTTAGTGAGATAGGACAGGTCGCTAGGTTAATGGCTGAGGAATGCACAGAGGCACCAAGCCCACGATGAGCACAGATGCTCTTAAATGGGACGAGGTGAATACACAGGCTGTCCTTACCCAGGGAATGTAGAAAGCAACTCAGCTGGTGCTGGCAGACTTTACCAACATCCCTCAGCACCATTCTCGGAACACCCAAATCTCATCAAAATTATTATTAGTGGACTGACAATTTCTGCCTTTCTTTATGAAAGGCAGGGAAATGCTGCAGAATACCTACTCTGACATGCTTTCCCTAGATCTCCTATTATCTCTTTCTTTGCAGTGATATTTTATGTCATCTTTTGTGAAAAGCTAATTTTAAGGCACTTTTCTCCGCATTGCTTTTCCTCAGAAGGAGATCTGATCTTCTGAGGGCATAAAAGGAAGTGAGGAAAATGCATTAGGCAAAACCAAGGCTAGGATATTAGGAGAAAGGGGCACTGTGATAAACCACAGGCAAAAATCACTTTCCTTAAATTATTTTCTTTGTTAACTCATTGGAAGAAGAGATATGATAAGACAATATATATTCTTGTTCTTAAATACCCAAGTCCTAGTTTTCTTTACCTATTTTTCTTTACATTTGTCATGAACTTTACTTCTAACACACATATGTTGAACTTATATCTGTCCCCTGACCCCATCATACACATATATGCACATATATTCACACCATATTTGGTTTTTTTTTTTTTTTGAGGTACGCGGGCCTCCCACTGTTGTGGCCTCTTCTGCTGCGGAGCGCAGGCTCCGGACGCGCAGGCTCAGCGGCCATGGCTCACGGGCCCAGCCGCTCCGCGGCATGTGGGATTTTCCCGAACCGGGGCACGAATCCGTGTCCCCTGCATCGGCAGGCGGACTCTCAACCACTGCGCCACCAGGGAAGCCCCTCACACCATATGTGAAGGAATAAGATGAATGAGGTGAGCATTTAAAGCTCATTTACAATCTATTGATACATATTCTTAACTGACAAATGAATCCCCTTATGTCAATTATATTGGCTTTGAACAAAAGTAAAAACAGAACAATGGATACATGTTAGAAATGAGGTACATAAAGTTTAAAATTTAGGACAGAATATTTTGGTGTAGTTTGTATTAAGTCGAATGTTAAGAGATTTTGTCACTTTGAAAAGCCATAGATATGTTTTAAAAATTAAAATATGTTGTGATTAATTGAATTAAAATAAAGATCATTTAAAAAGTTCGCAGGTTTAATCATTTAAACATCTTAAAGTACTTTCAAAATTAAAAAGTAGTGCATAGTTATCTAGCCTTTTTAAGCAAAGAAAATTAGTTTACCAACATTAATTATGTTTTCTACTGACATTAGAAGTAAATTAAGAATATTATTAAATTGGTTTTACAAATGGCTAAGTTGAGACAGAGAAATATCAAGTGAATTTCCCAGAGTTATAGTCAAGCCAGTGGAAATTGAAACCTGTGGATTTTAATTTATATAGTATGGTTCTAATGATTATTAAAGTGTGTCTTCTTCAAAGTAGACCTGTTAATGACATTAGTTATATAAAAAAAATTTTACAAGATTTCTCACTCTTTTGAGAATCATGTTTCTTCTAACTTTTATAAAATGTTAAGAAGAGCACAAGTTAATACAGTTCTCAAAGTAATAAAAATATTTTAAAAATTATTTGGGTACATATAAAATAAAAATAGCTTTTGTGATAAGAATAGAGAATACTGATTGGTATAAGGATGAGTGAAATTTAAGACAAAGATCAAAGGAAACCATGACCCATGTCCTTTTGATTCCCCCGGTCCCTGTACATCATCAGCTTTGCTTTTCATCCTGGATTTGAGTTTTTTTATGGTTTCTGATCACTTGGAGTTTCCTTTCTGTCTTTTTGCCTAAGCTATGCTTCGTGATACTGCTATTATTTTTCCAAGACTTTATTTTTTAGAGCAGCTTTAAGCTTACAACAAAACTGAGGTGGAGGTACAGAGATTTCTTGTATACCCCTTTCCACCCAGACATGCACAGCATCCCCATTACCAACATCGCTCACCAAAATGATACTTTTTTTTTTTTTTTTTTTTACCACGGATGAACCTACGCTGACACACTGTAATCACCCAAAGTTCCTAGCTTACCTTAGGGTTCACTCTTAGTGTTGTACATTCTGTGAGTTTGAACAAATGTATAATGACATAGATCCATCACTATAATATCATACAGAGCAGTTTCACTGCCCTAAAAGTCCTCTATTCTATGCCAATTCACCTCTCCCTCTCCCTCCATCCTCCCACACCTGGTAACCACTCATCTTTTACTGTGTCCCTAGTTTTGCCTTTTCCAGAATGCTGTATAGTTGGAATCACACAGTCTGGAGCCTTTTCACGTTGGTTTCTTTCACTTAGTCATATGCATTTAAGGCTCCTCCGCGTCCTTTCTTGGCTTGATTCCTCATTTATTTTTAGCACTGGATGATATTCCATTGTCTGAGTGGACCACAGTTTATTTATACCATTTATTCACCTACCGAAGGACATCTTTTGGTTTCTTCCAACTTTTGGCAAGTTTGAATAAAGCTGCCATAAACCTCGTTGTGCAGGGTTTTGTGTGGACATAAGTTTAATTTTGTAAGAAACTGCCCAAACTGTCTTCCAAAGTGGCTGCACCATTTTGCGTTCCCACCAGCAATGATGAGAGTTCCTGTTGCTCCACATCCTCTCCAGCATTTGGTGGTGTCAGTGTTCCAGACTATGGCCATTCTAACAGGTGTGTGGTGGTGTCTCATTCTTGTTTTAGTTTGCATTTCCCTGATAACTATGATGTGGAGCATATTTTTATATGCTTATTTGCAATTTGTATATCTTATTTAGTCAGGTGTCTCTGTTGATGTCTTTGACCCAATTTTGAATCGTGTTATTTGTTTTCTTATTGTTGAGTTTTAAGAGTTATTTGTATATTTGGATAACAGTCCCTTATCAGATGTGTCTTTTGCAAATATTTTGTCATTCTGTGGCTTTACTCTTTTAACAGTATCTTTTGCAGAGCAGATGTTTTTAATCTTAATGAAGTCCAGCTTATTCATTATTTCTTTCATGGATCCTGTCTTTGGTGTTGTATACAAAAAGGCATCACCATACCCAAGGTCATCTAGGTTTTCTCCTGTTATCGTTTAGGAGTTTTATAGTTTTGTATTTTACATTGAGGTCTATGATCCATCTTGAGTTAATTTTTGTGGAGGATGTAAAGTCTGTGTCTAGATTTATTTTTCTTGCATGTGGATGTCCAATTTTTCCTGCACCACTTGGTAAAGAGATTATCTTCGCTCCACTGTATTGCACTAGTTCCTTTGTCAAAGATCAGTTGACCCTATTTGTGGGCGTCTATTTCTGGGCTCTCTATTCTGTTCCATTGCTCTTTTTGTCTAGTCTGTTACTGATGCCACACCATCTTGATTACTGTAGCTTTAGCGTAAGTCTTGAAGTTGGGTATCATCAGTCCTCCAACTTTGCTCTTCTTCAACATTGTGCTGGCTATCTTGGGTCTTTTGCCTCTCCATGATAACTTTAGAATCGATTTGTCGATATCCATAACACAAGTTGCTGGGATGTTTCTTGGGACTACATTGACCCTTAGATCAAGTAAGGAAGAACCAACACCTTGACAATTTTAGGTCTTCTATCCACAAACATGGAATATCTTTCCATGTTTTCAGTTCTTCTTTGATTTCAATCATCAATCTTATTTTTTATCCAGAAACTTGGGGTTCCATTAGCACAGTCTGTCATATTGCCAGGAATTTCCTAATTTTTCCATATTTCTTGCTTTCTGAACTTGGACAGGAGAAGTAAGTTCTAGTCCTTTCTTTGATATTTAGAAATGGAGACATATATACCTGGATAAGCCAGAATTTGAGCCCATATTCTCAGAGCTCATTAGCAGGAAGGTGAAAAGATATGGAAGTTGGAAAAGATTCTGTAACAAAAAAGGGGAGAGGAACTGAACTAGGGGAGTAGGGAACCAGGAAGCTGTGTACATTCCCTCAAGGCTAAGCCATTCCGAGCATCCAAGCAGAAACAATGCTTCTCTGAATGTACATGTACATGCACTGATCCCCCATTTTTCTTGGTAATGAACAAAAGGTATCTGATAAGGTAAGGAGGTTGAATACATCTTATCCATCTTAGATTTTTAACATATTCACACTTTCAGAGAAAGACAAATACCATATGATATCACTTATAGGTGGACTCTAAAATACAACACAAAGGAACGTATCTATGAAGAAGAAACAGACTCACAGACATAGAGAGCAGACTTGTGGTTGCCAAGGGGGAGGTGGGGGAGGGATGAATTGGAAGCTTGGGATTAGCAGAGGCAAAATATTATATATAGGATGGATAAACAACAAGGTCCTACTGTCTAGTACAGGGAACTATATTCAATATCCTGTAATAAACCATAATGAAAAAGAATGTATATATATGTGTGTGTATGTGTGTGTGTGTGTGTGTGTGTATATATATATATATATAATATATCTGAATCACTTTGCTATACAGCAGAAGTTAACACAACATTGTAAATCAACTATACTTCAGAAAAAAAACTGGAAAAAATATCAAAACTTTCCAATCCACTAAGTTCAGTTCACAAGCACAGAAAATTTCAGGATGAATTAGCCTTATATTTTCACAAAGTTAAGCTTATCTTTAAACCTCTAAATAGTGTTGAGCAGAATTGGAAAGCTTTTGGATATTTAAACACTTTTATTTTGGCAATATAACCACGACAAAATGATGCCATCTTTTTGATGTTTGACAATTAATACTGCTGTTTCTGCAGCATGTAAATTTTTGCTCTATGTGAATTATATCTCTTTTTGATGTGCTTTGTCAAAATCAAGATTATTTATCATAATAAATAGTTTATTATACAAAACAAGAGGTAATTTTACAGCATCCACTTTCCTCATTCTGTAGCCCTGTTTTATAATGTGGTAGGCATTCAAAAAAATACAATGTCGGCATAGTTTTGGAGAAGAGTCTCAGAGAAGAACTCTACACCATGATCCTTTGCATAGAGGTCAAGAAAGCACCTTGATTTTTAAAATCTTTTTTATTCCCTGGGTGGTGGAGGAATAATAGTACAGTATAATATAACATTAATTTGAGCAAATTTAATCCACTAGGATAGCAGACCTTTAAGAAACAGGAAACAAAACAAGCCCCTAGGACTTTATTTGCATTCATCTGCACTGTCTCCCTGGACACTCAGAAGGCAAACCGCCTTTGTTCATCCTCTTACTTTAGATCAAGTCCCTTGGACAGCCATTTTCATAACACCCTGGACCTTTGCCTTTTGGCACTAAGCACTGTTGCAATGACACGCTTGTGAGATGAATGTCTAACTGCCCCTCTAGACTAGAAGAACCCCAAGGGTAAGGAGGGAGGTCTGTTTTGCCTTCAGCTGTATCTCCAGCATCTAGCCCAGTGCCAGGCTCTTAGTAGGTACACAGTAAATATTTTTGACTGAATATATGCATATATTATACAATTATGGACTGGCTGTACTCTACCATGCAGTAATTATTGTAATGGAGAAAATTTCTGATAATCTTTAGAACTGGCACAAATGTAGGAAGGACAGTAAGTTTCATGATAAAAAATTGTTGACTATAGCACAAACTTTGCGGTTGATTTGAGATACCTTCTGGGAACCAATTTGGCAAGGACAATGATTGTCAACTGTTTCTTTCTTTTTATGCATTAATTTGATTCTTTCTATGTTATGTCTTTATGTTCTTCCCTCTGTCTTCCAAAATCTTTTATTTGATTTTCTCTAAATATAACTATGTAAAAAGTTCATGCAGATATCACTTTTAAAATATTAAATTTCTGATGAACAAATGAAACTCAGGAGAAAAATCTATTGTATATCCTTTTTTGGATTTGCATGTGAAACCTTTTGTTCTTCTAACATCTGAAATATTATAGGTACAGTTTACAATTCTGTATTTAATAATTCCACCTCTGCAAAATAATTTTCTTTCAGAGACATTTACAATTTCTTCCTGCCAATAAAATTATGACATTTAGTTGACAGGGGTCTGTCTGATGAAACATGGCTTGATTGAGTACCTACCCCTGAGGTTATTTAGGTTTGAATCTTGAATTTATTATGTCACTGTGTTCCCCTTATCACTATCAGTAAGAGTCTATACAGTTTTATTTTAAAATGTTTTCTAATGAGTTTCAAAATCTGGTTATATTTAAACAGAAATATGGGAGCTTTAATGAAAGAAATGAACACTGTCAGGTTATAACCTGCCAGGCAGATGAAAACCATATATACTGCAAATGATCAAAAACATAACATGGGAGGTTTTTTGGCCCAAGGATTTAGCCAAGATGATTACATAACATGAGGAAGAAGAAATAAAAAAGATAAGAATCAACAAAAAGATATTTTGAAAACTGACACCTCAACCTATAATACAGGCTTGATTCTTGCCTGAGACAAGTAAATGACAATTCTCCTCTGGTTCTCAGAAATATGTCACTATGAGGAAAGATGCAAGGAAGTTTAATTTGCTCAAAATTAAAGTTTTAAAAATTATTTGTTACATGGGGGGAACATAATATATTTTTTGAATGATTTTTTTTTTTTTTTAGGGAATGTAGTTATTCCTAATTGCTATTTTTTCCATGTTTCTAGCTACAGTGGTCAAATCACTTCAGTGGGGCTGGGATTGAGCACTATTATTCTGGAGGCCTTTGTAGCAGCGAGACCTTTCAGCAGACAGGACCTGATCATCAGCAGGAAGTGGAGCAGGCTATCCTTCTGTAATAGGAAAGGACAAATCTGACACCATATTGGATCTGTTTATTTTACTGTAACCTTTATATTCTACTGCTTTTGCTACAAGTTAAGAATGTTGCCTATAGCCTGAAATATACAGTATAGCCCATTCTCAAGGCTGTGACCTTTAAGGGTATAACAGTTTTCCATTCATATAGACATAAGAAGTTGCAAAACAGAGAATAACATTTGTCTTGCTGGAGGGTTATAGGAACATGTGACCTGACCTACCTGGACAGCTGCAAGAACAAAGGGTTCCAGCACCAAGAAGTTTGCAGCAACCAACCACCACCCTGTCCCATTTTAGTGTAAAATGAAGCCTGAATTCTAACTTGGGTGAGATGGTTCTTTGGGACACTAGTCCAACCTCTTCTCAGTCTTCTGGCTTTCTGAATAAAGTCTCTATTCCTTGCCCCAGCATCTTCTCTCCCGAGTTATTGGCCTGTCGTGCAGAGAGAAGAATGGAGTTTGGGCTTGGTAACACTTCCTGGATGCTTTGTCTGGGGCTTATCACCTTGAGAATTTGCATGGCCTGCTCTGAAGAGATCTGAAGTTTACAGCCCAAAGTTTACCCTAATTTCATCCTTAAAGTTAGACAGGATGGAGGGTGGTCTCTGAGGCCTAGATAAACTTGTTACAGAAATGAGGGATTACTATTTGGCTTCCCGTGGGGCTGGCTAAGCCATTCTCAATCTTTGGATACAAAATAACCTTGGTCTCAGAGATACTTTGCTCCTTCAGGTCAGGAAATAACAGGAGAGTTTAGAATGTGACAACTAAGGGTTAAAGGGTTGTTTCTTAGGCCAAGAAATTTTTTTAAAAGGGAATTTTGTGACTTCTCTTTATAAAAGGAAGGAAGACTAGAGAATTACACATATCTCACAAGGACTGGCTGATGATAATGTCATACATTTGGAGGTGTTTTGAAAAGTGTAAAGTGTCCAGCTGCAAGATGTTTTGGTCATTGTTATTAATAGAGAATATCTTAGTGAATGAAATTATTTTAAAAATAGGCTTTTAAAGGAAAACATACCTCTATAATAATGTTTTATAAAATGGGGAAGGCAGTATAATACCTGGATTGGCTTTGAAAAATGATCAGAAAAGTAGTGAAAATAATATTATCTTGAAAAATAATGGATTTTGTACAAAAGAAAAATTAGTGGGGAAATAATAGTAGTTTATAACTTTAATGCTGCATCCATAAAACCCCTTTGTTTTATGCCAACAGCTGGACTTTCATTCATTTGCAGATCTTGGGCTGGAGAGGTATTTATTATGCAATTAATTAAGGATGACAGCATTTCTAAAAATTCAACTGTGGCATCTTAGATTTTATTAATTAAGGCAAACATTTATTGAACGTTCATCATATGCTGGTAATTTTTTAGCTTCTGAGGATGCAAAAAGACATCGATTTTCTTTGCTTGAGAGCAGTAATCCGTTGACTAAGAAGATCACAAAAAGGACATGTGGTGCCTTGTAAGTCCTTATACAGTATAAAACACAATCTTTGGTTTTTCTGTAATGAACCCTTAATTTTTTCCTCTATAGACAAAACATTCCTGAAATTCTAGTAGGGCTAGAAGAAGTCTTGGGTGATAGGGACCCAGAGAAACTGTGTTATGGAAGAGGCAGCAGTAGGCACGTGCAACCTCAAGGTGTCTCGGTAGGCACAGCAGTCTTCAAATATTTTGAGAGCTCTCAGGTAAGGAGAGTAGTCTTTTTCTGTTGTTCAGAGGTCAGAACGGTGCAGCTCTAAATGAGGATGCTTTTCCCAAGTAACTGTTAGGGTTTCCAACATTGGTGCTGACTGTCTCCTTACCCCAGGAGTTCAAGCAGAAACTGGGTACCCATGTTTCAGGGTAGAAATATAGATAGGTTTCCGAATAAGGAAGAAGTTGCATTGGATAAGCTCTCAGAAACCAGGAGTTTGTCATTCCAGATCTTTGGATGAGAATGAGTCTGTGTGTCACGAGGCTGAAGAGTTAGTGAGAAGCCGATGAGTGTGGGAGAAGCTAATTAGTGTCAAATATGCATGGCAGTACGTGGTGTTAATTTGCTTTTCATAGACACTTCTTTCCCCTGGATATCTTCCAAAATTAGACAACTCAAAGCCATGAAATAATAATATTGTTTATGAAAAGAGCCTTTCAAACACTTTTATCACAAACCAAAACGATTCAAATTCGTACCTGGTTTCTAATTTAAGAGTAGAGAGAGTGTTTCTTTAAAAATAGGAATCACTAGGTGGTAATATTCTCTTATAAATGAAAATCAAATCATCATAGTGGTGAGCCCATAAACGTCTCAGAATATCCCGGCGAGGTTTGAGAAAATGAATTATCATAGCCTAATTGACATTATGTAAGGAAACATAACATGATTTTTTTAATTGGAATGGAGTTTCAAAATATTTTAAAGGAGTCACAAATAACAAAATGTTTTTCAGCTGCAAAGTAAAAATTTAAATCTAGATAAGCCAGAATACATATATCTTGTGCAAAATTACATCTTCGTGTTTCCATCATCAAAAAATCTAGAAACAATAAATGCTGGAGCGGGTGTGGAGAAAAGGGAACACTCTTGCACAGTTGGTGGGAATGTAAATTGATACAGCCACTATGGAGAACAGTATGGAGGTTCCTTAAAAAACTACAAATGGAACTACCTTACAACCCAGCAATACCACTACTGGGCATATACCCTGAGAAAACCATAATTCAAAAGACAAAGACCTACTAGAGAATGGACTTGAGGATATGGGGAGGGGGAAGGGTGAGCTGTGACAAAGCGAGAGAGTGGCATGGACATATATACACTACCAAACGTAAAATAGATAGCTAGTGGGAAGCAGCCACATAGCACAGGGAGATCAGGTCGGTGCTTTGTGACCACCTAGAGGGGTGGGATAGGGAGGGTGGGAGGGAGGGAGATGCAAGAGGGAAGAGATATGGGAACATATGTATATGTATAAATGATTCACTTTGTTATAAAGCAGAAACTAACACACCATTGTAAAGCAATTATACTCCAACAAAGATGTAAAAAAAAAAAAGAGTCATGTACCAAAATGTTCATTGCAGCTCTATTTACAATAGTCAGGACATGGAAGCAACCTAAGTGTCCATCAACAGATGAATGGATAAAGAAGATGTGGCACATATATACAGTGGAATATTAGCCATAAAAAGAAACAAAATTGAGTTATTTGTAGTAAGGTGGATGGACTTAGAGTCTGTCATACAGAGTGAAGTAAGTCAGAAAGAGAAAAACAAATACCGTATGCTAAAACATATATATGGAATCTAAGAAAAAAAAAAAAGGTCATGAAGAACCTAGGGGTAAGACGGGAATGGAGACGCAGACCTACTAGAGAATGGACTTGAGGATGTGGGGAGAGGGAAGGTAAGCTGTGACAAAGTGAGAGAGTGGCTTGGACATATATACACTACCAAATGTAAAATAGATAGCTAGTGGGAAGCAGCCACACAGCACAGGGAGATCAGCTACATGGTTTGTGACCACCTAGAGGGGTAGGATAGGGAGTGTGGTAGGGAGGGAGATGCAAGAGGGAAGAGATATGGGAACATGTGTATATGTATAACTGATTCACTTTGTTATAAAGCAGAAACTAACACACCATTGTAAAGCAATTATACTCCAATAAAGATGTTAAAAAAAATCCTCGTGTTTGTGGTTGTAAGAAGCCCCTAACGGAGCTGTAAGCCCGGCAATAATTGTACCGTTAGTGAGTGTAACTAATAGAACTGAGGGATGAGGATGGTCCTAAATGAGATATTTCCCCTCAGATACTGTATCATCAGACTACCACTCGTGTGTGTCATTGCCTGTGCCAGCCCACTGCACAGCCCAGCGTGGCATCTCAGAAAAGGAAAGTTAATATCAAATGAAAACATTTGCTCTCCCTACACTTATGACTTACATTCAGTCTCTTGAAAAAGTACCAGCTTTTTCTAGCTCTTGAGATAGGCTTAGCTCCCAACCTCTACTCAGTCCCCTTCAGTTCTTGTAATTATTTGGTTTGGAGGTGCATTGTGAACTCAAAGGCAAAGGCAGATGTTTTATGCCACGTGCCCTTTCTCCCCTACAACCAACTAATAAAACAAAATTAACAGTGCCCAGTAAGTGAATCTATCTGAAAACCAAACAGCCCTGCTACTTCTGTGGCTCATTGGACTCAACACCCAATTTGATGACGGGCATCTCAGTCCTTTGATTTCGGTGACTCAGGGATCCCTCTGGGGTTTTAGAGCTGGAAGGGATAGTAGAGATTATACAGACCAGTGGTTTCTAAAACTGGCTCTGTTTCAGGATCACTGGAGGGACTTTTAAAAAATTCATACGACTGAATTCAGGCCAGATCTGGTGGAGTTGAGTTCTCAGGCGTGGCTCTGGCAATCTCCCCTGGTGATTCTGGTTTGGGGACCAGTGATCTGGTCTTACATTTTTACTTAATAAAGGTCTGAAGAGATGGGATTGTGTATCATGGAAAACATGGGATTGTGTATCATGGAAAAATTTAGATTTAATGGAATTAAATGACTTGTCCAAGGGTTGGTTAGGGACAGAACTAGGAGAACAACTCATATGTCCTTGATTCCAATTTTCTTTTCATACCACCATCCACTCCTATGGCCAGCATCACTAGAAAGCACATAATTTGTACCCATTTGTGAATAAAAGAAGTGTACACACACGCGCGCACACACACACACACACACACACACACACACACACACCAGAACTTTCTTGGGCTTTCTGATTGCCTTTGACACACCTTTCTCCAATTCTATCCCTTGACATTTTAATCATCTCCTTGACAACGTTCCCTGAGCCCCACCTTCTCTTTGGCTGTTTAACTCAGTCTCCTCTGAAGGCTTCCAAAGGCCATTCATCTGTTTCTACTCATTTTCCGCCAAGACTGTTACTCATGGTAGAGCTGGGCTTTACCGTGTCTCACCATCTTCCATTCTGTTCCTGTCTTCCATTCTGGAGGTGCTTAGGTCTCCTGTATTCATCTTCCAAGTGGTTCGTTTTCTCCCTGGTTATTTCTGTATCTTTATCTGCTTGCTTTGAGCTTTGAGACATTTCTTCCACCTGATTTTGCGATTCCCTAACCTGGTTCTCCGTCAGGACCTTCTTCCTCTTCAATTCACCTACTGAACGTTTTAGTCCTTAGATGCTTAGTCCTTAAATACATATATGTATATTTTCTCTAAGGAATTGGCTTATTTGACTATGGAGGCTTAGAGGACCAAGATGAGCAGTTGACAGGCTAGAGACCCAGAAATACCGATGGTGTGGTTCCAGTCTGGTTTGAAGGCCAAGCCATGCGTAAGTTACAGTCCGAGTCTGAAGACAGGAGAAGACTGATGTCCCATCTCAGAGAATGAATTCTCTCTTACTCAGCCTTTTGTTCCATTCAGGTCTTCAAAGCATCGGACAAAGCCCACACGCATGGGGAGGGCAACGTGCTTTACTCGGTCCACTGATTCAAACATTAATCTCATCAGAAACACCCTCACAGACACACCGAGAAATAATGTTTAACCAAATATCTGAGTACCGTGTGGTCCAGTCAAACTGACACATAAAATGAGCAAGTTCACCGCCTTGTGTACTTGGCATCCATACACAGCTCCTTGGCCCATACTCAACCTCCAGAAATAGACAGCAATGAGGTCATAATTCTGCCTTACAGGATACAACTTACTGAGTACAACTGGAAACTCACTAACCCCTTCTTCAGAAGAGGTTATCCCCTAACCTCCTTCCTGTCACTTTGCTGAGGATCAGACTAGAGCCTACCTACAGCCTTTGTCTTTTCAACATAGAATTGGATTCTTTCACCACATCATAGTGCCAGGAGTAGATATGCCGTTAGTATTCACAGTAACTGCAGTGACCGGCGATCATATAGTTTACTAGGTCACTAGGTCTTCATTTCAAATACAGGACGTCACCTTTTAGCTGTTCCTCCACAAGGACCTTTTTAATGTATCCCAATTAATTACCGCCTTTTATAATCACCTGCCCGACTATGATTCCTTCCCCCGTTCTGGAGTCCCCACCACCTGACCGTGACAACAGTTAAGAGGTCAGTGTAGGATGACCTCTATGCTGTGCGGGGGTGGTCAGGATGAGCTGTGGTGGTTCCAGCAGAACCAGTGGGCCTGTGGGCTCTGGGCCCCCTGCGTCCCTGCTCAGTGACAGTGCTAGCCCCTGGGTATCACTTCCGTCCCATTTTGCCTCTTCAGTCCTTCCAACATGTCTACAACCAAATCACCGTCACAATTCTGTTTTCACATTTTTGTTACTAATCACTCCGTTCGAAATAACCAGAAAACTTTCTCTTTCCCTGGCTGGAAACCAACTGACATATTTAGATAATGAGACTTCTAGAAAAGAGTCTTGTTTACAGTGAGCTTGACCATGTTATCAAACAGAGCCATCAAACAGAGCCATGGGTCTTTCAAGCCATACTTGGTAGCAATTCCTCCACGAGCTGATTCTTTTCCCATGGTTCAGTCTAAGATAATTGCACCTCGCAGAGGCAGCTATGCAGTTTCCAGGGGCTGATTTCTTCACATGGCAGCGCTGCTGTCTGTCCCTTCCCTTGTTGGGTAACTGCCCTGTCCCTCATGGAGTCCGTTCAGGTCGAGATCTTTGGCTAGCCGACAGTTTGCATCCAACAAAGCAGTGAAGTAGGAGAAAACATTGTGTCTGTCATCTACACTCATGATCTGACTGGTTAATGTAGCAATGACTTTCAGTGCATGGTAATCTCCAGTAGGTATTTTCTTTTAAAGCGTTTAGTCTCTGATTTGGAATTAAAACCTTTTCTCACTGAAGACATTTTAGGCACCAGGCAGAGGTTTTTCATCAGTGCACACTCCAGGGATACCGTGGTATCACACTACTGGCCAAGCCAGTTCTGAGTTTCACCCTGAGGGGTCACTGCAGTGTGAATCTTTCTGTGGGAGAGAGGGGTTGATGCCCCAGGAAGACTGGGAAGGCGCCAATGGTGACCTTTTCTCACTGATTCACTCATGAGAAACAAATATTTACTAATCTTCATATGCAGCAGGTACGTGCTGGGCACTTTTCGTTTTGCATATTCAAGGTTATATGCAGCCCTATTTGATGATACTTTTCTACAAAGACCCCTGTCCTCATATCTTAGACTTCATTCCTCAGCCTCCTGCATTATTTCTACCTGTGATAATGAAGCTTCTCACAAAGCTGTATTCAACACATTCACTTTACTAGTAATGATATTCCTGTATAAAAATTATTTGGGGGACTTCCCTGGTGACACAGTGGTTAAGGATCCACCTGCCAATGCAGGGGACACAGGTTCGACCCTGGTCCACGAAGATCCCACATGCCGCGGAGCAACTAAGCCTGTGAGCCACAACTACTGAGCCTGCACTCTAGAGCCCGGGAGCCACGACTACTGAAGCCTGCGTGCCTAGAGCCTGTGCTCCACAAGAGAGACCATCACCATGAGAAGCCTGCACACCACAGTGAAGAGTAGCTCCCACTCGCCACAACTAGAGAAAGCCCGCGCGCAGCAACAAAGACCCAATGCAGCCATAAATAAATAAATAAATTTATTTTAAAAAAAAAGAGTGGTGATGGGGCAGAGAGCTGCGTGTCTTATTTTAAAAAAAAGTTATTTTGCCAAGATAATGCCAAGGCACTGCTTAGTAATCAGAGAATATTCATAAAGAAGTCATGTTTGACGTTTCCCGATGTAAGACAAAGTCTAAAACAGCCACTGTATCTAGTGTAAACTCTACCTGCTGCCTGATCACCCAGTATAGCACATTTATGGATTTAACACGGGATTGCCAAGGAGCATCTGGGGAAATGTGAGTGGCAGCGACGCAATGACGGCTGTATATTCAAAACTTCCCCAAACGGCCTTTAAAGTAATAAAAGAAGGAAATGAAGTCACACTGCTGCTGGGAATATTTATATAACACTCCTTTTCTAAATTACAATGTGTCCCTTCTATAATATTAGAATATTATAGGTCCTAGTTATAGATTCTTATGGCTATTTGACATCACTTTAATTTGCCCCAATAGACTCTATTTCCCTGTATTTCGGGGCACCCCTGAAAGCAGTCTGAGGAAAAGGGGTTAAGGTAGTCTATGTCGGGAGTGAGCTTGGAAGTGAAATGGGGAGAGGGCGAGCCCAGGCGAGGATACAGTCCTGAGTTAGCGCTGCGAGGGACTGAGGCTGCACCACCGGCATCCTTAGGCATTGCAGAGGATGCTGGTCAGAACTGCCTCCTGGGGAGGAAGGGGAGGGGCGTCTGCTCATCTGTGCTCCCATTGGCTGGGGGTCGCCCACCGGGTGCTGAGTCCCCCGCAGGTGCCTGGGGGCTTGCGTGGAGCTGAGCGAGCCCGGACAGTGGGAGGTGTTTGGGGGAGAGGTGCTGCGAGGTGGGGCTGGGCAGAGCTCTAAGGGGCTGCTGGTGGTGAGTCTGTTCCCCCCTGGGGGCACAGGAGGCCGTGGGGCCGGGTTCCAGAGTGTCCAACATGGGCTACCAGCGTTCAGTTGAAAAAAAAATTAGATCAAAGGACAAAAATTGTTCATAAGGAAAACGATCCCATTTGAAGATTGTCCACTTTCCTTAACTGCTAAAATCTGTATTTCCATATTTCCATATAAAGACAACTCATCAGAGTTAGAGAGATCATTGAGTTAATTAAATATAATAAATCTGCGGTTTGAACACTAGGTAGGGTGATTAATTCTGTATTCCCTAGTCTAGCCTCATTTGAAACAGACCCCTGGGACACTGTTCTCACATTTATAAATTATGAACTCAGTGAACCTAATATTTTGCTGATAATGGGATATAATACATTAAGGCGTACTTGCTTAAACAGACATTCTTCTTCGGAGCAGTTAGGATGGGGAATGTCTCTTGTGGTGGTACATCTTATTTTCAGGCTTTCTTGTAATTTAGCTTAGTAATTATAGGATCATTAAAGCAATGTGAATGCATTAACCCTCACAAATTTGAACAAAACAATTATAAAAATGAAAAGAGGAGTAAGAACTGGAACGGAAAGATATGGTGAGTGAGAAAAAGGAGTGTTTGCCAAGATCTACGTAAAAGAGTGGATTCAGAGGAAAGGACCCAGGGAGAAACCCTTGCGCTCACGCATCGGGAGAGAGGTCTGTGTTGCTCTGCCTTTTACACCATTCAAAGTCCTCAACAGCTTCCTGTTGTTTTTCAGAACAAGCCCAGGGCATATCCCTTCAAGGACCTCAGCAAGCCAACCCCAGTTTACCTTTTCAGACCGGATCCCAGGGCTCGCTGGCAGGCACTGAACCCGCCTAAGCATCTAGGAGGTGCCGAGGGGCGCACAGGTGAGGGACCTGACCCAGAGCATCAGCTGGTCGGTGGGGCAGCCAGGATGGGGACCCAGCCTGACTCCGGAGTCTGGGGTCTTCCTGGTCACATCCCTGCAGGGCTGCTTTCCTTATGTAGATGGTGGCCCTCCCTCCTTTCTACCTTTTGAAGCCCACTGGTCCTTCACGGCTGAAACCAAGTTCTACTGTCCTCCAGAAAGCCTCTGAGGCTGGACGGCTCCTGGTCAGCCATTCTTCCTTGGGTTATAGAGACTGCAAGTGGGCATGGGTCCCCTGGTCCCCCACCACCACAGAGCAGGATCTGAGTCCCGGCACGCGTGCATTTCTCCCTAATCTGGACCTGCCCTTGTTGAAGGGAGGCCAGAACCTTATTTAAAAACAAGTCGCTTTCACTTTGCGGCAGAGTTGAAGTTGAGGACACCAGGACCCCAGAGGACAGGGCTTTGGCTGGGTCACCTCTTTGGGCTTCCTGTCACGCCCACTGCCCTCTCTGCGTCGTGCATAGCTAGTGTTCAGAATTCATGGACGTGAACTGTAGTTGGGAGCTGCGATGATTCGGGCAGCCACGGCTCCATTTCTACTATTTATTCAAATGAAAGTTTAATATGCGTTCCAGATTCAAAATAAGTGCAGAATGGCAATTTGAATACCAGAAATGACAGGTAATTTTAAAAGTGCTAAGAGTTGTAGTGTGGGCCTGGAAATGCTTCCTTACTCTCCTTTTCCAGGGAGAAATTGCACTTTCACAGCAAGCGGCCAGTGGCCACCATAACAGTAGTAATTAAAAGTATGCAGGCTTAATGTAAATGAAAGACAAATATACATTCAGACACACAGATTTCCAGTGGTTTTTCTAAGCGGAAAATGGAGAGAGTTGAAATACACAAAGACAGCATCTCTTGCTCATCTCCTGCCTAACACTCTTGCTGCAAAAGCCAAAAATGCGTGTGTGTGTCCGACGCCTGGCAGGTTGGTGGGTCCAGTTTGCCCGTCTTTGTTCTTGGCGTCAGCGTTTCCAGGGGAAGGGAGGGCAGGTGACCTCGAGAGGGTGGCAGTGGATTTGGGAGGATGCTCTCCTCACAGAGGTTACTGTTTGCATCTCAGCCCCTTCCTGGCTGGACATATTTATTGCGCCGCATCTGATGAGAGTAACAATGGCACTAATGACCATCGACTTCCCCTGCTTTGCGAGGAACCACAGCACGCGCTCCAGACCTGGTCTCTGATGTCTGCTCCCTTCTTCCTTCACTAGAGAACCTGGGGGAAGGCGGCTCAGTCAGGCCCACCCAATCCCCAGGCCCGGGTGCAGCGGCCAAGGTCAGTTACTATTTTGCTAAGAAGTGACTCTCTCGCTGGTAATTTCCAGACCTCACAAATACGTGGTAAAGACTCCTTTCCTCAACCGATGTCTGATTTTATCCCTTTTCCTCTGCCTCTGTAGCTGTCCCTCGCAAATTATATCACCTTCTAGATACAGTGAGCTCCCTGGATGCAGGGTCTGAGCCTCCCAGCTTTCGCTCTTCTTTGTGGGAGAGGCTCTCCAGAGAGAGAGAAGCCTCATAGATGTGTGGGGTGGGACATATGTTATTCCCAGCTGTGAATTTCAAGTACCATCAATGGAGTAAGAGAATTTTTTTTATTAACTTTCCACACATTTGATAACTTGTAGGAAATAAAGTTATCTTGAAAAGCTTTTTTTTGGCGGTGGGGAGGTCAGTATGATTTTTCTTTTTTTTTCTTCTTTTTTCTTGGGGGGGCGGTCAGGATTGCTGACCTCAGGAAAGAGTGCTTCGCAGCCATTCTGACAAAAAGATGTTTCCCACTTGTTACCGGGTACGTGTATATATGTGCGTAGGGGGGGTAGTGAGGCTGGGAATTTATTTCACCATTTCCCCTTAATTTAAAATTATACTTCTTAATTCTATACAAAATTTAACTGGATATAGAGAAAATTTCTTAGAAGCAATAGGCATACCTATTAAAAAAAGGCCACTTGTCGTATAACCAAGAGATTCTCAAACATTACTGTTGATGTGACTCACCTGGGATCTCGTCAAAACGCAGTTTGGAGTCTGTGGGTCCAGCGTGGAAGCTGCGATTTTGCGTTTCTAACAAGCTCTGGGTGATACTCCACCCTGAGCAGTAAGAAGCCACACACAAGCCAGCATAACCCTTTATTTTAAAAGAATTTCATCATTATGGCAGCATTTGTGGTTTTTTTTTAGCCTATCTGTGGTGGGTTTTGCATAGATAGTAACAGTCCGCCTTCCTAGGTTTGCTGGAGGACTCAGTGATGTCAGCCCTTGGTCCGCACAGTGTACTCTGCAGGTCAGGACAGTGGAGTAACCGGGAGCCTTCCAGAAACTCCGACTCCTGGGCCCCGCGTGGGTGGACGGACTCACCCGCATTTCAGTAAGATGCCCAAATGTTGTAGGCACAAGGATGCTTGGGGAGCATGGACACAGTCCAGATGAGTAACCGGTGCACGGGAAGTGAACAGTTATCCTCTGAGCCCTTATAACCAACTGAGTTCATTCATTTTTCCATTTACAGGTGAGAAGACTGTACCCCAGTTAGTCACAGGACTAGGGTTCCAACCCTGTGCCCTTAAGAGAAGTGAGTGTCCCTAGCAGTGAAGGCCTGGGTGACTCCCCCTTCTTCCAGCCCCCTTTGGCCCCTGGGAGCTCAGGCCCCTGACTGGTTCAAGTCCAGCTCCTGCACACGGGGTCCCCCATGGAACCCTGTCCCCCTTTCCCCAGGCAGAGACCCCTGTGCCTTGTCCCATAGTTGAATATTCCAGTGGACTCTGCTGAACACTGACTAGGTCCTGGGCTCACCTCCCCAGAGGAGTGCGCTTTACACAGGGGTTTCTGAATATAACCATTTTGCTCAAAAGAGGCACTCCTGCGGGGGGGAATTCTAGACTTTGTAGGACTGGTGAGCATGTACTTTAGGACATAGGGTGTGTGTGTGTGTGTGTGTGTGTGTGTGTGTGTGTGTGGAGTGTGTGTAGTATGTGTGGGTGGACTGTGTGTGTAGTAAGTGTATGGAGTGTGTATGTGTGTCGTGTGTGTGGAGTATGTGTGGAATGTGTATGTGTGGAGTGTGTGTCATGTGCGTGGAGTGTGTATGTGTGCGTGCGTGTGTGTCATGTGTGTGGAGTGTGTATGTGTGCCTGCGTGTGCCTCGTGATGGCTGTGGAGACGGCTCCTAGCGTCCCTGCACCCCAGCTGGTGGCGGGCACCTGCCCTGTCATGTGTGTCTGGTCTTGGGTATCCAGATGCTTGGAGAGAAGATGTTTCTGCAGGAAAAGTCAGAACAGAAATGGACATGGGGGGCGAGGGGAAGAAAGGACTATGGCTCTGAGGTCTGACCAGCAACATCCAGGGCGTGAAGGACATGATTTGGGGCCAGTGCTCTGGGGGAACAGGGGTATCGTGAAGACCGTTCGTCCCACCCCGAGTATGCCATTTTCAAATTTAAATGCCATTTTTGTTTCTGATTTTCCTTTCAAGTTTTCAGAAACGGGCTAATCGGCCATAGGTGCACTGTGGTCTGTTCAGCCATGTCTCGTGGTCGTAACTGCTTTGTATCTAAACTTGAGGTGCTTTCCAATTTGCTCATGTTTCTAACCGCTCGGGCGCTGACTGATTTGGTTTCGTTTTGCATTTTTGCTGATAGGAATTGAATGACCTTGCTGATTCTCATTAGGCCTCTTTTGATAGCTTCATTTAAAATTGGGTTTTTACTCAAAATTTTGGTTTATTCTATGGTTTTCTTCTCTTGGATCAAGACCACTTGCCAGATAATGAATTCAGAGCCTAGAGGAAAACAGGTTAGGTCTCCAAGCCTTTCTATCCCTTTTGGTTTCGTTGTGATTTATAGTTTGATGTGTCTTTTTAAAAAATAAATTTATTTATTTATTTATTGGCTGCGTTGAGTCTTTCTTGCTGCATGTGGGCTTTCTCTAGTTGCGGTGAGCAGGGGCTACTCTTCGTTGTGGTGCGTGGGCTTCTCATTGCAGTGGCTTCTCTTGTTGCAGAGCACAGCCTTGAGGCACACAGGCTTCAGTAGTTGTGGCATGTGGGCTCAGTAGTTGTGGCTCATGGGCTCTAGACATGCGGGCTTCAGTAGTTGTGGCTCATGGGCTCAGTAGCTGTGGCTCGTGGCTCTAGAGCGCAGGCTCAGTAGTTGTGGTGCACGGGCTTAGTTGCTCTGTGGCACGTGAGATCTTCCCAGATCAGGGATCGAACTCTTGTCTCCTGCGTTGGCAGGTGGATTCTTAACTATTGCACCACCAGGGAAGCCCTGATGTGTCTATTTAGGAGTTTGCAAGCATGTCTTGGTGTTGGTGATAGCATATGTAGAGGAAGAGATCATTTCCCAGGTATATTTGGGTAGGTATGAGGTATGAAAACCAGTTCACTACCCCTGTCCTAGATCAACTTGGAAAGGCATTTATTTAGGACTAAAATGTAATAGTACAAAAAGCTTGCCCTCGGTGACTGTGAGAGACTTAGGCAAATCTGCTGGTTTGCATCAAACTACTCTGGTTCCGATGATTTTTCTGTGAACAAGGATGGACTAGACCACTATAATGAAGAAGTGGAGAGAACCATTTAGAGTGCATTCAAATTCTGAATTAAGGGACTCAGAGGTTCATCTTTCTTCCCCCGACATCTCTCCTTCTCCAGCCCCCATCAGCACCTGCATACAGATACACAGACATAGGCATATACTCACTCCTCTGCCTTTAGTACAAACCATTTTATAGGCAGTTTGAATTCAGAAATCTATGGGAATTACTTTAATGATGTAGCACATTGGACCTGTCATAAAACGAAACATGAAAAGTAAGAACTGTCATGTGGCACGAATATGGTACAGCGCACACGCGCTGTGTGCGCATGTGTTTATTTGTGGTGGGCTGAACCTCAATCCATAATCTCAGGTGGGCAACGAATGTAACCTTGTATTCTACAACCCAGCTTCAGTTTTTGATCTTGCGCCCTGGTGTGCTGGGAGTGGGTGAAGTCTCGACGCCAGCCCTTCCTGGAGTTCTCCCTGCTTCCCTCCCTGGTGTTATTCCATCATCCAAGGTCCTTCCAGTTTCAGGAGCTGAGCGGCAAAGGGGGATGGTCCCTGGTCCCTGTATTCCCACTGAAGTCTCAGCGTCCTGGAACCCCTGGCCTCCTCACATACGACTTCCCGCTCCCTGGTGCCATCAGTAGGGGATCTCCCCTGCCCTGTCCATGGTCCTGTCTCCTGGATGCACAGCGCAGCCGCCATCTCTGGGGTCTGGCCATTTCTCTGTTCTCCGGGGACTCCCGCTCTCTGTTTTCCTTGTTCGTCCTTCCAAGCTTGGTCTGAAATCCATCTTTCTTCATGGTATGCCTGCTCAATCCTCTGCTCTTGGGCTTTTGGGAACTGAGGCTGGGGTTTCAGCGGGAGGGCCCATTTGCACCCTCCTGAGGCACTGGACCTGGATGTAAATGGGACTGGGCGGGAGTCGGTGGGAAGAAGGGCTACCCCAAACAGAGGGAAGACAGCTCAAAGATCAGCTCTGTGCAATCCTGGGATCTAGTCATGTGTGTTTCATTCTGTAACAACTATTCCAGAACACGGTGCTGATGACTTTTCCTTTAAGTTGCAGAGTCTGCCAGCAATGAGAAATCAACAAGTGTTCGCACACCCTTTGTCACTTATCAGATAGCCTGCTTGGTAGAAGAGATCCAAATTGTAAGCTGTGCAGCGAAATTACCTTTTTATTGTAAGTTTCTAAGGATGATTAATTTTCAAAGGTGGCTGGCAAGTACACTGTGAAAAGAAGTGGATTGTTAAGTACCTATGTGAGGCCAAGTTTTTTTTTTCTTCTAATAAGGCCCTTAAAATCTTACCTTTTAAATACACTGCTTGATCAATGTGAATTATATCTGCAGCCTGACAAATATTTTTCAAAAACAATATTCATGGAGAGAAATAAAAGCAGAAATAAATGGATGGGTGTGAAATCCTTTCATTACTAAAATAACAGGATAATTTATGCAATACCTCAAGCATCCAAGTCTTCTAATGGCTTTTTTGAAAATATAAAAGACTGAAAAAAATCAGTTATGCCCGTTCTCTCCTTCACTGAGTGTGTGTTTGAAAAACTCCTTGTTCAGTTAATGTTGTCTTGAGAAATAATAGTGTACCTGTCTGGAAGAAAGAGGGAAGGATTGAATTCTTGTGGTTTTCTTTTCAGAAACTTCTATAGTTGTTTTGGGGAAATGTTTTCCCAGTTGGTCCTTTTTTCTTCCAGTATTCTGATAACAGCTTATGATGTACATCCTAGCTCGAATCTTCAGCATGACTTCAAATCTGATGCACCAACTTCCATCAGGTTTCTTTTTTCACTTTGAGGCCCACATTGCTGCACCTCTGGATGTCCACGGTAGCTTCTCAAGCAATCCGTGGTGAAGCACCAAGTTCCTAAACCTGCACTGCTGTTCCTGTACTAACCTCCTTGCAGATTGGACACAGCAGCTGTCTCTGGTGCCTGGATACACTTGGGGTGTTCCGGGGTCCCATTCTGGAGCCCACTGTCTCTGCCTTCCCCTCCTCCCCTGCCATCCTGGATACCTTCCCAAAGTACTGCTTTCTGAAATGAAATCCTTGCTCATAATGCCGGAACTCATAGACCCTGCCTGCAGCACCTGGCAACACTTGGCCTGTGTCCTGGCCATTCACCCCGACCTTCTCTGTGGCTCTTCCCCTCCCCGGGGAAGCAAGCCCTCAGCACACAGCCAGAGAGAAACCTGTGTCCACTACACTTGGCCGCTGTGATTCCCAGGTGGCCTATAACATTCTGAACCACAAACGCCGCTCTCTAATTGCCTTATGTTTTCAAATGGATTGCTTATTTTAATTAATGAGTAACTAATGAATTTGATGGGGAAGAAGCATGGAGTGTTTCCAGTCAGGGTGGAGTGGGGTGGGAAGCAGACCACCGTCTGTACAGGGGGCAGGGGTGGTGGTGTGGAGATGGACAGGAATTCTTCACCTGGGCTCTTTAGGACGGCCCCAGTGATAGTCTGGGGAGAGTCCACCCCTGATGTGAAGAGGCGTGTGAGGCATTTATGAGGACACACACTACTGGTGTATAACCTTTTCTTAATTGAATTTTTATTGACATAACTAGACTCCCGTCTTGGCTGTAATGCCAAGAGATCCCACACGCCCTGCCCGGCCCCGAGTGCAGCTCCCTGGCTGGACAGACGTAACACAGCTACACTCCAGTAACATGAACAGGATATCACCGTAGATTCAACCCACCAAGCAGATGCAGATTTCCCCAGGTTTATGTGCCCTCTCTTTTGTGTAGGTGTGTATTCTATGCACGTTCAGCACATGCGTAGGTTTGGGTGGCTACGATCAGAGTAAAGATATAGAACAGCTTCATCACCACAAGGACCTGTCCTGTTGCCCTTTGAAACCACCCTCACTTGGTTCCTCCAGCCTCACCCTACTCCTCAGCCCTGGCTCCTGCTGAACTGTCCTCCATTTCTAAATTTGGTCGTTCCAAAAATGTTACGTACGTGGAAGCATTCAGTCTGTAATCTTTTGAGATTGTCTTTTTTCACTCAGCATAAGTCTTTGGAGATTCACCCTAACTGATGTATATATTGATAGTTTCTTTATATTGCTAAGCAGTGTTTCATGGTATGGATGAATTAGCGTCTGTTTAATCATTCACCTGCTAAAGGACATCTGGGCTGATTCCAGTTTTAGGCTGTTACAAATAAGGCTGCCATGAGCATTCATGTACAGGTTTTTGTGTGAACATGATTTTTTATTTCTCCGGGTTAAATGTCCAAAAGTGCAATGCTGGGTCACACAGTAGTTGTATATTTTGTTTAATCTTTTAAACTCATTATTTAATGTTGTTTTCCTACTGTACATTTTTGTATCATGATGCAAAGTCCAGTTGCTGGAGCAGTTATGGCTCTGATATTAATCCCTGAATAAAACCTTCTTCCTTTCTTAGTCTTTTTGCCTCTTGGAAAATAATCTTAAAACTTAGATCTCATTTTATTCTTAAAGTAAATCTATAAGCTCAATGGCATTTTACAGGAAAACTGAGACACAGAAATGTTAAGTGACTTGGTCATACAGGGAATTAACGGCATGGTCCGAAGAAAATCCCCAAGACCCCTAAAATAGAATTCTTTAAACCATACCTGACAACATATTAATGGGTCATGAAATCAACAAAGTCAGTCTCAGAAAGAATGTTTTTATAAAGAAAGTGACTAGACTAGAATACAAAATACCATAGTGCATCACACATAATAAGAGTATGTACTATCTAATCTTTGTCGGACTTTTACAAGACCAGTGCTCTAACGCCTGAGCTATGCAACCACTTTGTTGCATGTATATATGTATATATAGTATGTGTGTGTGTGTATATATATATATATATATAGTATGCATGTGTGTATGTAAGTATATACATATATACGTATATAGTTGGCTGATAGTTAAAATATATGTATATAAATCAGTGATGGTTAAAATATATATATTTATATAAAATCGAGCAGTGGTTAAAAATGTTAGAAACTCTATCCCTATAGATTCACTCTTTCCGTTAAAACCCACTTATATTTATCTTACATTTTCCCTTAACAAGGACTTGCAATACTCCAACTAGAATGGAGGTTTAATTAAGAATTCTTGGTAAATATTGGTATAAATGTAGGTTTGAAAGGAGATCTCTTATCCGATGGGAATTTGTCAAACTCTTATTTGTCACTTTATAGAACTTTATTTTCTTCATCACTTGAGACAGACCTCATGTACAAATGCTTCCACATTATAAGAAAAAAGAAAACTCCACCCAACACATTTGATAAAATTACCTTCACATTGATAACAAGACATTCTGATGGCAATGCAAGGAGTCAGAAGTTAGAGGACGTCCCCAAGGTCACATATTTAGAAATGACTGGAGCTAAGACCCAAGTCCGAATGTCCAACTCCCAATAATATGCTTCCCCTGAGACCTTACCCTGGTTCTCTGTTGTGGTATTTTCAAAGTAGTTACATTGATTTTGTTATGAGCAGTCTGCATGGGCCAGGATTTTCACACAGAGATTAAAGCTGCAACCCAGAAGCCTAGGGAAGACAGACGGACAGTCTGCAGACACTGGAAGGGCTGCCATGTAGGAAAGTTGGATAACGCTTCTGTCTTACAACAGAGGCAGAAGTAGGATGAGCATTTGGCAGTTAGGACGAGGGAAATGGGTCCATCCCAAGGAAAATATTTCTAAGTAAACTATCCAGGAACGAGAGAGCTGCCTAGCGTGGTCTTTAACTAGCCAAATGAAGACGTACTCATGGACTCATCAGGAAACCATCTACTCTAGCTGCAGGGAGACAAAATTCTGGGATTAGACCAAATGTTTTTTAAGATCTTTTCCAAATGCAACTTCCTAGGAATCTACCGCTAAATGACTTTCTACTCCGTGAGCCATTTGTCTCTGCAAATTCTGCCCACACACCAGATTTCCTTGCAATCTGTTTAGAGTAAAGAAATTATTTCAAATCAAAACCTTAACTACAATGATTTTGTCTCAAATAGACATCATTTATCAAAAACTGAGCTTGAGGAATATGGGTTTTTTCCTCGTTATATTTTGAATTGGGTCATAAATCAATTAATTCATATTGTGGAATGGAATAGAACAGGATATGTGGAATTAGGTGTTAATGTGAAACGGAGATTTGCCCCATCATAAGCTTCAAGAAGTAGATAGGGGCAGGGCTTCCCTGGTGGTGCAGTAGTTAAGAATCCACCTGCCAGTGCAGGGGACACAGGTTCAAGCCCTAGTAAGGGAAGATCCCACATGCTGTGGAGCAACTAGGTCTGTGCACCACAGCTACTGAGCCTGTGCTCTAAAACCCACGAGCCACAACTACTGAGCCCACGAGCCACAACTACTGAAGCCCACATGCCTAGAGCCCGTGCTCCGCAACAAGAGAAGCCACCGCAATGAGAAGCCCGCGCACCACAACAAAGAGTAGCCCCTGCTCGCCGCAACTAGAGAAAGCCCGTGCGCAGCAACGAAGACACAATGCAGCCAAAAAATAATAATATAATAAGTAAAAAAAAAAAAAAAAAAAAGAAGTGGGTAGGGGCAGAAATTCCAACAGGGGGAGAAAAAGTGATTTGCTCAAGGTCATGGAGCTAATAAGTGATCACTAGCTAATATATTGTCATATAGCTAATGAGTCCTGGGCTTGCTAACTGCTTGCTAACAGGTGACTTCTTGAATAAATATTAAACTTTCCACAGGAGAATATGTGTGAAGGACACTTCTTACTTCTAATGAGAGCATTTTCAAAGGGTTATGAGTCCAACTGTGAGTGAGCTATTATTTACATAATAAAACTCACCCCTGCTTTGCTTACTAATATGTTGCTAGAAAAAAACAGAAGCTACTTCCCCCTTCCAGGGGGTTTTGCCTCATAAACAGACTCTTCTATTCCGAAAGCAAAACATTCTAAATCATAAGATTTTACGTCGTGGCTTTACATTTCAAATCCCTCCACAAAAGATATTGAAGTTCACGTCAAGTACTGTCAGGAAAAAATGTGGGTATATAACTAAAATGTTCAAGTAATCCAGTCCGTACCTTTTTACACTGTAGTGTCAACTAGACAACAATATTTACATATCTTTTGCTCTCACTTGGTTTCCATTTCATCTAGTTGTATTTGAGCTCAAACTCCTGTGCGCTGGCACCAGAGGAAAGAGCGGGTGTCGACTCCAAGGTCTGACAGCTGTTTTTCATAACGTCTCTGGGCCCACAGTAATAAAAGGAGGTTTGGTCAGCTCTCATTTAGAAAGTTCTAGAGATCTGATTTGGAAAAGCCTGGATGGAGAGATGAGGGAGTTGTACTGTGAGAGTGAGTGATTACTGTATATGTGCAGGGAGTGACCTAACAGAGAAAGGGTGGCCAGGCTCTGGGGAGAACCCTATTTTCTGCCCTTGGACTCCCCATCTCTAACCTGGCTGTGTGGCCCCTTGGACGTTTTAAGACATGCACAGGCGAAGGGGGAGACGGCATGGAGGCCAATTTGGAAATCAAGGCTCTGCTGCTGCTGTTTGAGCCTGTTTTCCTAGTAAGCGAACCGCTGCTGAGGGCATCAGAGGTCTGGGCCTCTGCAGATCCCTTCCAACCCTCCCTAGTGTTGGGGGAATTTTCAGAAATTTGTCTTTGGGGCTTAAGTCTGTGAGAGGTTTAATAAATCCCACATGTTGCCAGCAACCCCAAGAAGCTACTTAGGCAGAGTCCAGACACAATTCACTGAGAACTGAGTTTCAGGGATTGTTTCGGGGGCTTTTGCTCTTTCTGCATCAAAAGCTGTAAGGAGAGTGAGTGCTGTGTGTTTGGGGGGAAGGGGTGCTTAGCTCTCCTGTCCTCCCAGCCCACCATCCCCATCCCTCATCCAGGCAAAACCCGAGCAGCAGTTTCCACGTCTCACTCTTTGCAGGAGGAATTTTGGTGATTAAAGGAGGGAGCAAAGGTGGATGCTTATGTTAAATTCTTTTGTCTTTACCCAGAAATTTTACATAACTTCTAAAAGTTCCCTTTAATTTTTAAACATTCTTGATCATTTTTATAGCCTCTTCTTTAGTCTACTCTATTCTATTTATTTAAATTGATTTTTTTCTTTTTAGAATGGCAGATTCACAAGAAGTTGTAAGAAATAGTAGAGAGATCCCAGTTTCCTCCAGTGAAAACATCTTATGAAACTCGAGCAGACTATCACAACAGGATAAAGACACGAATACTGTCAAGATAGAGAACATTTCCATCACCACAAGGAGCCCTTGTACAGCCACTTCCTACCCACCTCATCTCCTCCTCAACCCCTGGAAAACACAACTCTGTTCTCCACTTCTGTAATTTTGTCATTTTCAAATGGAATCTTATATAGTAGGATCATATGCTATGCAACTTTGGGGGCTGGCTTTTTCACTCTGTAATCCTTTGGGAATTCACCCAGGTTGGTTGTGGGTATCAATAGTTTGTTTCTTTTGATTGCTGAATAGTATTCCATGATATAAATGCACCACCATCCGCCTGTGGAAAGACACCTGGACTAACTCCAGGTTTTGGCTATCATGAAAAATCCACTAGAAACACTTGTAGACAAAGTTTGGTATGAACGTAAGTAGTGTCTTGCCAAGTTTTATCAATCTTTTCAAGCTCTTTGGGGTGTTTGCTTTTTCTACTGATTTCTTTTCTCAATTTCAGTGATTTCTGATTTTACCTTTATTATTTCCTTACTTCTACTTGCTTTCAGTTTATTTTGCTTTCCTTTTTTATTCCCCCCTGGGTTCTTGAAATGGGAGCTTAAATGATTGATTTGAGACTTTTATTCTTTATAATATCTTCACTTAGTGCTATCAATTTCCCTTTCAGTACTGCTTTAGTTATGTCCCACAAATTTTGATATATTGTATTTTCATTCAATGTATTAAAAATATTTTCTTGAGACTTCCTCTTTTACCCATGGGTTATTTAGAAATGTGTTGTTTAGTTTCCAAGTGTTTCAAAAATTTCTTACGCTTTCTATTTTTGATTTCTAGAGTGATTCAAGTTGGAGAACACACTTTGTATGATTTCAATTATTTTAAATTTGTTGGGGTATTTTTATGGCTTGGGATATAGTCTATATTAACATATGTTCTGTGGGCACTTGAAAATAATGTATTTTCTGCTGTTGTTGGGTGGAGTGTTCTATAAATGTTGATTAGATTGTGATGATGTTGAGTTCTATATCCTGTTGATTTTCTGTCTGGTTGTTCTATTAATTGTTGAGAGGAAGTGTTAAAGTCTCCTGCTATCACTACAGATGATACATTTCTCTTTTAGTTCTATTAGTTTTTGCTTTACATATTTTCCAATTTTTTAATTTGGTGCATACACATTTGAGATTTTTATATCTTCTTGGTGAATTTAACTCTTTTATCGTTGTATCATGCCCTTCTCTGTCTCTCATAACTTGCTTTGCTCTGATGTCTATTTTATCTGATAGTAACAAAGTCAGTTATGCTATCCTTGATTAATGCTTATATGATATGTATTTTCTCATTTTTTAAACATTCAACCTGCCTATATTGTTATATTTGAAGTAAGTTTCATATAGACAGCACATAGTTGAGACATGTTTTTAAATCCACTCTGCCAATTTGTTTTTTTTTTTAAACATCTTTATTGGAGTATAATTGCTATACAATGGTGTGTTAGTTTCTGCTTTATAACAAAGTGAATCAGCTATACATATATCCCCATATCTCCTCCCTCTTGTGTCTCCCTCCCTCCCACCCTCCCTATCCCACCCCTCTAGGTGGTCACAAAGCACCGAGCTGATCTCCCTGTGCTATGTGACTGCTTCCCACTAGCTATCTATTTTACATTTTGTAGTATATGTAAGTCCATACCACTCTCTCACTTCGTCCCAGCTTACCCTTCCCCCTCCCTGTGTCTTCAAGTCCATTCTCTAAGTCTGCATCTTTATTCCTGTCCTGCCCCTAGGTTCTTCAGAACCATATATATATATATATATATATATATATATATATATATTTAGATTCCATATATATGTGTTAGCGTACAGTATTTGTTTTTCTCTTTCTGACTCACTTCATTCGGTATGACAGACTCTAGGTCCATCCACCTCACTACAAATAACTCAATTTCATTTCTTTTTATGGCTGAGTAATATCCTTTGTATATATGTGCCACATCTTCTTTATTCATTCACCTGTCGATGGACACTTAGGTTGCGTCCATGTCCTGGCTATTGTAAATAGAGCTGCAATGAACATTGTGGTACATGACACTTTTTGAATTATGGTTTTCTCAGGGTATATGCCCACTAGTGGGATTGCTGGGTCATATGGTAATTCTATTTGTAGTTTTTTAAGGAACCTCCATACTGTTCTCCATAGTGGCTGTATCAATTTACATTCCCACCAACATTGCAAGAGGGTTCCCTTTTCTCCACACCCTCTCCAGCATTTATCATTTCTATCTTTTAGTTGATGTAATTAGACACCTTATATTTAATGTAATTTTGATATGTTGGAATTTGTCATTTTATTATTTGTTTTGTCTCTAATTCTTCTGTTTTATTTTCCCCTACTTCCTGTGGATTATTTGAACTCAATGTAGAATTCCATTTTGATTTATCTACAGTGTGTTTTTTTTTTTTTTTTTTTTTTTTTGCGGTACTCGGGCCTCTCACTGCTGTGGCCTCTCCCGTTGCGGAGCACAGGCTCCGGACATGCAGGCTCAGTGACCATGGCTCACGGGCCTAGCTACTCCGTGGCATGTGGGATCCTCCTGGACCGGGGCACGAACCCATGTCCCTTGCATCGGCAGGTGGACTCTCAACCACTGCGCCACCAGGGAAGCTCTCTACAGTGTTTTTGAGTGTATCTCTTTTACAGTCTTTTTGTAGATGCTCTAGGTATTACAGTTTATATACAGAATTGTCATTGTCTACTGGTGTCACCATTTTATTAGTTCAAGTGAAGTATAGAAATCTAACTTCCCTTTACATCCCTATACCCTTCCCTATTTATAATAATATTGGCTTACCTATTATCTGTACACTTAGACCCACACCAGACAGTGTTATAATTTTTGCTTCAACTGTCAAACATAATTTAAAAACTTAAGAGGAGAAGGAAAGCTTGTTACTTTCTCCATTTTTGTTTGTTTATTGTATTCTTTCTTCCTTCCGAATATTTCAACATTCCTTCTTTTATCATTTCCTTTCTGTTTAGAGAATTTCCTTTAGCTTTTCTTTTCTTTTTTTTTGCAGTACGTGGGCCTCTCACTGCTGTGGCCTCTCCCGTTGCGGAGCACAGGCTCCGGACGCACAGGCTCAGCGGCCATGGCTCCCGGGCCCAGCCGCTCCACGGCATGTGGGATCTTCCCGGACCGGGGCACGAACCCACGTCCCCTGCATCGGCAGGCGGACTCTCAACCACTGCGCCACCAGGGAAGCCCTCCTTTAGCTTTTCTTATAGGGTAGATCTGCTGGTGACAAATCCTCTTAGTTTTCCTTCATTTCCTTCATTCAAAAATGTCTTGATTTCTTCTTCATCACTGCAGGATATTTTTGCTGGGTATAGGATTATGGGTTGCAGCTCCTCCCTTTCAGCACCTGAAAAATGCCTATACTACTTTCTTTTGGCCTCCCTGATTTCTGATGAAAAATCTGTTGCTGTTCTAATTGTTTCTCCCCTATAAGTAGGATGTGAGTTTCCTCTGGTGGCTTTCAAAGTGTTTTCTTTGTCTTTAGTTTTTAGAGGTTTAATTATGATGCGCCTTGGCAAGGATTTCTTTTGGTTTATATTCAAATTGTAGGTTTATGTCTCATTAGTTTTTTTTCATTTTATTTTTTCATTTCCATTTTTCGATCATTTTATTTTTATTTTAAGATCTTCCTGGTTCTTGGTATGGTGAGTAATTTTTAATTGAAATCTGGATATTTTATTATTTCAAGACTTTGGACCTTATTTAAACCTTCTGTTTAAGCAGGGGCAAGGAGGGTGTTTCCTTGTTAGTGACAGATGGAAAGGGGAAGGAGGAGTCTGGATTCCTCACTTGACTTCCTTTAACACCAAGTGAGGCTTCTCATTACTGCTAGGCGTGAGTGGTCTCCCACATTAGCCCATCTGAGATTGGTGTCCCCTTTCTAAGATGGGGGTGATGCTAATTGTTCCATCTACATAATAAGCCTCCTCTGTGGATCCAGGGTGATAATAAATAGGCAACTGTGCTGTGTTCTGCAAAAGCTTTGCAATGGAAGGTGCTGTTAAAGGCAAGTAATGAGTTTGTCAGTGAGGTTCTTGTATTGATAGCTTACAGAACAGTAGGTTGAAACAGCTAGAGATGCACATGCTGAAGTTATTTATTTATTTTATTTTTATTTTTTATTTTTTTTTGTGGTACGCAGGCCTCTCACTGTTGTGGCCTCTCCCATTGTGGAGCACAGGCTCCGGACGCACAGGCTCAGCGGCCATGGCTTACGGGCCCAGCTGCTCCACGGCATGTGGGATCTTCCTGGACCAGGGCACGAACCCATGTCCCCTGCATCAGCAGGCGGACTCTCAACCACTGCACCACCACGGAAGCCCTAAAGTTATTTATTAAAAAAATTCAGGGTCTAATAAAGTTTAAATGTTTGATCCCAGACCTAGTCCATGCTTTCCCTCTCCTGTTGTCATTTTTACACAAGAAGGAAAAACATAGGGTTCTAGTTAGAAAATAGAACAAAACAAAACCACTGTCATGGGGTTTGCCAGGTAAGTAAAGATTAAAGAAAAGATGGGGCCAATTTAAGCTAAGACATAACTCATATGGCAAAGTTTATTTTTGGTCAAAAATTCCCTTAGTCTTATTCAACTCAGAAAAATGAAAACTGATGACCTAGATGTGAAAATTTGTCTATCCTTTTACTTAATCTCATAAGTCATTCAGTTCTAATTCCTTTGTGAATTCATATAATTCTTCACCAATGAATAAATGGATAATATTCTTCTAAGTGAGTTCCTTTGAGAATGGATTTTTGTGTATATAGGTTATTAAATCCTTGTTAATAGCTATGATTTTACCATATTAATGAAAGCACCAAACTTATTCCCTTGAACTGTGGAGGAAAAGTTACAAGTTTATCATTTCAATATTCAATAATCTTTCTTGCAAAAGTGTCATGCTACACTATTTTTTTTTTTTTTGCGGTATGCAGGCCTCTCACTGTTGTGGCCTCTCCCGTTGCAGAACACAGGCTCCAGACGTGCAGGCTCAGCGGCCATGGCTCATGGGCCCAGCCGCTCCGCGGCATGTGGGATCCTCCTGGACCAGGGCACAAACCCGTGTCCCCTGCATCGGCAGGTGGACTCTCAACCACTGCGCCACCAGGGAAGCCCTATGTTATTCTTTCTTATGAAAATAATGAGTGATACAAACCTACTCCATCAAGCTGTTAGGAACTTGGCTTGGTGGGCAAAGAAACGTTCAAAATCCTCATAATTATCACTGCTTTCTGACATTCTCTCCAGTGTAAGAAAGAGACTAAAGCAAAATAAACAGAACCTACCCTAAGAGGACTGAGTGACGACATGGACAATTTCACATTGATGTGATTTGAAATGAGAGATGAAAATCTCTAATTAATGGGGTTACAGGATAAAAGCCCGAGTAGGCCTTGCACAGTGTGATGCAGCCGAGCATCTCTGCACTACAGGGAATAAAGCATTAGGATGAGGATGTATGGGTCCTCTCCCCATCCCACAACCCATGTCCACTTCGGCTCTCACGTATTTTGGCTCCAGGATCTTTGAGGATGGAACTTCAGTACCAAATGTTTGATCTGGAAAAGTCAAGCTAGAAAATAGCTAAGAAGCATCTTCCTTGTGCCTGAAATATCCCATTTTCTCACTTAACATTTTGGGTCTTGGCCTAGATGTCACCTATAATGGAAAGCATTTCTGGACCTTGTAGCTTGAGTCAGGGCCATTTTCTCTGCTCCTAAGACACCCTACCACAATACAGAGCACTTATACAGGGCTATTCAGTTTCCCTTAAATCTCCCTTTTTACTGTCCCCTTGATTCCCACTCAAACATAGCTAGCACTGCCCAGTAGAACTTTCTTCAGTGATGGAATGTTCTAATCTATGCTGTTCAACGTGGTAGCCACTAGTTACATGTGGCTATTTAGCTCTCAAAATGTGGCAAGTATGACTGAGGAAACAAGTTCAAGTTTTATTTCATTTAAATTATGTATACTTATTTAAATTTAGATGATAAAGTATATTAAATGCTATAAAAATTATAAATAAATTAAATACTTTAAATTGCTTATTAAAATTATCTAGGGGCTTCCCTGGTGGCACAGTGGTTGAGAGTCCACCTGCCGATGCAGGGGACGAGGGTTCGTGCCCCAGTCTGGGAAGAACCCATATGCCGCGGAGCGGCTGGGCCCTTGAGCCATGGCCGCTGAGCCTGCGCATCCGGAGTCTGTGCCCCGCAACAGGAGAGGCCACAACAGTGAGAGGCCCGCGTACCATAAAAAAAAAAAAAAAAAAGTAAAATTATCTAGATTTAAATTTAAATAGCCACATGGTGGCTTTTGGCTACCATAGTGGACAGCATAGCAATAGACTGTAAGCTTCTTTTTTTTTCTTTAACATTTTTATTGGAGTATAATTGCTTTAAAATGGTGTGTTAGTTTCTGCTGTATAACAAAGTGAATCAGCTATACGTATACATATATCCCCGTATCTCCTCCCTCTTGTGTCTTCCTCCCACCCTCCCTATCTCACCCCTCTAGGTGGTCACAAAGCACCAAGCTGATCTCCCTGTGCTATGCAGCTGCTTCCCACCAGCTATCTATTCTACATTTCGTAGTATATATGTCCAAGCCACTCTCTCACTTCGTCCCAGTTTACCCTTCCCCCTCCCCATGTCCTCAAGTCCATTCTCTGTATTGGTGTCTTTATTCCTGTCCTGCCCCTAAGTTCTTTAGAACCATTTTAGTCTTTTTTTAGATTCCATATATATGTGTTAGCATATGGTATTTGTTTTTCTCTTTCTGACTTAACCTTCACTCTGTATGACAGACCCTAGGTCCATCCACCTCACTACAAATAACTCAATTTCATTTCTTTTATAGTTGAGTAACATTCCATTGTATATATATGCCACATCTTCTTTATCCATGCATCTGTCGATGGACACTTAGGTTGCTTCCATGTCCTGGCTATTGTAAATGGTGCTGCAGTGAACATTGTGGTACATGACTCTTTTTGAATTATGGTTTTCACACAGTATATGCTTAGTAGTGGGATTGCTGGGTCGTATGGTAGTTCTGTTTTTAGTATTTTAAGGAACCTCCATACTGTTCTACATAGTGGCTGTATCAATTTACATTCCCACCAACAGTGCAAGAGGGTTCCCTTTTCTCCACACCCTCTCCAGCATTTATTGTTTCTAGATTTTTTGATGATGGCCATTCTAACTGATGTGAGGTGACACCTCCTTGTAGTTTTGATTTGCATTTCTCTAATGGTCAGTGATGTTGAGCATCCTTTCATGTGTTTGTTGGCAATCTGTATGTCTTCTTTGGAGAAACGTCTATTTAGGTCTGTGCATTTTTGGATTGGGTTGTTTGTTTTTTTTGATATTGAGCTGCATGAGCTGCTTGTATATTTTGAAGATAAATCCTTTGTCAGTTGCTTCATTTGCAAATATTTTCTCCCATTCTGAGGGTTGTCTTTTCATCTTGTTTATGGTTTCCTTCTCTGTGCAAAAGCTTTGAAGTTTCATTAGGTCCTATTTGTTTATTTTTGGTTTTATTTCCATTTCTGTAGGAGCTGGGTCAAAAAGGATCTTGCTGTGATTTATGTCATAGAGTGTTCTACCTATTTTTTCCTCTAAGAGTTTTATAGTGTCTGGCCTTACATTTAGGTCTTTAATCCACTTTGAGTTTATTTTTGTGCATGGTGTTAGGGAGTGTTCTAATTTCATTCTTTTACATGTCCAGTTTTCCCAACACCACTTATTGAAGAGGCTGTCTTTTCTCCATTGTATGCTCTTACCTCCTTTATCAAAGGTAAGATGACCATAGGTATATGGTTTTTATCTCTGGGCTTTCTATCCTGTTCCATTGATCTATATTTCTGGTTTTGTGCCGGTATCATACTCCCTTGATTACTGTAGCTTTGTAGTATAGTCTGTAGTCAGGGAGCCTGATTCTTCCAGCTCCATTTTTCTTTCTCAAGATTACTTTGGCTATTAGGGGTCTTTTGTGTTTCCATACAAATTATGAAATTTTTTGTTCTAGTTCTGTGAAAAATGCCATTGATAGTTTGATAGGGATTACATTGAATCTGTAGATTGCTTTGGGTAGTATAGTCATTTTTACAATGCTGATTCTTCCAATCCAAGAACATGGTATTTCTCTCCATCTGTTTATATCATCTTTAATTTCTTTCATCAGTGTCTTGTAGTTTTCTGCATACAGGTATTTTTCTTTTAGGTAGGTTTATTCCTAGGTATTTTATTCCTTTTGTTGCAATGGTAAATGGGAGTGTTTCCTTAATTTCTCTTTCTAATCTTTTGTTATTAGTGTATAAGAATGCAGGGCTTCCCTGGTGGCGAAGTGGTTGAGAGTCCACCTGCCGATGCAGGGGACGTGGGTTCGTGCCCCGGTCCGGGAAGATCCCACATGCTGTGGAGTGGCTGGGCCCATGAGCCAAGGCTGCTGAGCCTGCATGTCCGGAGCCTGTGCTCTGCAATGGGAGAGGCCACAACAGTGAGAGGCCTGCGTACCGCAAAAAAAAACAACAGAAAAAAAAGAATGCAAAAGATTTCTGTGCGTTAATTTTGTATTCTGCTACTTTACTGAATTCATTGATTAACTCTAGTAGTTTTCTGGTAGTATCTTTAGGATCCTCTCTATATAGTACCATGTCATCTGCAAACAGTGACAGTTTTACTTCTTTTCCAATTTGGATTACTTTTATTTCATTTTGTCTCTGATTGTTGTGGCTAAAGCTTCCAAAACTATGTTGAATAATAATGGTGAGAGTGGGCAACCTTATCTTGTTCCTGATCTTAGTGGAAATGGTTTCAGTTTTTCACCATTGAGAACAATGTTTGCTGTGGGTTTGTCCTATATAGCCTTTATTATGTTGAGGTAAGTTCCCTCTATGCCTACTTTCTAGAAAGTTTTTTTTTTATCATAAATAGGTGTTGAATTTTGTCAAAAGCTTTTTCTGCATCTATTGAGTCGATCATATGGTTTTTCTCCTTCACTTTGTTAATATGGTGTATCACATTGATTGATTTGCGTATATTGAAAAATCCTTGCATTCCTGGGATAAACCCCAATTGATTACGGTGTATGATCCTTATAATGTGCTGTTGGATTCTGTTTCCTAGTATTTTGTTGAAGACTTTTGCATCTATGTTCATCAATGATGTTAGCATGAAATTTTCTCTTTTTGTGACATCTATGTCTGGTTTTGGTATCAGGGTGATGGTGGCCTCATAAAATGAGTTTGGGAGTATTCCTCCCTCTGCTATATTTTTGAAGAGTTTGAGAAGAATAGGTGTTAGCTCCTCTCTAAATATATGATAGAATTTGCCTGTGAAGCCATCTGGTCCTGGGCTTTTGTTTGTTGGAAGTTTTCAATCACAGTTTCAATTTCAGTGCTTGTGATTGGTCTGTTCATATTTTCTGTTTCTTCCTGGTTCAGTCTTGGAAGGTTGTGCTTTTCTAAGAAGTTGTCCATTTCTTCCAGGTTGTCCATTTTATTAGCATGGAGTTGCTTATAGTAATCTCTCATGGTCCTTTGTATTTCTGCAGTGTCCATTGTTACTTCTCCTTTTTCATTTCTAATTCTACTGATTTAAGTCTTCTCCCTTTTTTTCTTGATGAGTCTGGCTAATGGTTTATTAATATTTTTTATCTTCTCAAAGAACCAGCTGTTAGTTTTATTGATCTTTGCTATCATTTCCTTCATTTCTGTTTCATTTATTTCTGATCTGCTCTTTGATTTCTTTCCTTCTGCTAACTTTGGGTTTTCTATGTTCTTCTTTTTCTAACTGCTTTAGGTGTAAGTTTAGGTTGTTTATTTGAGATGTTTCTTGTTTCTTGAAGTAGGATTGTATTGCTATAAAGTTCTCTCTTAGAACTGCTTTTACTGTATCCCTTAGATTTTGGGTCATCGTGTTTTCATTGTCATTTGTTTCTAGGTACTTTTTGGTTTCCTCTTTGATTTCTTAAGTAATCTCTTGGTTATTTAGAAGTGTATTGTTTAGCCTACATGTGTTTGTATTTTTTACAGTTTTTTTTCCTGTAACTGATATCTAGTCTCATAGTGTTGTGGTCAGAAAAGAAACTTGATAAGATTTCAGTTTTCTTAAATTTACCAAGGCTTGATTTGTGACCCAAGATACAATCTATCCTGGAGAATGTTCCACAAGCACTTAAGAAGAAAGTGTATTCTGTTGTTTTTGGATGGAATGTCTTATAAATATCAATTAATTCCATCTTGTTTAATGTATCATTTAAAGCTTGTGTTGCCTTATTTATTTTCATTTTGGATGATCTGTCCATAGGTGAAAGTGGGGTGTTAAAGACCCCTACTATGTTTGTGTTACTGTTGATTTCCCCTTTTATAGATATTAGCATTTGCCTTAGGTATTGAGGTGCTCCTGTGTTGGGTGCATAAATATTTACAGTTGTTATATCTTCTTCTTGGATTGATCTCTTGATCATTATGTAACATCCTTCTTTGTCTCCTGTAATAGTCTTTATTTTAAAGTCCATTTTGTCTGATATGAGAATTGATACTCCAGCTTTCTTTTGATTTCCATTTGCATGAAATACATTTTTCTATCCCCTCACTTTCAGTCTGTATGTGTCCCTAGGTCTGAAGTGGGTCTCTTATAGACAGCATATATATGGGTCTTGTTTTTGTATCCATCAACCAGTCTGTCTTTTGGTTGGAGCATTTAGTCCATTTACATTTAGGGTTGTTATCGTTATGTATGTTCCTGTTACCATTTCCTTACTTGTTTTGTGTTTGTTATTGTAGGTCTTTTCCTTCTCTTATGTTTCCTGCCTATAGAAGTTCTTTTAGCATTTGTTGTAAAGCTGGTTTGGTGGTGCTGAATTCTCTTAGCTTTTGCTTGTCTGTAAAGATTTTAATTTCTCCATCAACTCTGAATGAGATCCTTGCAGGGTAGAGTAATCTTGTTTGTAGGTTTTTCTCTTTCATCACTTTAAATATGTCCTGCCACTCCCTTCTGGCTTGCAGAGTTTCTACTGAAAGATCAGCTGTTAACCCTATGGGGATTCCCTTGTATTATTTGTTGTTTTTCCCTTGCTGCTTTTGAAATTTTTTCTTTGTATTTAATTTTTGATAGTTTGATTACTGTGTGTCTTGGCATGTTTCTCCTTGGATTTATCCTGTCTGAGACTCTCTGTGCTTCCTGGACTTGACTGACTATTTCCTTTCCCATATTAGGGAAGTTTTCAACCATAATCTCTTCAAATATTTTCTCAGTCTTTTTTATTTTTCTCTTCTTCTTCTGGGACCCCTATAATTCGAATGTTGGTGCATTTAAAGTTGTCCCAGAGGTCTCTGAGACTGTCCTTAATTCTTTTCATTGTTTTTTCTTTATTCTGCTCTGTGGTGGTTATTTCCACTATTTTATCTTCCTGGTCACTTATCCGTTCTTCTGCCTCAGTTATTCTGCTATTGATTTATTCTAGAGAATTTTTAATATCATTTATTTTGTTGTTCATCATTTCTTGTTTGCTCTTTAATTCTTCTAGGTCCTTGTTAAACATTTCTTGTATTTTCTCCATTCTATTTCCGAGATTTTGGATCATCTTTACTATCATTACTCTGAATTCTTTTTCAGGTAGACTGCCCATTTCCTCTTCATTTGTTTGGTCTTGTGGGTTTTTACCTTGCTCCTTCATCACCTGTGTATTTCTCTATCTTCTCATTTTGCTTAACTTACTGTGTTTTGGGTCTCCTTTTCACAGGCTGCAGGTTCGTAGTTCCCATCCTTTTTGATGTCTGCCCCCAGTGAGTAAGGTTGGTTCAGTGGGATTTGTAGGCTTCCTGGTGGAGGGGACTGGTGCTTATGTTCTGGTGGATGAGTCTGGATCTTGTCTTTCTGGTTGGCAGGACTTCTTCCAGTGGTGTGTTTTGGTATGTCTGTGAATTTATTCTCTTTTTAGGCAGCCTCTCTGTTAATGGGTGGGACTGTGTTCCTGCCTTGTTTTTTGTTTGGCATAGGGTGTCCAGCACTGGAGCTTGCTGGTCGTTGAGTGGAGCTGGGTCTTAGCATTGAGATGGAGATCTCTGGGAGAGATTTTGTTGTTTGATATTACGAGGGGCTGGAAGTCTCTGGTGGAGCAATGTCCTGAACTTGGCTCTCCCACCTCAGAGGCTCGGGCCTGACACCTGGCTGGAACACCAGGGTCAACCACATGACCCAGAAGAAATGGCAGAAAAAGAAGGAAGGAAAGAAAATAATAAAATAAATAAAGTTGTTAAAATAAAAAATAAAAAAATAAAAATGTAATAATAAAAAGAAAGAAGAGAGCAACCGAACCAAAGAATCCATCAGTTACAACAAGTGCTAAAAACCTGCTCTGGCAGGTGAGCAGACAAGCCTCTCGGGCTACTGAGTGCTGGCCGGCACTGATCCTCTGTGCAGGAATCTCTCCGCTTTGCCCTCTGCACCCCTGTTGCTGCGCTCTCCTCCATTGCTCCAAAGCTTTCCCCCAGGCCACTCACAGCCTCCTCCCACAAAGGGGCTTCCTAGTGTGTGGAAACCTTTCCTCCTTCACAGCTCCCTCCCAGAGGTGCAAGTCCCGTCCCTATTCTTTTGTCTCTGTTTTTTCTTTTTTTCTATTGCCCTACCCAGGTACGTGGGGAGTTTCTTGCCTTTTGGGAGGTCTGAGGTCTTCTGCCAGCGTTCAGTAGGTGTTCTGTAGGAGTTGCTCCACATGTAGAGGTATTTTTGATGTATTTGTGGGAAAGAAGGTGATCTCCACCTCTTACTCCTCTGCCATCTTGAAGGTCCCCCTGACTGTAAGCTTCTTGACAGCAGGGGTTGCATCTTACTTACCCTTATATTTCCAGTATTAGAAGATAGGATCCTGCCATTTTGATGCCTTCAAGAAATACCTGTTGACTATTGTATGAATATCAGTGGTCTATCCTTACTTCACTGCCACATTTTGTTTGATAGCTGAGACTCAGAAGCCGATATCAGAGCTTCCATTCTGGCTCCATCAATTAACATTTAGGTCAAGGGTGACAATCTCTCTATGCCTCAGTTTCCTCATTTTTAATACAAGATAATTCATTAAAGTAATAAATACATTTACTAGTGCTGAGTGAAATGGTTGGCAGATAGTTAGTTCTACTATATGCTGGCTATTGTTATATTAGTTTTGTCTTTTATTGAGAGAATGAACGAAAGAGAGAGATAGAAGGATAAAAAGGAGAGAAAACACTACTTTGGTAGAAAGTATTGTATTCTGTGCAAGGTCATTTAAACTAAGCGCTGGGAGGAGGGTGTCTTTATGTGTAAGTTTTTTTTAATTTTTATATTTAATTTAATTTATTTTTTTATACAGCAGGTCCCTATTAGTCATCAATTTTATACACATCAGTGTATACACGTCAATCCCAATCTCCCAATTCATCACCCCCCCACACACTCACCCCTCCACCGCTTTCCCCCCTTGGTGTCCATATGTTTCTTCTCTACCTCTGTGTCTCAATTTCTGCCCTGCAAACCAGTTCATCTGTACCATTTTTCTAGGTTCCACATATGTGTGTTAATATACGATATTTGTTTTTCTCCTTCTGACTTCACTCTGTATGACAGTCTCTAGATACATCCACGTCTCTACAAATGACCCAATTTCGTTCCTTTTTATGCCTGAGAAATACTCCATTGCATGTATGTACCACAACTTCTTTATCCACTTGTCTTTCAATGGGCATTTAGGTTGCTTCCATGACCTGGCAATTGTAAATAGTGCTGCAAGGAACATTGGGGTGCATATGTCCTTTTGAATTATGTTTTTCTCTGGATATATGCCCAGTAGTGGGATTGCTGGGTCATATGGTAATTCTACTTTTAGTTTTTTAAGGAACCTCCATACCGTTCTCCATAGTGGCTGCACCAATTTATATTCCCACCAACAGTGCAAGAGGGTTCCCCTTTCTCCGCACCCTCTCCAGCATTTGTTGTTTGTAGATTTTCTGATGATACCCATTCTAACTGGTGTGAGGTGATACTTTATTGTAGTTTTGATTTGCATTTCCCTAATGATTAGTGATGCTGAGCAGCTCTTCATGAGTTTCTTGGCCATCTGTATGTCTTCTTTGGAGAAATGTCTATTTAGGTCTTCTGCCCATTTTTGGATTGGCTTGTTTGTTTTTTTAATATAGAGCTGCATGAGCTGTTTATATATTTTTGAGATTAAATCTTTATCCGTTGATTCATTTGCAAATATTTTCTCCCATTCTGAGGGTTGTCTTTTCGTCTTGTTCATGGTTTCCTTTGCTGTGCAAAAGATTCGAAGTTCCATTAGGTCCCATTTTTAAATTTTTGTTTTTATTTCCATTACTCTAGGAGGTGGATCAAAAAAGATCTTGCTGTGTTTTATGTCATAGAGCGTTCTACCTATGTTTTCCTCTAAGAGTTTTATTGTGCCTGGTCTTACATTTAGGTTTCTAATCCATTTTGAGTTTATTTTTGTGTATGGTGTTAGGGAGTGTTCTAATTTCATTCTTTTACATGTAGCTGTCCAGTTTTCTCAGCACCACTTATTGAAGAGACTGTCTTTTCTCCATTGTATATCCTTGCCTCCTTTGTCATAGATTAGTTGACCATAACTGTGTGGGTTTATCTCTGGGCTTTCTATCTTGTTCCATTGATCTATATTTCTGTTTTTGTGTCAGTACAATATTGTCTTGATTACTGTAGCTTTGTAGTATAGTCTGAAGTCAGGGAGTCTGATTCCTCCAGCTCCGTTTTTTTCCCTGAAGACTGCTTTGGCTATTTGGGGTCTTTTGTGTCTCCATACAAATTTTAAGATTTTTTTGTCCCAGTTCTGTAAAAAATGCCACTGGTAATTTGATAGGGATTGCATTGAATCTGTAGATTGCTTTGGGTAGTATAGTCATGTTCACAATATTGATTCTTTAAATCCAAGAACATGACGTATCTCCCCATCTGTTTGTGTCATCTTTGATTTCTTCCATTGGTGCCTTATAGTTTTCTGCATACAGGTCTTCTGTCTCCGTAGGTAGGTTTATTCCTAGGTATTTTATTCTTTTTGTTGTAATGGTAAATGGGAGTGTTTTCTTAATTTCTCTTTCTGATCTTTTGTTATTAGTATATAGGAATGCAAGAGATTTCTGTGCATTAATTTTGTTTCCTGCTACTTTACCAAATTCATTGATTAGCTCTAGTAGTTTTCTGGTGGCATCTTTAGGATTCTCTATGTATAGTATCATGTCATCTGCAAACAGTGACAGTTTTACTTCTTTTTTCCAATTTGTGTTCCTTTTTTTTCATTTTCTTCTCTGATTGCTGTGGCTAGGACTTCTAAAGTTATGTTGAATAATAGTGGTGAGAGTGGACATCCTTGTTTTCTTCCTGATCTTAGAGGAAATGTTTTCGGTTTTTCACCATTGAGAATGATGTTTGCTGTGGGTTTGCTATGGCTTTTATTGTTTTCAGGTAGGTTCCCTCTATGCCCAATTTCTGGAGAGTTTTTATCATAATGGATGTTGAATTTCGTCAAAAGCTTTTTCTCCATCTATTGAGATGATCATATGGTTTTTATTCTTCAATTTGTTAATATGGTTTATCACATTGATTGATTTTCATATATTGAAGAATCCTTGCGTCCCTGGGATCAACCCCACTTGATCATGGTGTATGATCCTTTTCATGTGTTGTTGGATTCTGTTTGTTAGAATTTTGTTGAGGATTTTTGCATCTATATTCATCAGTGATATTGGTCTATAATTTCCTTTTATTGAAGTATCTTTGTCTGTTTTTGGTATCAGGGTGATGGTGACCTCATAGAATGCGTTTGGGAGTGCTCCTTCGTCTGCAATTTTTGGGAAGAGTTTGAGAAGGATGGGTGTTAGCCTTTCTCTAAATGTTTGATAGAATTCACCTGTGAAGCCATCTGGTCCTGGACTTTTGTTTGTTGGAAGATTTTTTTTTTTTTTGCGGTATGAGGGCCTGTCACTGTTGTGGCCTCTCCCGTTGCAGAGCACAGGCTTCAGATGTGCAGGCTCAGTGGCCATGGCTCACGGGCCTAGCCGCTCCGTGGCACATGGGATCTTTCTGGACTGGGGTATGAACCCGTGTCCCCTGCATCGGCAGGTGGACTCTCAACCACTGTGCCACCAGGGAAGCCCTGTTAGAAGATTTTTAATCACAGTTTTAATTTCATTACTTGTGATTGGTCTGTTCATATTTTCTATTTCTTCCTGGTTCAATCTTGGAAGGTTGTACCTTTCTAAGAATGTGTCCATTTCTTCCAGGTTGTCCATGTTATTGGCATAGAGTTCCTTGTAGTACTCTCTTAGGATACTTTGTATTTCTGCGGTGTCTGTTGTAACTTCTCCTTTTTCATTTCTAATTGTATTGATTTGAGCCCTCTCCCTCTTTTTCGTGATGAGTCTGGCTAATGGTTTATCAATTTTGTTTATCTTCTCAAATAACCAGCTTTTAGTTTTATTGATCTTTGCTATTGTTTTCTTTGTTTCTATTTCATTTATTTCTGCTCTGATATTTATGATTTCTTTCCTTCTGCTAACTTTGGGTTTTGTTTCTTCTTCTTTGTGTAGTTCCTTTAGGTGTAAGGTTAGATTGTTTATTTGAGATTTTTCTTTTTTCTTGAGGTAGGCTTGTATAGCTATAAACTTCCCTCTTAGAACTGCTTTTGCTGCATTCCATAGGTTTTGTATCGTTGTGTTTTCATTGTCATTTGTCTCCAGGATTTTTTTGATTTCATCTTTGATTTATTCAGTAATCTCTTGGTTATTTAGTAACATATTGTTTAGCCTCCATGTGTTTGTGTTTTTTATGTTTTATTCCCTGTAATTCATTTCTAATCTCATAGCGTTGTGGTCAGAAAAGATGTTTGACATGATTTCAATTTGCTTAAATTTACTGTGGCTTGATGTGTGACCCAAGATGTGATCTATCCTGGAGAATGTTCCGTGTGCACTTGAGAAGAAAGTGTAATCTGTTGTTTTTGGATGGAATGTCCTATAAATATCAAATAAATCTATCTGGTCTATTGTGTCATTTAAAGTTTGTGCTTCCTTATTTATTTTCATTATGGATGATCTGTCCATTGGTGTAAGTGAGGTGTTAAAGTCCCCCACTATTATTGTGTTATTGTTGATTTCCTCTTTTATAGCTGTTAACAGTTGCCTTATGTACTGAGGTGCTCCTATGTTTGGTGCATGTATATTTATAATTGTTATATCTTCTTCTTGGATCGATCCCTTGATCATTATGTAGTGTCTTTCCTTGTCTCTTGTAACATTCTTTATTTTAAAGTCTATTTTATCCGATATGAGTGTTGCTACTTCAGCTTTCATTTGATTTCCATTTGCATGGAATATCTTTTTCCATCCCCTCTGTTTCAGTCTGTACGTGTCCCTAGGTCTGAAGTGGGTCTCTTGTATACAGCTATATATGGGTCTTGTTTTTGTATCCAGTCAGCAAGCCTGTGTCTCTTTTTTTTTTTTTTTTTTTTTTGCGGTGCGTAGGCCTCTCACTATTGTGGCCTTTCCCGTTGCAGAGCACAGGCTCCGGACGCACAGGCTCAGCATCCATGGCTCACGGGCCCAGCCGCTCCACAGCATGTGGGATCTTCCCGGACCGGGGCATGAACCCATGTCCCCTGCATTGGCAGGCAGACTCTCAACCACTTCACCACCAGGGGAGCCCAAGCCTGTGTCTTTTGGTTGGAGCATTTAATCCATTCACTTTTAAGGTAATTATCAATATGTATGTTCCTATGACCATTTCCTTAATTGTTTTGGGTTTGCTTTTGTAGGTCATTTTCTTGTCTTGCGTTTCCCACTTAGAGAAGTTCCTTTAGCATTTGTTGTAGAGCTGGTTTTGTGGTGCTGAATTATTTTAGCTTTTGCTTGCCTGTAAAGTTTTTGATTTCTCCATCGAATATGAATGAGATCCTTGCTGGGTAGAGTAATCTTGGTTGTAGGTTCTTCCCTTTCATCACTTTAAGTATATCATGCCACTCCCTTCTGGCTTGAAGAGTTTCTCCTGAGGAATCAGCTATTAACCTTATGGGAGTTCCTTTGTATGTTATTTGTCATTTTTCCCATGCTGCTTTCAATAATTTTTCTTTGTCTTTAATTTTTGCCTATTTCTTTACTATGTGTCTAGGCATGTTTCTCCTTGGGTTTATCCTGTATGGGATTCTCTGCGCTTCCTGGACTTGGGTGGCTATTTCTTTTCCCATGTTAAGGAAGTTTTCTACTATAATCTCTTCAAATATTTTCTCTGGTCCTTTCTCTCTTCTCCTTCTGGGACCTCTATAATGCGAAGGTTGTTGCTTTTAATGTCATCCCAGAGGTCTCTTAGGCTGTCTTCATTTCTTTTCATTCTTTTTTCTTTATTCTGTTCCACAGCCGTGAATTCCACCATTCTGTCTTCCAGGTCACTTAACCATTCTTCTGTCTCAGTTATTCTGCTATTGATTCCTTCTAGTGTAGTTTTCGTTTCAGTTATTGTATTGTTCATCTCTGTTTGTTTGTTCTTTAATTCTTCTAGGTCTTTGTTAAACAATTCTTGCATCTTCTCGCTCTTTGCCTCCATTCTTTTTTTGAGGTCCTGGATCATCTTCACTATCATTATTCTGAATTCTTTTTCTGGAAGGTTGCCTATCTTCACTTCATTTAGTTGTTTTTCTGGAGTTTAATCTTGTTGCTTCATCTGGTACCTAGCCCTCTGCCTTTTCATCTTGTCTATCTTCCTGTGAATGTGGTTTTCATTCAGAATGCTGCAGGGTTGTAGTTCCTCTTCCTTCTGCTGTGTGCCCAGTGGTGGATGAGGTTATCTAAGAGGCTTGTGCAAGTTTCCGGATGGGAGGGACTGGTGGTGGGTAGAGCTGGCTGTTGCTCTGGTGGGCAGAGCTCAGTAAAACTTTAATCCGCTTGTCTGGTGATGGGTGTGGCTGGGCTCCCTCTCTGTTGGTTGTTTGGCCTGAGGCAACCCAACACTGGAGCCTACCCGGGCTCTTTGGTGGGGCTAATGGCAGACTCTGGGAGGGCTCAAGCCAAGGAGTACTTCCCAGAACTTCTGCTGCCAGTGTTCTTGTCCCCACGGTGAGCCACAGCCACCCCCTGCCTCTGCAGGAGACCCTCCAACACTAGCAGGTAGGTCTGGTTCAGTCTCCTCTGGGGTCACTGCTCCTTCCCCTGGGTCCTGATGCACACACTACTTTGTGTGTGCCCTCCAAGAGTGGAGTCTCTGTTTTCCCCAGTCCTGTTGAAGTCTTGCAATCAAATCCCACTAGACTTCACAGTCTGATTCTCTAGGAATTCCTCCTCCAGTTGCCAGACCCCCATGTTGGGAAGCCTGACGTGGGGCTCCGAACCTTCACTCCAGTGGGTGGACTTCTGTGATATAAGTGATCTCCAGTCTGTGAGTCACCTAGCCACCAGTTATGGGATTTAATTTTACTGTGATTGCGCCCCTCCTACCATCTCATTGTGGCTTCTCCTTTGTCTTTGGATGTGGGGTATCTTTTTGGGGGGAGTTTCTGTGTCTTCCTGTCCATGATTGTCCAGCAGCTATTTGTGATTCTCATGTTCTTGCGAGAGGGAGGGAGAGCAGGTCCTTCTGCTTCGCCATCTTGGTTCCTAATCCCCAGGTCATTCTTACTAGCAGGAAAGTTTGGGAAAAACATGCCAGGATCCCTCGTTCCACAGGACTTCCCAAATGCTCTATACGTGTGTTATTTTATTTGAGAATCTTAACCATCAAAAGGGCTGCTGCTGTGATGTGTCCCATATGGGATGGACTACAGTGCATGAGACAGCACAATAAACAAAGGCTATAAAATGGAGTAATGCAGAATACAGATGGAGTGACACTTTTGTTAGTGACAGCTACCTTACTATCATTTATAATATAAATTAAATGTAATCAATAGTAGGCACATGTACCTTATAAAGAATGTCAATAAGGTTGCTGACAGGTGCAACGCCATCCAGGTGCAGTCGTCCACTGCTGTCAGTCTGAGCCAGCGCCGTTTGAAACCAGGCAGTGGCTTCTCTCCTCTGCAGTGGCAAATTACATCACATTTTTCTTTCCTGGTTTGACATCTGTTTTTCAGTACAGAGCTGATGAGTGAATTAAAAAAGCGTCTTAACCCTGAAAATGATTTCTTTCTTCACATTCAGATTGTTATTTTGATGTATTGATATGTCTATCTCCATTTGGGGAATTAGAATCTGGTGGTGGCTCTTGGCTTTGGACAACTCAGGCCATGCCCTCCCCATTTTGGAGGAAACTTGGGGCATTATTATCCATTTTTTAGGTTAGGAAAACTAAATCTCGGAGACATGCTGTTTGCCCAAAGCCACACGGTTCATAGTAAATAATAGTTTGGAACTAGGGTCTGGGTTTTGCAATTTCTAGTTGAAGGCGTTTTCAATGAGTTTTGAGTTTAGAAGATGGTGGAGAAAAGAGAGAGGGGTAGAAAGAGGAATAACCCTAAGCAGGTTTTATTTATTTCAGTGGAGTTTAGCCTCTTATTAATCATCAATGAAAATCTGTTGTAAGCTGCTGAGCCTCTCTTCAAGAAAATGCACATAAATTTTTTTGCTGACAATTTTGGGTGAAAATAGTCCCTGAAATCCACTGATAGGCCCTTATTGAAACATACTTAGTGTGAAAAGAGTCTGGTTTCTTTTTAAGGGATCATAAATAATGCCTCCAGCCCTCTGTGCTTCATTATGCTCTGAAACATCTGCTGGAAAAGGGAACATTCTCAGGGGAGAGGGTGGATGCTGAACAGGTTTTATTATTCTCGATTATTGAAAACACTAACTGTAGATCTCCTACTTTCATACCTGATGGGTCATGACAACAAGCTATGAAATTACACTGTAATACCTTTTCTTTTTCTTTAATAAGAAAACATTATCATATGTTCTTTCTTACCAATAACATTTGAAGTTAGTTAATGTTACCGATTATTACCAAGGTGTATATATTTCAACAGCATTTGCTTCCTAGGAAGTAAAATACTCTAATTCCAAGGAGTAAAAGTGGAAGATACATTTGCTACGTGGCGCTTTCAAGTTTGTAAAATTGTACTAGGAAAAAAGCAAGAAAATATCTGAGATGCTTTTAATAATGCTGACATTTTAAGAATTTAAATAAGTTGCTAAAAGGATTAAAGAAATTGTGGTAAGTGACCAGATACCTCTTTAAACATGGATATTAGTGTCAAATATGAAATCCACTAACCGCAAGTTGCTGGTGGGGACAGCATAAAAATTTAAAGAGACATTATGAAGGTTTTATTACTGGTTTAAATCCTCATTTTTACTTCTTAATGGGAAAATGTGAAACCACTTCTCAGAAAATTAATTTTAAATTGTGTAAATGAGGAATGAAATCATGGTAAAGATGTATGTACCTTTAATACCTGTTTTAGAAAGTACAATAAGCCATTATTTATTTATCTTAAATATATAGGAAATAGCTCCAGGGCAGCTTGGATAAAATTTATCTCATCTGTCATTGGAGGTGCTTTCTATTTATTTTAAAGGTACCGGTAGGGTCTTATGAAGAATTTTATTTCTTTAATAAACTCAGGCTATCCTTTCTTGCAGGACACGCTCTTTCATGCTGAGAGAGAGAGACTGAGCATTCACGTCTGCTCTCACACAAGTCCGTTTCTGTAACACAACGGTGCAACACCAGTGTGCCCCTCCCTAGAAACAGTCTATAACCAGAGTTGTCCATTGTTTGTAAAGAAGGCCACACTCTAGCTGCCCCTGATCATGGTGCAACGCTCTTTTTACAGCCTGATTTGATCTAAGCAAACAACTTTTAAAGTACACTCATAAAACAGATGGACTCACAAGTGAAAACATGTGGTAGGGCTTTAACTGTAGTGGTTTCATTCCTACAGGAGAACTGGGGGAAACCATGTCTTGTCACGTCAGTTTTTCTCAGAGCCTAATATAGTCAGCGCAACAACCAGCCCAGTTCAACACCTGTTTGTTGAACACTTTTTATACATCAGGCTCTGTGCTTGGTGCTGGGGATACCAGGATGAGTGGGACTCAATGACTGCCCTCAGGATCCCCACAGATGACGGGCAAGAACGGATTCATTAGGACATGATTTTGGTACAATAGACACGATGCCTTGAGAGAGGTATGCACAGAGCATAGTGAATATGAGAAGGTACCAGGGGCACCCTGGAGACAGGAATGCTTGTCGTTCAAAGAAAAGGGTGCAGTTGGGGCACGCGGGTGTTAACAAGCATGACGACCAGCGCGAGCAGAAGCATGGGGCCAGAAACAGCAACAGTTTGGGAATCGCTGGAGTAAGAAGCAGCTATGGGGCTGGAGAGACAAGCAGGGTCCATATGCCATTCCAAGGAGGACCTCGTACACCATGCTCTCCAAGGAGTGGACTTTATTCCATGTCTCTACCTGTTTATAGGGAAGAAATGCGTGGGAGGCTCAGGGACAGCATCAGCGGTCTGGAGGTCCTCAACGTGTAGTAGGAACCGCAGAATGGAAGTGACCAGTGGGGGATGGTCTGTATAGAGTAGCCTGAGGAGAGCACGGGAGAACATCGACACTCAGTGGGTGCTCGAGGAAGGGTAAGAAAAAGACTGCGGGGTAGGAGGACCACAGTGCAGCAGCACTGCGGAGTCCGTGGGGAGCCCCGGGATTAAAGCCAGGAAGTGTATCTGGCCATGAAGGGGTAACAGCGTCTTAGTTTCAGGGGTTAGTGGGTTAGGGAGTGAGGGCCACGCTGCAGTGAATGGAGAAGTGAAGGCAGGTGAGAAGCTTGGGTGAGTGCAGATGGAGAAGGCTGCGGCAGGAAGTCCATTTTCTCGGAAGGAGGCTTCGGGGTGCATTTAAAGGCTGGTGGTGGGTCTGTGGAGGTGAAGGGGAGAGGGAGTATTGCTGGAGCCAGGTCCGTGTGAATTTAGGAGAGAGCGGGATAGAGGCTCTATGAAGTGAGTTGTCTTCCAGCCGCAGGGTGACCTGTCTTCCTCCGAGACTGAACAGAAGGAAGTGAGAGATATTAGAACAACTTTATAAAACATTTAAGTAATTTATATTTTGAGTAGATAATTCTATCCATGCCATGATTCAAAATTTGAGAGGTATAAAATGTTATACAGTGAAAAATATTCTTCTGCTCTCTGCTTCTTCTTTGTCTGTTACCTTCTTAGAAAACACTTTATTGAACATCTACAATATACAGATGCTGATTCCTGTACTGGAGAAACAACAGTGAATGAAATAGAAGAAGTTCCTGCTGATGTGGCGTGTGTGCGTGTGTGTGTGTGTGTGTGTGTGAGAGAGAGAGAGAGAGAGAGAGAGAGAGAGAAGGAGAGAGAGAAGAGATTGACAATAAAGAAATAAAACAAATAGTTGAATAACAAAATATATTAAATTTCTTAGAAGAAAATAAAGTAGGCAATAGTTAGAAGGAGGCAGACAGAGAAATTCTGTATATTTGCAGGGCGACCAAGGAGGGTGCTCTGAGAAATGGATGTGGAACTAAGCTGTAACTGCACTGAGTGTATTAGGCTCTGAGAAAAACGAGTGTAAGAAAGCATGGTTCCCCCCATCCTCCTGCAGGAATGAAACCACTACAATTAAAGTTCTACCAGATATTTTCCCACATGAGTCCGTCTGTGTTGTGAGTGTACTTGCAGGGTCTCTGATTCTATCATCTATTATTATTATTATTATTTTGGCCGCACCGCGCAGCTTGCAGAACCTTAGATCTCCGATCAGGGATCGAACCGGTGACCCCTGCGGTGAAAGCGCGGCGGAGTCTTTTTTTTTTTAAAGATATTGGGGGTAAGAGTTTATTAATTAATTAATTTATTTATTTTTGCTGTGTTGCGTCTTCATTTCTGTGCTAGGACTTTCTCTAGTTGCGGCAAGCGGGGGCCACTCTTCATCACGGTGCGTGGGCCTCTCACCATCGTGGCTTCTCTTGTTGCGGAGCACAGGCTCCAGACGCGTAAGCTCAGTAGTTGTGGCTCATGGGCCTAGTCGCTCCGCGGCATGTGGGACCTTCCCAGATCAGGGCTCGAACCCGTGTCCCCTGCATTGGCAGGCAGATTCTCAACCACTGCGCCACCAGGGAAGCCCGCAGCAGAGTCTTAACCACTGGACGACCCGGGAAGTCCGAGGTTCCCTGATGCTGACGGAACAGTGTCCCAGGTAGCAGGAAGGCCCTGACCAGGGACAGGGTCCTGTGTCTGAGGAGCGACAGGCAGGGAGCCTGAGTGGAGCTGAGGAAAAAGTGGGAAGACGAGGATCGGCCATAGAGGTCACTGGGGGCAACGTCTGGTGCGGTTTTGTCCTAACTTTGTGTGGTTTGCTTGAAACTGGGATTAGGATGTAAAGGCAAGACACTGAAAACATCCCGTTAGAGAGCCGCTTCTGACTCAGGAGGTCTCGGGTGGGGCTCGAGAGTCCATATTGCCAACCAGCCCCGGTGATGAAGTGGCTGCTGGTCCAGGCCAGGCTGGGAGCGTGGTGGTGAGAGGCTGACTCGACTCCAGACCCTGGGGATGCAGAGCTGTGCAAGAGCAAGCTGCTCTCCCGAGGGATGAATACAAGGCAGGGGCAGGTTCCAGACCAGTGGGAACCTACGGGCAGGCTCCAGGAAGAGGATGAAGAAGGTGTCAGTGGTTTTGCTGCTTTGTGGCTGGTTCCTGAGGGCCCAGTGAAGGTTGTCTGGGTGAGTAAGTGCGTGGTATTGGGTCAGATTATGGGATGTATGGAATTTATGAGAACGGTGGACAGGTACCAAGGGTGAGCTGGCACCTAGAATTGCTCACAGTGACTGAAATAGACAAGGACGTGAGGAAGCGTGGGTTTGCTCCCCATGCTCCTTTAGGGGAAAAGGTACCATCAGATCCAATTTGAGCCTCCTTCATAAGATTACGATCTTGAACAGACTGTTGTAGTGTAGTGAGGCTGGGAGTGTTGTGTGTCAGGGGCTGGGGGTCTTTCCTGGACTAGGAGGAGGTCCAGGGGTCTCCTTTGCAATCACCCTAATGGCAGGGTCAAGGCCTGGGGAAATGAACAGAGCTCTGGGGGACCCATTTGCGTCCCTCCAAGGTCACTTGGGTCCTTTCCTCAAAGCATCCAATGTTACTAGTCTCCTGTGTATCCTTTCTGAGCTATTTTATGCAGACAAATAACTCAATGAGGTTATAAAACATTTCAACAGCACAATTAACAAGCTCGATCTAATGGACATGAGAATATTATATCACCAGCTGCAGAACACACATTTTACTCCTTTCAAGGACCCATGGAAGGGAACTTCCCTGGTGGCGCAGTGGTTGAGAATCCTCCTGCCAATGCAGGAGACACGGGTTCCAGCCCTGGTCCAGGAAGATTCCACATGCTGCGGAGCAACTAAGCCCGTGTGCCAGAACTACTGAGCCTGCACTCTAGACCCTGCGAGCCACAACTACTGAGCCTGCATGCCACAACTACTGAAACCCGTGTGCTCTAGGGCCCATGCTCCGCAATAAGAGAAGCCACCGTAATGAGAAGCCCATGCACCGCAACAAAGAGTAGCCCCCGCTCGCTGCAACTAGAGAAAGCCCACGCACAGTGACGAAGACCCAACGCAGCCAAAAATAAATAAATAAATTTATTTTTAAAAAGTGAAATGTGGAGCAAACTTTAAAAAAAGAAAAAGCTAATGGAAGGATTCTATTCCAAAAAAAAAGGACCCATGGAACATTTACACAAATTGATCCATACTGGGCCATGAGGCAAGTCTCAGCAAATTTCAAAGGATTTGAAATTTAAGGAACACATTTCTGAAGATATCATAACAAATCAGGAAATATTTAGAACTAAATAAAAATGGAAATTCTTTTATTAAAACCTGTTGGATGCAGCTAAAGCAGTGCCAGAGGAAAGTGTTTAGCCTTAAGTATTTGTATTAGATTAGAAGGAAACATGAAAGTTAATAAAGTAATCATCTGAGGACATTTTGTGTGACATCGGAAAAAACCCAGGATTCTTGCTGTGGACAGAAGATTGGGATGAAAGAGAAAAGAGTTTCCGTAAATATGGATTTTGAATTGGGAGTATCGGTGTGAGCACACAGGGTATTTTATCTGTAAATAAATAAACAAAACATTTGCATATACAGTTGTCATAAAATTATAAGTAATTTTTATGTATTATATTGCACGCAGAATTACACAGAATTATACCAGCCATAATGGACCAAGCTGGGAGACAGGGTTACATTCTGTAGGACAGAGTAGTAGACGTAATGATGTCCATTCTTGGATATTATTGGAAGCCCTTTCCTCTAGGTTTGCAAGTTCCTTCCTGGTACATTTTCCCTCGGCCCTAAGGACAGTAGCTGCCTCTTGAAGTTGCTACCTTTGCACATTTTAGAGCTTATACCTTTCCGTAGTTAACCGTCTTCACCTTGCTGACAACTCTTTATATTAAATGTTACCAGCTCAAAGGATAGGTGTGTTTTCTGCCTGCTGATTGGATGCCGGCTGCTGCAGACTGTGTCTGTCCCCGAGGCTATGGGACAGAATCAAACATTTACATGCACTGGTGAGCTGCCGAAGGATTTTTGAGGAAGCCGATGATGGTCTTAAAACTTTGTGTCGGAAAGTTAAAAGTGGCTGGCCTGTCTAGAAGAGGGAAAGCCAGGACGTAAGGTGTGCCACGGAGAGGTAAAAAGAGTGATTCCGGGCGTGGGCAGAGGAGATAGGAAGGAGAGATGGGAGCTGAGAAAGCCTAGGGAAAGAATTAATAGGATTTAGGACTGCTCAGAGAGAGAAGCAAAGGAGATGCTGATAATTTCAAGCCATAGAATTTCAACGTGTCAGAAATGTTTAAGCAAGGATACTGATGAGGATGTGAGGAGAAAGATCTCGTGTTGGGAGGACCGTGGTGATCTGGGTCTCAGACATTTTGGGTTTTAAATGAAAATGAGCTATTTGGGTAACGAGGTCTGAAAGGCAGTTGAGTATAAAGGTCCGGGGCCCTGGAAGAGGCAATCTTCACAGCTCTACTGCTATATTTAAAATAAAAGGCCTTTCCATGAAAAAAAAATTTTTTTTTAAGTATTACATTTCGTTTGGAAAAAAATAAATTAAAGGAAGAGAAAAGACTAGTGATTCAGTCACTCCTTGGAGTGTCCGTGATGTTCTGGGTGTTGGGATTCGGAGCTGACTCAGCACGTACACGGCCTCTGCCTGAGCGAGCACACACCAGAGCGGGGTGCGTCCCGTAACCGAGAGACGTCCTATGTATAACTCATTCACTCAGGTATCTCCTTGTGCAGCTGACACTGGCTCCTGGGGACCTCACTGGCTGCCCACGGTTTCTCAGATTTGGCACCAAGGTTCAAAATCGAATCCAGGTATTCTAAAATATGTACGCTTTCCAATCCTAGGCTACCTCTCTGCACACAGTAGGTGGTTAATACTCCACTGCCTACCCCACTAATTGAGAGGGAATCTCAGCTCTTTATTGAAATGACTTCTGCAGCGGGTGAGGTGCTTCTTCTTCCAGGGGCATTTTACTTTTGACAGACGTTGAAACTTTAAAGGATGAAACTACGGTGGTGAAATTTCAGAAAGTAGCCAAGTCCTGATAGGACCCAAGCAAGTGTCTGCTTTCTCCAAGGTTGAAGCACCCTCAGCCTGTTCCCTGGGCACACACTCTCCTGGGTTCAGACCAAATAAAAGCAAATTAGTCAAATGGAGAAGTGCCCAAGGACATCAGGCTAAATTCCAACTCTAACTCCCCTTTCACTCATCAAAAGCTAACGCGTTTCTCACAAGGAAATGAGAGACACCTAGTGTGTTCGTGATTATCGGGCCAACTGTTTTCTTATTTTATCAGAAGTTGAACATGTAATGAAAGGGAACAGAAAATATATTGATGTATTTGGAGGTAGACAGTCCAAATATATATATATTTATATACGTAAGATGGAATCCCTTTGCTGTACACCTGAAACTAACACGTTATAAATTAACTATATTCACTGTAAAAAATGGTTTAAAAAATCCTGAAAAAAAAGAGTGGCCCCTCGCAAACACGACATAAGTGTTAACATTATTAATACTGCAGGGTCTATTATATCCCACGTACCTGATATATTTGGTTTTCCCGATTTGCCTGTTTGTACCGCTGGGCTGGGGGCTACACGGATATGGTTGTACTCTAGGAATTTCACTTTATTTGGAAAGAGATTTACACCAGTGAAGAGAGACCCCATAGAGAGCATAAGTAAAAATGCCAACTGCACAAGCAAGTCAGTGCTCGCTGGGAGGGCGAGAGGTGGGTGGGCTTTCATGGTGGAGATTCCCTGGGGCCAGCGCAGGTGCACACACAGGTGTGTGTAGGGAAGGCTGTGGGGACGACCGAGGCGTTGGGCTGAGACTCCAGGCACCAGAAGCTTTTTGATAAGGAGTAGAGGAGGTCAGTGGAGAAGCTGGGAAGAATGAGAGCAGGGAAGGGATTGGAAAACATGTGAGTGACAGACGTTATCCAAGAGGGCTTGTCCCTGGATCTCTTCCGTGCACCTGGGAAGAACACCTCAGGTCTCAGGCCTAGGTAGTGCGTGGAGGGATGGTACCACTTACCAAAATAGCAAAACCAGAGGCAGAAGCTGGCTTTGAGGGGATAACACTTTTATTGCCACGCAGGTTTTGTTGTTGGGAGGCTGGGATGAGACACGACAGGTAGATCACTCGGCACAGTGCCTGGCACAGAGGCAGCACCCATTACATGCTAGCTACAATCACCTCTGCTCTCCAGAGGGTGCAGGGTGGCAATTTCAGTGCCAGGCTAAGAAATGCTGGCCGCTGACGCGTATAGAAATGTGCACGTTTTCTGAATCTGTCTGTACACTTGGGTCCTTTTTTTTATGAAATAAACAAAGTATATCTTTATAGCTGTAAGATTTCACTTGAATTCTCACCATGGTTTTAGCTGTGATTAGAAAAACTGGGAGAATAAAACAGTCAGACCACAGGTGAGGACTTGCAAGCGGCCTTAGGGAGGCAAGTTAGCCAACATCCTGTCACCTTTTCCTCTAATTCCAAGTTTCCCTGAGAGTCGGGTTTTCTCCCACCTAGAATAAACGAAAAGGAAAGTTTTTGACGGCCTTTGGCTCAGGAACAGCTGCTGGTACTGTTTGCACAGGCACATTCATTATGGGCTCTAAACTTGCTGAGCTGGCTGACGGCACGTACAGAGCCAAGTGGGAAAACGCCCGGGAGTCCTGGTTGCATTAGAATCCCATGTATGTGGTGCAATGAGTTTAATTCATGCAAAATAAATTTAATGATTGGTTGACTTTGTCTTCCTTCTGGACTCACTCCTTTGCATTGTACTTGAAAAAGCATTTACTTAAATGCTGCAGGAGCACTGAAGGGAAGCATTGGAACTCAAGCCTCACGCCACGGACTCCGCAAGATTACGAGCCCCAGTGGGGAAGGTGAGGTGTAAGGGGCAGGCAATTAACACTGTTCCTTTTAAGATGTTTTCATTGAGAGCTGGTATTTTTTAAAAAAAATGGTACATCACTACAAATAACTCAATTTCCTTCCTTTTTATGGCTGAGTAATATTCCATTGTATATATGTGCCACATCTTCTTTATCCATTCATCTGTCGATGGACACTTAGGTTGCTTCCATGTCCTGGTTATTGCAAACAGAGCTGCAGTGAACATTGTGGTACATGTCTCTTTTTGAATTATGGTTTTCTCAGGGTATATGCCCAGTAGTGGGATCGCTGGATCATATGGTAGTTCTAGTTTTAGTTTTTAAGGAACCTCCATACTGTTCTCTATAGTGGCTGTACCAATTTACATTCCCACCAACAGTGTAGGAGGGTTCCCTTTCTCCACACCCTCTCCAGCATTTATTGTTTGTAGATTTTATGATAATGGCCATTCTGACTGGTGTGAGGTGATACCTCATTGTAGTTTTGATTTGCATTTCTCTAATGATTAGTTATTTGTAGTGAGCTGGATGGACCTAGAGTCTGTAATACAGAGTGAAGTAAGTCAGAAAGAGAAAAACAAATACCGTATGCTTACACATATATATGGAATTGAAAAAAAAAAAGGTTCTGAAGAACCTAGGGACAGGACAGGGATAAAGATGCAGATGTAGAGAATGGACTTGAGGACACGGGAAGGGGGAAGGGAAGCAGCTGCATAGCACAAGGAGATCAGCTTGGTGCTTTGTGACCACCTAGAGGGGTGGGATAAGGAGGGTAGGAGGGAGACACAAGAGGGAGGAGATATGGGGATATATGTATACGTATAGCTGATTCACTTTGTTATACAGCAGAATCTAACACACCATTGTAAAGCAATTATACTCCAATAAAGGTGTTAAAGAAATGAAGAATTATACAATGTTATATGTCAATTATATCTCAGTAAAGTTGGAAAAAAAGGAAAAAAACGGTACCTCAGCTGTGTTTGTCCTTTTCACTGTCAAAGCAAGCTGAGATTCTCAGCTCCATGAACAGGAGAGCTGAGACCCCGCACCCTGTAATGAGGGCAGTGAGGGTTATGCGGCGTGCTCAAGGCCACAGCAGAGCCCAGATCAGGACAGAACCTGGATCCTGTTGCCTGCTTGCTGGCTGCCCGTGCCCCCTCCATCCCCGCCCCTCTGATGTCACTGAAGGCTCATTGCTGGCAACTAGGAGAGCATCGTCTGAGGCATTAAAGGATGTCAGAATTGGAAGGGGCCTTGGAGAGAATCGGCCTCAACCCTGCAAAGCTCTGGGGCTTGTTCAATGTTGGGGATAAGGGAAAGAGCTTCGCTGACTGGATCCTGGGCCGTTTGCATTTCTTTAGGCCACTCCAGGTGTGGTGGACACGATTCAGAGAGCTGCTGTCACCGTAACCGCCACAGGGCTCGTCCACTCTAGGACTTGTGTGTCGTGCGCTTCCTCTCACTCCAACTCCCTGGGCAGGGTGGTCTCGTGGCAGGTGGTCGACAGGCTCTTCTGGCCCAAACATCCGGCACTTTGGTGGTTCCGGGTACAGCCCGTGATGGAATTCCCTAGATTCCTTCCAGAAACCTTGTGGTGCAAACAAACGAATCATTTCTCTTTCACACAACCCCTGGCATTTTCCACCTCTGTCTCTTTGCAAAGCCATTCCCTTTTCCTGGAGCCCTCTTTTGCCTCATCTTAATGATGTACTGGTGCTTCCCTGGGATGTGATGCTGCGGGAGCTTAGGCCTGTCTGTCTTCCCCTCAGAACAGTGTTCGGCGCACAGTAGGCACTCACCAAATATGTGTGTAAAAATGGGTCCAAAGGGTTATCCGTGCTGCCTGGTTCCCATCTTTAGGAGGCGTATTCATCCATAACTAGGGTCCTTGATCCTGACCTCAATGGGGGCTCAATCCCATCTTCGACTCTGCTCAATTCTCGCCCAGATGGAAGAGTCATTAGGCCTCTTGCCAGGAACACGTATAACTTGCTATCAGGTTCGTTCTGCTGCTACTCAGGCTCTGTCCTTGGGCCTTATCTCTGGACTCTGGTTTCCTACTCAGTTACTCTGATGATGAATCTAGTGCCCTTCCCCACCAGGTGGCGGTTTGGTGTATCTTGTTTAACTTTATGCTAAAAAGGTCATGCTGTACCCCTGGCTGTCAAGTTCTGCTTGCCAGACTGACCTTTCTTGCGGCGTCTGTCACAGACTCTGTCCCCGCAGCACCTGTCCTACCCTGGGAGTGGGTGACTCTAGGTCTCCACTCCTCCCTGTCATGTTCTGTGTGGGAGTCATTCTCTCTCTCTCTCTCTCTCTTTTAATAAATTTATTTATTTGTTTTTGGCTGCATTGGGTCTCCGTTGCTGCGTGCAGTCTTTCTCTAGTTGCGGCGAGCGGGGGCTACTCTTCATTGCAGTGAGTGGACTTCCCATTGTGGTGGCTTCTCTTGTTGCGGAGCACGGGCTCTAGGCGCGTGGGCTTTAGTAGTTGTGGCACGCAGGCTCAGTAGTTGTGGCACGCGGCCTTAGTTGCTCCACGGCATGTGGGATCTTCCCGGACCAGGGTTCAAATCCGTGTCCTCTGCATTGGCAGGCAGCTTCTTAACCACTGCGCCACCAGGGAAGTCTTGGGAGTAGTTCCCTTGGTACCTTGATACATCAGTGTCTGTTAAGATGATGCTTTGCCCCATCCAGGGTTCTCGCCCTGAATTCCAGTCTGCTGTCTGACGTGTGTCCTGGAAGGTGCTGCCTGCTTGATTTAGCGGTCTTGCCGCCTCGGGGCTCCAGCTGTGACTCTTGTGGGGTCACCCTCGCCTCCTGGCGTTGGACTGGCAAAGCCAACCACCGCCTCTGTAGTGTTTCATTGTAAACTCCACTGGCTACACTGGTCTTTCTCCCAGAACTGTGACCATTTCCCCATCACCTTCAAGTCCAAGACCCACATCTGGGATCACCGTTAAGAGCCTCGACACCAGCTGTGTGACTTACGCAAGTTACTTAGCTCCAAGCCTCAATTTTCCCATCTGTGAAATGGGGGAGAAAGGTAGGCAATCACTGTATTTTGTCTCATTTGGTCATGATGAGGACTGAATTCGCAGGAAGTGTAACCTGTAAGTTTCACACCCAGCGTTTCTGGGCTCCCCTGCTCATCTCAGCCCTCCAAGCTGCTCTATACCCTTGAGCTCCCATAACGCTTATTCTGCAAACCACTCATTTTGGATTTAAAGGTCCTCTCTGGCAACTGTAGTTTCCATTTTTTAGACCCACGTCTCACATCTCCAGCTATATCGTCAGCTCCTTTAGGTAAAAACAGTGTCTGGTGCCACCTTGTATCTTCCAAGCCCGGCCCCATGCACTGCATATACCAGGTACCTAAGAAATGCTTACTCTTATTGAGATCTCCTTTGGTCTCAAAGTCAAACACAAGCATCCCACAAACGCTGACGAGCTTGCTCACCCTGGAGTGCATTTCCCTTGCTGAGTGTGCAAGGACACATGCCAAGGCTGACAGAACACTTATTAGCCACCCCAGGGATTGATTCTGCCGGTGGCAGCTGTCCTGGGACGGTGTTCCTTGTTAATGATGTTCTTAGATGCAGGGGTGAGAAGTCACAGCAGCTAAAACTTTGCTTTCCCATCAGCTCAAGGAAAATGATGGCTCTAGAACTCAGCTTGCTGGGAGCTAAGAACTGACTCCCAATGTTTCAAATCCTGCCTCACTTGTGGTGGCGGAGTCCCATCCTCACTAGGATGTTTCAGATCTGGCCATGTAATTGATCATTTTCCTCAAACCATACACCTTGACTTTACCTCCCGTTGACCAGTAAGAGGATGAAGCCTGCCACACGTGTCATCAGTAAGTTCAATAAGGTCACATGGACTTTCTTGGAGAAAGGAATTTAACACAATTAACAGCCTGACACATGGCAGTGGTTTAAAGAAAAGCTTCTTTGGGTTCTGAGTTGAAAAGCAACTGACATTGGTGCTCTCACACTATAAGGTCTCTTTCTTCTATAAAATAGGGGGAAAAGTATTTTCCTGCCCCGCCCTCCACAGAAGGTCGTTGTAAAGGTCATACCTGGTAACATCTGTGAAAGATCCTTCTGAGCTTAAAAGGGCTGATGGGTATAAGGCAAACAAGATGGTTTTGTTGACTACAGACCCTCCCAGGCCTGGCGGTGTTCACAGGGCCTGGTCTGGGGCCTGCACGGAGAGGCCAGGGTTGGGGAGGGGTGGGCAGGGTGCACCGTGAAGGTGGTGTCATCATGTAACTTAAGCCTGGCTCATCTGAAGGATGGCCAGGCATCCTTTCGGGGGTAAGCCTTGCTATTCCCTTAGAGTTTGCAAATTCTGATCTAGGGACCTAGAGGCTTCTGTTCCAGATCTCGGTGGGAGGGTCCTGAGGAACCACAGCCTGGGACAAGACTTCTCCTACCTGAATATTTGTCCTTAGGACAAGAATTCTCTAGATACTCTAAGAAACACATGCTTGTTTTTCTATGGTCCATCTTCTCTGGGAAGGAGAGGACCAAGAAAAGTGGACCTAAAATTACAAAAGGGATATTGTTTGGCAAAGTGGGGAGATAGCAAAGCAAGAAAAATGTGACGGTAGACAGAGCAGGGGAAGAGTTTTATGTCCGCTCCAGGGTTAGAGGTATCCCAGCCTGTTAACAACAGAAGCTGGGTTGGCTTCTGGATACTGCAAGGGAACTATCTTTCTGAGATGACTTAGGGGCATTTCGTCTCAAGGTCTCTTCAGTTTCTTCGCCGAGTCTATAACCTTTGTGAGGGAAAATAGAAACATATATCCACTTCAAGAACAACGCGACAAGCTATCTTTTACAGTGGATTCTTGCCCTTTTTAATTTTTTAGGACTGAGAATTCTAAGAAATGAGGAAGGAGAGTGAATACGGAAGCAAGATGTCATGAGAACACATTAGTAACTAATTTGTTAAGCATGTCGGGTAGTTTCCCATGAGGTTGTTTGCCTTAAGCACGAACTCCTAGAGATGTTACCCTAAATGTTCTCTCTACAGAGGGGCGGATACTGAAGAACCAAGAACCAAATATCTCTCAGAGACAGATAATCTCCAGATTGAAGCGAGCATCGTCCGCACGCTCGGGGCTCAGAAAGAAATCGGCAACATCGGACTGTCCAGCTTCCTCCCAGAGAAAGTATGAAAGTAGCGTTCAAAGAAGTAGAATTCAAAGAAGGTTCAGTAATAGCCTTCGGGGGTCTCCAAAGAGGCTTCCTTAGCGAGACATGACTCTGACACTTTTGCAGAAAACTTCATCTTTCGTAACAGTGATAATAACACTACAGCTTTAAGAAGTACTTCTAAAGTTTGGGGGGAAAAGCCTGCTCACCCGGAGGCAAGAAACAACTCATGTTAGATGATCCATTCACCCCTGAACGAGGTCTATAAATGAAATGGTTTACAGAGAAAGGAGTTAAAGAATTTACAATCTTTGTCAAAACCCCAAAATAACTCCTGTGATTTCTCTGTTTCAAATAAAGAATCATAGGCAGATCCAAAGAGTAATGATTTTTAAATTAAAAAATTGTATGAGCTTTTCAAGCAGAGAAGTAAAACTAGAGGGTCAGCCTCTTTCTCTGCAGAGAAAAAAGAGAAGAGTGGGAAGGGGAAGACAAAAGCCATATGGGGAGAGTAACCGTATTTTTCGGAGAGCTCCTGAGAACATATTTATGACGGATGATAAAACCACTGAATCCTGACTTTGTGTTACTTAGAGAACGGTTCTCTAAGCAGATTAATAGCACAAAGACTATTCCAGGTAGGACCCAGAACTTAATTATGAGAAGAAGTCATGCTTATCATTAACAGCACAGTTTGCAAAGCAAAAATGTCTCACTCGGTACTTCTTTGTTGACAACAGAAGGGCTGGGAGCAATGCTACTTGACCACACTTTGGAGAGACGTCAGTTGGAGTTAAAAGTTTATAACAGGAATCATAGATTTTAGAGAGTGGGGGACATCACAGAAAACCTAAATTGATTCCACCTCTCCATGTGTAGATGAGAAAATGTTTAAGGTTACAGCTAGTTGGTTAAAAGGGTCTAGGATTACATTTTAGAACATCTTGTTCAGGTTTCTCTTCTCTACCATAATGGTTTACTTAAAGCAGTCATGGAATCGGAGCGTTTCACTCAGGTTGGAAGAGGCCTTGAAATTCGTCCTTTCGGTAACCTTCTCATTGATGTATAACACACGTACAAAAAAGTGCACAAGTCATAAGAATACAGGAAACACATCCACCTCAGAAGGGAAACAAAACCTCATCCGGACTCCAGGAGATACCTTGGGCCTCTTCAAGTCATGGCCTCTTCAAGTCATGGCCCACACCCAGGGTCAGATATCTCTGTGCCCAGTTGGGGAATCAGCAAATTGAGGTCCACATTGGATAAACGATTTGCCCAAAAGCACGCTATTAGTGATTTTGTGCCACCTATGTCTGTACTTTTCCACTAAGTTAATTCCATCTAATTTACTAAGAATCCAAAGCTTAGCACGGTGTAACACTGCAGTAAGAGTCTCCCCAATGTTTGTTGAGTGAATTAATGAACTCATTCTGGAGGTTCCTTCTGTTTCATACGTCACTTCTGTGTCCTCTGTGTGTTTTTACTTGGCCTCCTCCCGACATGGCAGGTCTCATCCTATATCCTTGATGATTCTGGGCCGTCCGCATGTTTCTGTGAGAGAATTGAAGCTGTGTGCATGGCTGGTGTCGCCCTTTGTAGGGCTTTTCTCTAGGGGGTGGAATGTGACCCATTTCTCTGGGTAAACTCCCATGTTGGTATCCAAAGAAATTTTCTCTGGGGTTATATATATATATATTTTTAAATGTTGAGCCTTCTTTTAATTTATTTATTTTTATTTTTGGCTGTGTTGGGTCTTCGTTTCTGTGCGAGGGCTTTCTCTAGTTGCGGCAAGCGGGGGCCACTCTTCATCGCGGTGCGCGGGCCTCTCACTATCGCGGCCTCTCTTGTTGCGGAGCACAGGCTCCAGACACGCAGGCTCAGTAGTTGTGGCTCACAGGCCCAGTTGCTCGGCGGCATGTGGGATCCTCCCAGACCAGGGCTCGAACCCGTGTCCCCTGCATTAGCAGGCAGATTCTCAACCACTGCGCCACCAGGGAAACACTCTCTGGGGTTACTTTACTTTGACAGTAAAGAATCCCTCCATTGCTGGGGGCCACGAGGACAGCTCGTATTTTACAAGCAGCGTGGGAGAAGGGGTGGCGACCTGCTCCTCACGCAAGAGATTTCACTAAACCCTGTTTCCATTACTACCTCTCCTTCCACTCTCCTCTGGGGGAGACCAAAAGTTGACCTGCTTTTTATTGTTGCCATACGATAGCAGTCCCAAACAATGGAAGTGATAAAACACCCTTCTGCTCTCAAACATTAAATTGATCTGGTTCTAAATAACTGTGGTTGCTATTAATTGTGTCCAGCTTAATGGAGATTTAATTGGCATACTGTAAAAGTCACCTACTTCAAGTGTACCTGTAATGACTCTTGGACCTTGCACACAGTTTGATGAATTTTGGTGATTGTACTCAAGATATAGAACACTTCCATCACTCTGAACAGTTTCCTTGTGCCCCTTTGCACTGGAGCCTGTGCTCTGACTTTCAGTCCCTGGCAACCACTGATCTACTTTCTCTCAGGATGCTTTTTACCTTTTCTAGAATTTCATATAATGGAATCAAGTGGTATGTAGTCTCCTGTGTTTGTTTCCTTTCACTTAACATGGTTTTGAGATCCATCTTATTGTGTGTATTAGGATTTTATTTTTTTTATTGCTGAGCCGTGTTCCATGATATGGATATCTTACAATTAGTTTATCCATTCACATGTCGGTGAATGTTTGGGTTGTTTCCAGTTTTTTTTTTAAATTAATTTAATTAATTAATTAATTTGGGGGGCTGCATTGGGTCTTCGTTGCTGTGTTCTGGCTTTCTCTAGTTATGGTGAGCGGGGGCTACTCTTCATTGTGGTGCGCGGGCTTCTCATTGCGGTGGCTTCTCTTGTTGCAGAGCGTGGGTTTCAGTAGTTGTGGCACATGGGCTCAGTAGTTGTGGCTCGCGGGCTCTAGAGTGCAGGCTCAGTAGTTGTGGCACATGGGCTTAGTTGCTCCACAGCACGTGGGATCTTCCCAGGCCAGGGCTTGAACCCGTGTCCCCTGTGTTGGCAGGCAGATTCTTAACCACTGCATCACCAAGGAAGCCCTGTTTCCAGTTTTGGACAATTGTGCATGATGCTGCTGTGAATGTTTGGTACAAGTCCTCATGTGGATGCACAATTTTATTTCTTTTTGATAAATGCCTAAAAGTAGGATTGCTGGAACTTGTGTTTAACTCTGTAAGATACTGCGATATCAATTCAGAACGGCTGTGCCACTCTGCATTCCACCAGCAACGGATGAGAGCTGTCATTGCGTCATCTACATGTGGAGTTGTCAGTATTTTTAATTCAAGCTATTCTAGTGGTGTGTCGTGTTATCTCATCCTGGTTTTAGTTTCATTTCCCGGATAACTTGCGATGTCATGTTCTTATTCGTCATTTATCTTCTTTTGTGAAGTGCCTGTTCAAGTCGTTTTTTGTCTTCCTATTATTGGATTGTTTGCCTTATTACTGAGTTGAAAGAGTTCTTTTTATACTTTGGATACAAGGCTTCATCAGACGTATTTTGGAAATTTTTTTTTCCTAGTCTAGACTTACCTTTTTGTTTTCTCAATTATGTCTTTCTAAGAATAAAGTATTAAATTCTGATGAAATCTATTTTATCAGTTTTTTCTTTCATAGGTCATGCTTATGGTGTCCTATTTAAGAAATCTTTGACCCGGGTCACAGAGATTTTCTGTTTTCTTCTAAACGTTTTATAGTTTTGCTTCCAATGTTATGGCCTATTACTCATTTTTGAGTTAATTTTTATTGGTGTAATGCCTGGATTGAGGCTAATTTTTAAAATAAAGATATCCAGTTTTTCCAGCATAATTTAAAGACCATTTTTCCCTGTGGAATTACCTTGGCTTGAGAAAGGACTCGGCATATTCCACAGATAGAAAGGAGGTCAGTGTGGCCTGAATAGAGCAAGAAAGGAGGAGATGTTGTATCATGTTGTTGGAGAGAAACACAGGTGCCAAACCTTGTAAGGTCTTATGGGCCTTGATAAGAAATTTGGATTTTATGCTGAAAGCTACACAATTGCGTCAAGGGTTATAAGCAGGGGTGCTGGAAGATCTGATTGATAATCTAAAATGAAAATTCTTTATCTGTCTCTATGAATCCATTGCAACCTCTCCAAATAAAGTAGGTCATTACTGACCATGCAACAGTGTGCCGAGTTTGATGAAGTTTTATTGTTTACCCAGTGGGACAAAATTTGACCCATACCTCAGCAGTTCTTAAGTTGCCAACTGCACATTCATCTTTCCCCCTCTCCTTGTAGGAGTCTGTATAAAACCAGAGCTAATGCACTTTTCTGAATGCTAGCTTATATGCTGCTACTGCCAGGAATTTTTGCCAGGGATATTAAAAACGTTACCTGATGTTTTGTGTCCTTTGGTTTCTCGTTTTGCTCTTTCTTTATCACCAAGGTAAACACTGTGCTAATGCCAACAGGAAAAAGCTTCAGGGGACTCTTTAGTTATTAGAGATTTCATACCCCTTGGCGATTATTACCAGCTTAAGGTATGTGAAATTAACTAAACATGAGGATAGCATTCCTAGAATAAAGAATATTTATGATGTACTGTGAACCTGAAAATGATTAAATTAGCTTAAATAAAAAGAGAGATTTTGATACAGAAAATTTTTCTTCTGTATTAGAGCAGGTTATGAGAGAAATTGTAGAGCTCTCTAACAATAGAATCGTTTTTGGAAAATTTTGTTGACAAATGGTTAACCAGTTAAGTTATATCTAGATACTCTTTTCAGCTCAATTCTCAGTCTCTTTATTTAAATGTATATCTGTGCCTAATCTATAGCAGTGTTAATAGATGCTTTATCTTTTAGAACATTTTACATATTGAAGTTAAGAGAGAAGAAATGAAAGTTAAATGAAGTTGTATAAATAGGTTATTATTATTTGTTCTTCCACTGAATGAGTTCTATATGATTAATATCACAGATTGGGCTGATCGGTTCAAAATTTGCATCATAATTTGTCTAACACTGTGAAAATGCTGGCTAGGAGGAAGGACCCTTTATTCAATAAAATCTTGCTACTAGTCTTAATAATCCTGACATTCCTTAACTTTACTTCCTTGATATGAACTCTACAATAATTCAAATTTCATTCTAAAGATGTAAAATCTTTACATGTAGAATATAGTTTTAGTCTTCTAAATTTTTCTCATTTATTGAGATAGTCTTGCTAGAATGGAGTTGAGAAATTTTGTAATTTAAAGAGATGTAGAGAAACTCCCACTTCTTTTGGGCTAGATATTGTGAAAATTCTCCCACTAATGGCATCTGGAAGTTACGAGATGGATATCTTCAAAGAGAAAATGGAAATTAGAGTGGTAAGCTAGCACAGAAACTCTGATTTCCCTGGCAGTGTTTACAATACCAGAAACATAGACCAGGGTTTTGATAGCCTCATAAAGAAACAGGGGCTAGAACCTTTGTCTAGCAAGATGAACAGATAACTAAGACTCATGCATAAAGCTAGCATGCTCAAAGGGCTAGACCCTCAGTGAAAGGCTGAGCTGGGAAAAAATATCCATATCTTGTTAAAGGGATTCAAAAGGAAAGTTTTAAATTCTTAGTTCTTGAAGGGCATAGAATTGCTTCTCTATTCCTAACAATATTCTCCACTGTGTTACTGAAAATGCAGTGTTAGCAAAGAGGTAGGTTCTGTTTTCCAGGTGAAACTTTCAGCTCCATGACAGGACAAAATAGCCCATAGTTATCTGTGTACACAGTTTACAGCTACAAAAACTGACTTTGGTACTTATTACAGAAAAATGCTTAGTTAAATGTAAGTGTTATTCCTTCCACTAAATATTCACTGACCCAAAACCTTGGGTGGCATTTTGCAGAGCCCACAGTCTGATGCATGTTTAGACAGGTGGGTTTACACTGTCTTAAGAGGATGAGGGCCTGCCCCTGAGATATTACCTCATTATGCAAAAATAACATATCCTTCATGACAATTTTCACAGATGTTTAAGACACATCTGATGAAGTTCAACTTTCAGGAGCCAAGGACTACGAGAAAATATTAGCCTCTACATTATGCATGCATTTAGAAGCTTACCTGAAATCTGCCTTTTATAAAGGATTAGTATGGATAAGTTGAACTATACATTTTTTTAAACTCGACTGCCATTAAAGAAGAAATTATAAGGTTGCAACAACAACAAAAATAATAAATAAATTCTTAGTCCTTGGCTTCAGGGGGGAAAATGTCTCACCTGAAAATTAATTACCAGCCTATCTATACATGATAATTTACAACACACGTACAGTTCGAAAATCACCATGCTAACAATCTAAGTTAAAGTACTTCCAGGTAGGTAGTGTACCAGTGTGGTAGAGCAGCGACCAGAAACAAATATATATTCATTTGGAGAAAGGCATTCTTAACTTGTTTTCTTCAAATTAAGGTCAGCAAAATAGGAGGAAACAAGCCACAGTGAGCAGAGTCAACAAACTAGGAAACAGTGAATTACAGACCTGACTTAGGACCTGACAGAGCACATAAGATGTGGAGATTACCTAATGCAGAATGTACAATAAGCTTAAAATGTTTCTGTAAATAAAAAAAGAATATCGTAAATATGACCAAAGACTAAGACCGAGAGAACATTTTTTACAATTGTATACATTTGGAAAGGAACTGGAGAGAATTTATAGAAGTAAAATGTATTCATTTAAATTAAAACTCTGGGGATGGGTTAAACAGTAGATAGAGCTTCAGATAAAGCTGAAGAGAAATTAATTAAATGGAGAAGAGCTTGGTAGAATTCTGCAGAATTTAGCATAGAGAGAGTAAGAAAATACAGAGGACAGGTTATGAGGCATGAAAGACAGGATAAGAAGGTCCAACACATGCTTACTTAGAGTTCCAGAGTAGAAGAGGGGTGAGAAGAGGAAGAGAAAGTATGTTTTAAAAAATATTAACATTTAAAAAAATGAGACTTCTCCACAATTGAGAAAGACCCAAATTCTTAGATTTAGGGAAACAATAAATCCCAAGCAGAATAAATAAAAACTAGTCTTACCCTTGTCATATTGTAGTCAAAGTGAAACCATTAATGACAAGAGAAGATTAAAAGCAACTTGTTAAAACAGGCAACCTACATTCAGATAAAAATTAGATTGATGTCACAGCAGCAACAATGGGAGTTGGAGAGAATAGAAACATATCTTCAATGTGCTGAGACAAAATAAAAGTTAATCTAAAACGGAAAGTTAGTTATCTTTCAAGAATGAGGACAAAATAAAGACATTTTTCAGACAAACATGAATTATAGGTGTTAACCACAATAGACTTCACTAAAGGAATTCCCAAATGATGTACTTAAGGCAGGCGTAATATGATCCCAGATGGAAGGTCTAACATTCAAGAAAAATGGTACCAAAAAAATTGCTAAACATGAGGGTAAATATAAAGATGGAGTGGATAAAAATTGAAATAACTTTTATTTGGGGGTAAAGGTATAAAAATCTCATAATAATAACTTTTAAGATGAGAGGGAAGTTACATGTTGAATTATATCCCCCCCTAAAAAGATCTGTTGGAGTCCTAACCCACAGGACCTCAGAATGTCATTTTATTTGGACATAGGGTCTTTACAAAGATAATCAAGTTAAAGTGAAGTCATTAGGGTGGGCCTAATCCCGTAGGACTGGTGTTCTCATAAAAAGAAGAAATTCAGACACAGGCAGCCCACAGGAAGAGAACCATGTGAAGATGAATGCAGAGATCACACTATGCTTCCACAAGTTGAGGAGCACAAGATTAGCAGCAAGCCGCCAGATGCATGAGAGGCATGGAACAGACTCTCCCTCACAGCCCTGGGAAGGAACCAACCCTGCTGACACCTTGATCTGCAACTTCTAGCACCAGAACTGAAAGACAATACAATTTTGTTGTTTGAGTCACCTGGTTTGTGGAACTTTGTTACAGCAGCCCTTGCAAACGGATACGGAAGTGTTCAGAGTCAAATTTCCAATGTGATGAGAGTTCTAAAATCTTTATATTATATACAAAGATAGGACTATATATTTTTAAGCAAACTATGTAGGTTGAATTTTTTCTTGGAAGTCACTAAAAATGGAAATATAATATATATCTTCTGCAGCAAGAGAATAAATGAAAAATTTAAAAAGTATTCCCATTGGAAATACGGCTGATTCTACGTTTGGGACAGAAAATGTATAAGATGATCCTGGAGTAGCTTCATACCAGAAAGCAAAGAAACTCAAAGACAAAAGGATTTGTGCACTAATCTGATTAGGCTGCACTGCCCAAAGATGGGAAAACTTAAGTGTCAACAAAGGTAACAACTGTGATGGATTAAAGCACATCAAATTATTTAAATTCAGAGGTTCAAAATGATACTAATTATTTTTGATTTATAGAAAGAAAGAAAGAAATTCATTGGTCGCCTTTGGAGGGTGCTAGAGAACATTCTCATTATTATGGAAACTAATAACAAAAGAAAAAAAAATCAATAATTAATCCTAAAAGTATTTCCTAAAAGATTTTCTGAGTCTTCAGACTATGAAAATTTGTTGTTCTTTATAAAATTATTCTAGAAAATAAATGTAGAAGTTAAAACAATTTTAATGGCACCATTTAAAAAACTCCTGATGAATAAATTTATGTAGGTAATGATCATCAATGGTAGACAAGACCATAGAAAAGAGAGGACCCAAATGTCACATGTGACAGTAGAAGTGTAGTCCACCACCTATGAGGTGGCCTTGCTAAAGTGGGGAAATTGAACCAAAATCTGGGGAAGGCTCTAGCTCTAGAGAACAATCTGAGGAAACACAAAGGGATGGAGGGATATGTTGAACGCACCACGTGATGCAATAACAAAACCACACCATAGGAAACCAGAGGACAGATGACTAGCTTATTCAACACATCAAATTAAATTAAATTAAATTAAATTAAATTAAATTAAATTAAATTAAAGGAAGGAGAACACACAGATTAAAAGAGACTTAGGAGACACACCAACCAAGAAGTATAGACTTTTTTTTTTTTTTTTGCTGTACGCGGGCCTCTCACTGATGTGGCCTCTCCCGTTGCAGAGCACAGGCTCCGGACACACAGGCTCAGTGGCCATGGTTCACGGGCCCAGCCGCTTCGCGTCATGTGGGATCTTCCCGGACCGGGGCACGAACCCGCGTCCCCTGCATCGGCAGGCAGACTCTCAACCACTGCGCCACCAGGGAAGGCCTAGACCCTTTTTTGATATTTATTGTTTTAAGAAAAAAATGTATAAAATCATCAGGGAAATAGGAACATTGGCTGGATATTTTATGATATTAAAGATTCAATTTTAACTTTTAAAAGTGCGATAATGGTGTTGTGGTTTTGTTAAAGGAAAAGCGGTTTAAAATAATCTGGAGATGGAGTGTTTGGGGGGACAAGTAAAAGTCTAGATAGAGAAAAACTGGCCATGTATTGATAATTATTGAAGCCAGGTTACATTGGGTTAATTATATTATTCTCTCTATTTCTATATATGTTTGAAAATTCTGTGATAAAAAAGTTAAGTGGAAAAATAATAATCCCTACTTCACAGGGTGATAGGGAAAGCAAAAAGTTAATTATTGTTATTTATTGCTAATTATTTATTAGCTAATTATTTATTATTATTAATTAGCTATAATTATTTATTAGCTATAATAATTATAATTATTTATTAGCTATAATTATTTATTAGCTATAAATAATTAGCTATAATTATTTATTAGCTAATTATAACAAGTTAATTAGTTATTTATTGCTAATTATTTATTAGCACAGAGGTTCCTGTGTAACTTGTAACCAATTTTTAAAAAGCCTCAGTTATAAACAAGGCAGAAAAGAAGGAAAAATATAGAAAATTCAGGGAAACAAGAAGCACAAAATAAGGTAGAAAACTTCAAACTTATTAATCATTAAAAGCCAGTTTTAAAATTTGTATGCAAGCATAAAGAGCCCAAAGACATAAGGCAATTTGAAAAAGAAGAAGGGGAGAAAGAGGGAAGTTCTCTACGAGTTATGCAGACTTTACGAGCGCAAATTGTTGACCTGGCATCGGACCGGCACAGGGACAGGAAAGCAAAGAGGGACAGAATAGAGTGCAGGGCAGAGCCATGTGTCTCATATAGTGTGTGGTCAAGACACCATTGTAGTCTGGGCAGGAAGTGATGGGCTACTTCATAAAGGACGGCTATTTAGGGAATTATCATTTAAAAAAAATGAAACAAAATCAGATTTCAGATCCCTATTTCATACCATATAAAAAATAAGTTCTAAGTGGACTGAAGACCTTGGAATAAATATAACATAACCATAAGGTAATATATAATTATGAATTCTGAGTAGGAAAGTATTTCTTACACAAGACCTAAAAGGAACAAACCAAAAAGGAGAAAGATTGATTATATATGACAATTATATATTTTATCAAAGTAAAAAGAGATCATATTTACAACACATAAAATTGATAACTGAATCAATAAAACATACAACTTGATCAATTAAAAAAAGTCGAATTGGGCTTCCCTGGTGGCGCAGTGGTTGAGAGTCCGCCTGCCGATTCACGGAACACCGGTTCGTGCCCCGGTCCGGGAAGACCCCACATGCTGCAGAGCAGCTGGACCCGTGAGCCATGGCCGCTGAACCAGCGCGTCTGGAGCCTGTGCTCCGCGATGGGAGGGGCTGCAACAGTGAGAGGCCCGCGTACTGCAAAAAAAATAATAATAAAAAATAAAAAAAGACCAATTATATATAAGTGCAAATAGTACAAGGTGAATCAGCAACTCATAGAAGACAAAACTAAATGGTCAGTAAAGAAAGAAAGAAAGACAAAAACCTCAAGAATAATTTAGCGAATTCAACATAACATAATGAGATACTATTCACACATATCCAATCAACAGAAATTTAAAAGGGCTGCAATCCTGCGTATCAGTGAAGAGGCTGACTGACACTGGCCAGCACATATATTTCTTGCTGTAAGCCTACGTACAGAAAGTCCCTCACATTACAGAGGAGAACGCACAGCAACGTGTATAACATCTTTATCTATAAGAACAAAGTATTGGAAACAAATGTCCATCATAAGCAAAACTGACAAAGGAAACTTGTGTACAATAGACTACTATCAGGAAATCAAAATTAATTAACTATAGTCACAAACATCAACATGGGTGACTCTCAGAAACATAATGTTGAGGAAAAAAACCAAATAACAGATTAAATAAACATCGCAATAAGATTTATATAAGGTTTAACACTTCCATAAATATATATAACAGAATGGGAGTTTGGGGTTAGCAGATGCAAACTATTATACATAGGATGGATAAACAACAAGGTCCTACCGTATAGCACAGGGAACTATATTCCATATCCTGTGATAAACCATAATGGAAAAGAATATGAAAAAGAATATATATGTATGTATGACTGAATCACTTTGCTGTAGAGTAGAAATTAACACAATGTTGTAAATCAACTATACCCCAATAAAATAAATTTTTAAAAAGTAAACATATACAGTAGAATTACAAAGAAGCACCCTAGAATGCTAACTATAAAATCCAGAATGGGTAGTCACGGTTCAGGGACAAGGTGGCATGATCAGAACAGGCTATAAATGGATCGGTGATATTTTCTTTCTTAACCTAGTTGCTGGATGCATGGGTATTTATTACATATAGAATTTTTATATAACTTTTATTAAGTATTAAAATTAATTTAAAAAGTTGTAAAGCCAACAACTTAGTAATAATAAAATATTAGTAAAAACAGTTAGAGGGCTTCCCTGGTGGTGCAGTGGTTGAGAGTCCGCCTTCTGATGCAGGGGACGTGGGTTCGTGCCCCGGTCCGGGAAGATCCCACATGCCGCGGAGCGGCTGGGCCCGTGAGCCATGGCCGCTGAGCCTGTGCGTCTGGAGCCTGTGCTCCGCAACGGGAGAGGTCACATCAGTGAGAGGCCCGCGTACCGCAAAAAAAAAAAAAAAAACAGTTAGAAAAATAGAAATTTTCATTGAGTTTCTTAAAATGCCAGGCATTGCTAGACAATGGACAGGAACATCCTGCTGAACAAGAAAGACATTGTTCTCGGCCTTACAGATCTTGAAACCTATCTGGAAGGATGGACGTTGAACAACTAGTTACCACCACTCTGGATGACTTGCCGTTCTCAAACACATGGTTTTTAGTGGATTCCTGCTTCCTCTTGGCCTTTCCTGCTCTCCTGTGATCTGTCTTCTAGCACTCATGTCTCCATGACTACAGAGTTTTCCCTGATGTCCCCCCTCAGTATTGATCCTGCCTCTCAGGTCACCGGGCTTTCCTTTTTAGCTTCCGAATTGCAGTTATTAGCTTACTTTTCTATCCCTGCCAGTAGTGTGTGAGCTCCTTAAAAACCAGGACCACTTTGTATCTATCCAGCATCATGGCACATAATAAATGTTGGAAAGCTGTGTTGACACTTGAAAAGAGAAATACTGAGGCAGCTATGTAGATAACACAAGGTTAAAGTGAAAGCAAGATACAAAGTCATTTGCCTCAAAAATTAGAATATTATTGGGCAAAATTTTATTTTAACATAAGAAATATAAACCCAATGATACCACTAAAACACTAAAGGTTTTAAAGTTGTAACAAAAATAAGAGAACTTTTATTTTATCCTATTTTATTTTTGGAGTTTTCTTTGTTAAAATATGGACTTTCCCCTGTGCATGGAACTTCTTTTATATGCCATCAAAATAAGTATGTAAATTTAACAGAGACTTCAAGAGAGTTTTGATAAAAACGTTTTCTTTCAAGGACATTTTTTTCCTATATTGCATTCATACAGAATTTTTTTCATTATTAACCAATTTCCTGGAAAAATACTTTTTCTTTATAAGTATGGCAGTAAGAAAAACACTAGTATTTTTAAACCAGTGTTTTCCTTGAGCTGATACACCATAAGAACTTCTCCGAATGGCTTTATATGTATAAATATTGATATCTCATTATAGCATATATCTTTTACTATGAATTTGATTATTACTTTGTATAATGTGCTACCTTGGTGTGACATAATTTTTTTCAAACTACTCCCAAGGATTAAACCTTATTAAATAAAATTTTCAGAAAATCTGCTAAGTACAATACTTATACTGGAGTCCCTGTGATTAAAAAGATCCCAATATGTTCCTATTTATGCTCATGTGTTTGCAATAGCAACTTGAAATTGAGGTGACAGCCTTGGTATTACATGAGCTTGGCCGAAACATATTATAAAAGGTACACTCTCTGCTGCCCTGTGACCAAAACATTTTTTTCAATGTTGCCGACACCAAATAATCTCCATTCACATACACATTTAAGAAGCGAGTGGGGCTTCCCTGGTGGTGCAGTGGTTGAGGGCCGCCTGCCGATGCAGGGGACACGGGTTCGTGCCCTGGTCCGGGAGGATCCCACATGCCGCGGAGCGGCCGGGCCCATGAGCCATGGCCGCTGAGCCTGCGCGTCCGGAGCCTGTGCTCCGCAACGGGAGAGGCCACAACAGTGAGAGGCCCGCGTACCGCAAAAAGAAAAAAAAAAAAAAAAAAAAGAAGAGAGTGGATCAAATACCTTAAAATCATACAAACCCAGATGAATTCAGTTTTCCATTATCCTACTGTAATGGGAATCTGCCTCTAGCCCTGAGACTTGCTCTCACAGAGGCATATCCTATTCTTACTGGCAGGACCTCTATGGCTTTGACTTAACCACCTCATCCACACAGAGACAGGAAGACAGCAATTTGGTGCATGTAATTCAAAAGGATTTCTCCAAGACTTCTTTGAGGTAATATCAGAAAGTTCCCTTTATTTCCATCTCGAAAGAAAATTGGATCTTAAATTTAACTCCACAGAAACACATCTTCTGTAGTGTCACAAATAAAGCAGGTTTCCTGCCTGGGGACACCTGCTTATTGCTCTAGCAGATTTCACTCACTGTACTATGGGGAATAGAGCATCGCTACATTTATCTGCCTCAAAAACTGCCCCAAGAAGGATGCCCCCACCTCCACTATTATTTCATGTCAAATTGGGAGTGTTATACATTGCACTCAGATGTGACGAAAGGAGCAGAGGTATGAGAATTAGGAAAAATAAAGAAATAAAACTAGCTTCATTTGCAATCGATGATATTCTTGGAAAACCCGAGACCCATAAGTTAACACAACATAAGTTCTGTGACGTACAGAACACAATTCTAACCTACAAAAACAATAACCTCATATAAATAAACAATAACCAGCTAAAAGACATAATAGATGAAAAATTCCATTTGCAACAATGAAAAATAGAAAATACTTACATATAAACTTAAAAAAAATGCCCAAAATCTATATAAGAAAGGCTTTAAAATATACTTGAAAAGTACAAAAGTACATTTTACTTTATTTTTTTTCCCAAGTGGAAATTTGTTTTATTTAAAGTTTTATCTGAAGTTGAAAATCACATGTACATTCTACACACACACAAACATTCACATATACATATATCTTGCTATATAACCAATCAGAAAGAGGCTCTTTGGCTTTGTTCCAAAGCCTTAAGATTAATCAGAAAAAGGAGCCTTTTTTTTCCCTCTTATGTACATTTTTTAAAACAATGCAAATAACTATTTCACTGACTTCTATATACATTGAAAGAGTCTGGATCACTCCTCTTTACGTTTTCACTGTTACTGTAAATTACATCATTAATGTAATTAATGTAAGAGTAGGACATTTGAGAAAATGCTGAATTAAAAAATTTTATTGGATTATAGTTGATTTACAATGTTGTGTTTGTTTCAAGTGTACAGCAAAATGATTCAGTTATACATATACATATATCCGTTCTTTTTCAGATTCTTTTCTCACATAGGTTATCACAGATACTGAGTAGAGGTCCCTCTGCTATACAGTAGGTCCTTGTTTGTTATCCATCTTATGTATAGTAGTGTGTATATGTTAATCCCAAATTCCTGATTTATCCCTCCCCCTACATTTCCCCTTTGGTAACAATAGGTTTGTTTTCAATATCTGTAAGTCTGTTTCTGTTTTGTAAATAAGTTCATTTGTATCATTTTTTAAAAATTAGATTCCACATATGAGTGATATCATATGATATTTGTCTTTCTCTGTCTGACTTACTTCACTTAGTATGATAATCTCTACGTCCATCCATTTTGCTGCAGATAAGTGGGATTTATCCCAGGGATGCTAGGATTCTTCAATATCTGCAAGTCAATTAGTGTGATATGTCACATTAACAAACTGAAGAATAAAAACCATATGATCATCTCAATAGATGCAGAAAGAACTTTTGAAAAAACTCAACACCAATTTATAATAAAAACTCCCCAGAGAGTGGGAATTGAAGGACCTCAGCATAATAAAGGCCATATATGACAAAGCCACAGCTAACATCATTCTCAATGGTGAAAAACTGAAAGCATTTCCTCTAAGATCAGGAACAAGACAAGGATATCCACTCTTGCCATTTTTGTTCAATGTAGTTTTGGAAGTCTTAGCCATGGCAATCAGAAGAGAAAAAGAAGTAAAAGGAATACAGATTGGAAAAGAAGAAGTAAAACTGTCATTGTTTGTAGATGACATGATACTATACATAGAAAATCCTAAGGATGCTACCAGAAAACTATTAGAGCTCATCAATGAATTCAGTAAAGTTGCAGGATACAAAATAAATGCACAGAAATCTCTTGCATTCCTGTACACTAATAACGAAAGATCAGAAACAGAAATTAAGGAAACAATTCCATTTACTATCTAATCAAAAATAATAGGGCTTCCCTGGTGGCGCAGTGGTTGAGAGTCTGCCTGCCAATGCAGGGGACACGGGTTCGTGTCCCGGTCCGGGAAGATCCCACATGCCGTGGAGCAGCTAGACCCGTGAGCCATGGCCGCTGAGCCTGCACATCCGGAGCCTTTTGTTCCACAATTGGAGAGGCTACAACAGTGAGAGGCCCACGTACCACAAAATAAATAAATAAATAAATAAAGTATCTAGGAATAAACCTACCAAAGGAGACAAAAGACCTGTGTTCTGAAAACTATAAGTCTCTGATGAAAGAAATCAAAGATGACACAAGCAGATGAAAAGATATACCATGTTCTTGGATTGGAGGAATCAATATTGTGAAAATGATTATAATACCCAAGGCAATCTACAGTGCAATCCCTATCAAATTACCCATGGTATTTTTCACAGAACTAGAACAAAAAAATTCTAAAATTTATATGGAAACACAAAAGATCCCGAATAGCCAAAGCAATCCTGAGAAAGAAAAACAGAACTGGAGGAATCAGGCTCCCTGACTTCAGACTATACTACAAAGCTACAGTAATCAAAACACTATGGTACTGGCACAAAAACAGAAATATAAATCAATGGAAAAGGATAGAAAGCCCAGAAATAAACTCATGAACCATGGTCAACTAATCTATGACAAAGGAGGCAAGAATACACAATGGAGAAAAGACAGCTTCTTCAATAAGTGGTGCTGGGAAAACTGGACAGCTACATGTAAAAGAATGAAATTAGAACACTCCCTAACACCATACACAAAAATAAACTCAAAATGGATAAAACACCTAAATGTAAGCCCAGACACTAAAAAACTCTTAGAAGAAAACATAGGAAGAACACTCTTTGACATAAATTACAGCAAAAGCTTTTTTATTTTATTTTTAACAGTAGGTCCTTGTTGGTTATCTATTTTAAACATAGCAGTGTGTGCATGTCAATTCCAAATTCCCAATCTATCCCTCCCCACACCCTTCCCCCATAGTAACCATAAGTTCATTCTCTAAGTCTGTGAATCTGTTTCTGTTTCGTAAATAAGTTCATTTGCATCATTTTTTTTAGATTCCCCATATAAGCGATATTGTATGATATTTGTCTTTCTCGGTCTGACATACTTCACTTAATATGATCATCTCTAGGTCCATCCATGTTGCTGTAAATGGCATTATTTCATTCTTTTTATGGCTGAGCAATATTCCATTGTATATATGTACCACCTCTTCTTTATCCATTCCTCTGTTGATGGACATTTAGGATGCTTCCATGTCTTGGCTATTGTAAACAGTGCTGCCATGAACATTGGGGTGTATGTATCCTTTCGAACCATGTTTTTCTCTGGATACATGCCCAGGAGTGGGATTGTTGGATCATATGGTAGCTGTATTTTTAGTTTTCTAAGGAACCTCCATACTGTTCTCCACAGTGGCTGTACCAATTTACATTCCCACCAACAGCACAAAAGGGTTCCCTTTTCTCCACACCCTCTCCAGCATTTATTGTTTGTAGAGTTTTTGATGACGACCATTCTGACTGGTGTGAGGTGATACCTCATTGTAGTGTTGATTTGCATTTCTCTGATAATTAGAGATGTGGAGCATCTTTTCATGTGCCTCTTGGCCATCTGTATGTCTTCTTTGGAGAAATGTCTATTTGGGTTTTCTGCCCTTTTTTTGGTTGGGTTGTTTTTTTCTTTTGATATTGAGCTGCATGAAATGTCTGTAAATTTTGGAGACTAATCCCTTGTTGGTCACATTGTTTGAGAATATTTTCTCCCATTCTGTGGGTTTTCTTTTTGTTTTGCTTGTGATTTCCTTTGCTGTGCAAAAACTTTTGAGTTTCATTAGGTCCCATTTGTTTATTCTTGTATTTATTTCCATTACTCTAGGAGGTGGGTCAAAAAGGATTAAGGATTGCTGTGATTTATGTCATAGAATGTTCTGCCTATGCTTTCTTTTAAGAGTTTTATAGTATCTGGTCTTACATTTAGGTCTTTAATCTGTTTTGAGTTTATTTTTGTACATGGTGTTAGAAAGTGTTCTAATTTCATTCTTTTACACATAGCTGTACAGTTTTCCCAGCACCACTTATTGAAGAGGCTGTCTTTTTTCCATTGTATAGTCTTGCCTCCTTTGTCACAGATTAACTGATCATAGGTCATTATTCTGAATTCTTTTTATGGCAGGTCGTCTATCTCCATTTCACTTAGTTGTTCTTCTGGGGTTTTATATTGTTCCTACTTTTGTCTAACTTCCTGTGACTGTGGTTTCCATTCCACAGGCTGTAGGATTGCAGTTCTTCTTGCTTCTGCTGTCTGCCCTCTGGTGGATGAGGCTATCTAAGAGGCTTATGCAGGCTTCCTGATGGGTGGGGCTGTGTTCCTGTCCTGTTGGTTGTTTGGCCTGAGGTGACCACAGCGCTGGAGCCTACAGGCTGTTGGGTGGGGCCAGGTCTTGGGAAGAAAATGGTGGCCTCCAGGAGGGCTCATGCCAGTGAGTACTTCTCAGAACTTCTGCTGCCAGTGTCTTTGTCCTCACGGTGAGCCACAGCTGCCTACCACCTCTGCAGGATACCCTCTAATACTAGCAGGAAAGTCTGGTCCATTCTCTTTTGAGGTCACTCCTGTTTTCTCTGGGTCCTGGTGTGCACAGGACCTTGTGTGTGCCCTCTAAGAGTGGAGTTTCTGTTTCCCCCATCCTGTGGAATTCCTGCAATCAAACCCAGCTGGCCTTCAAAGCCAGATTCTCTGGGAGCTCCTCCTCCTGTGGCCTTTCCTCCAGGCTGGGAAGCCTGACTTGGGGCTGAGGACTTTCACTCTTGTGGGAGGGCCTCCATGGTATAATTGCTCTCCAGTCCATGGGTTGCCCATCCAGTGGGTATGGGATTTGGTCCTATTGCTTTTGAGCCCTTCCTACTGTCTTGTTGTGGCTTCTTCTTTGTCTTTGGCTGTAAGGTATCTTTTTCGGTAGGTTCCAGCACTTTTCTGTTGATGGCTGTTCAGCAGTTAGTTGTGATGTTGGTGTCTCCATAAGAAGGTGTGAGCCCATGTCCTTCTACTCTGCCATCTTGAGCTCAGCAATAGGTTTTTTGATCCACCTCTTAGAGCAATGAAAATGGAAACAAAAGTAAGCAAATGGGACCTAATTAAATTTAAAAGCTTCTGCACAGCAAAGAAAACCATAAACAAAGCAAAACAAAAAACAACCTACAGAAAGGGAGAAAATATTTGCAAACGATGTTTTTTGGGGACCCATGTTTTCCTTAAGAGAGGAGGTACTAGTTTGGAATGAGTAGAGGTGTTGGGATGGAACTGTAGCTATCAGTGTGAACTCCTGATTATATATATAATCATATATACGATATATATGTATCAGTATATATATTCACATTTTAGCTCTATGCACTGAATTGGTTTAGAAGAAGGATGTTCACTAACCATCCACACACCCAGCATCCTGATCTCAGTTTCTAAGTACATTCCCCACTAAAAGGAATCAGAGCTGCTCCTTGCAGAAATGCCTGGTTCAGAGAAGGATCAGGAAGGTTCAAGGTGAGTCTGGGACATCTTTTGCCAGAAGTATGAGGACATGTCAGAAGGACTCAAGAGATGTTTTAATAGAGTTTTACTTGCCACATTTTGGACAATTAGAGTATCAAAAAGAATAATGTAGGTAATGGATTACAATGTAGTGAACAAAAGAAGCAGCCATGAATCCATTGCAGTACTGATAATAAGGCAGAAGTGTATGAAAAGTACTTCTTTACAAAAGAATGACAACTAATTAATGCAGAAATAATGAAAGAATTAGATATTTTTCAAACACCAGTGTAATCATTTATTCAGGCAAAAATCATGAATGAATGGTAAAAAAATTGAGTGAACATTCTTGGGCATAGAATACTTACAGGGACTCCCTGGCACAGGGATTATTATCCCACAGATTATATATTCATTTCAAAGTGTAAAAGATTCTTTTACAATGTGGGGATCTGAGGAACACCACCATAACTAAGTAATTAATGTTAGTATTTCCAATAATGGGACAAATCGACATTCTATACTTCCTGATGTGAAGCAGTGAGAAGTATCCTTACAAAGTATCCTTGTCAAAAATGTCTAACATGAATTAAATCATAAAGATACAATCAAATTGAAATTTGGGACACTATATAAGACAATTGGCCTGAAATGTTGAAGGAAAAAGAAACAAATGTCATGAAAGACGAATGAATGAATACATGAACGAATGGCGAGGAGGAATTTCCTGTACTGAAGGAGGCTAAGGAGAAAGGAACACTACTGCAATCAGTGGTTCTTGATTAGATCTTGGAAAATAAAACTGATATAGGAGACATTTTAGAATAATTGAGGACATTTGAATATAGATTTCAAATTTGATGGTGTTACTGTATCAGTGTGAATTTCCTTGTGAGTGACAGTCTCATGGTATTGACACAGACTGGGACCTGGGACCCTTTGCTGCAGTGCTTGCACCTGGACACACCTCTCCTCAAGCAACAAAACACACAGAAACTACATGGGACTAAAGACAACGGTGTGCATGCACAGTTAGGGCAAATCCTGGACAAAAGATACAAAGAGACCAAAAAACCCAGCTGCCACTTTTGAAGAGCCTGGAGCAAAAGCAGGGTCCAGTGCATGCCCCCTGTTCACAACACCACCAAAGTGGTGGGCACACCCCCTAAGTCACCCCTCTGGCCCGACCCCTGGACACACGCCTACCCTCACCTCATATGAGGAACAAGCTCACCTCCTCTCAGGGAGCAAGCAAGCAAGGGAACGTGTTGTGTGTTCTCGCTCCCCACTGCTGCAGGAGAGGCCCCAGTAAAGCCTTGCCTGAATTTCTTGTCTGGCCTCTAGTCAATTTCTATTGATTGCGGAAGGCCAAGAACCCTGGTCAGTATGAATATTGTTGTTGGGAAGATATTGTGCTTATGAAGTAAAATGCCTGTTTTTAGGTGACACATGGCAAGTACTCAGTGCTGAAGTACTAACACAAGTGGAGAACTGCAACTTATTCTCAAATGTTTCCAGGAGGCTGAGGTGGAAGGGGGCAGGGGGAAGAAATACATAGGAAAAAAAATGAAACAGCGAACTTGGCAAAATGTTAAAAGTTGGTGAATCTAAGTGAAGGGTATATGGATATTCATTGGTTTCTGCTTTTTATTTATTTATTTATTTGGCTGTGTTGGGTCTTCTTTTCTGTGTGAGGGCTTTCTCTAGTTGCGGCGAGCGGGGGCCACTCTTCATCGCGGTGCATGGGCCTCTCACCGTCGCGGCCTCTCCTGTTGTGGAGCACAGGCTCCAGATGCGCAGGCTCAGTAGTTGTGGCTCACGGGCCCAGTTGCCCCGAGGCACGCGGGATCCTCCCAGACCAGGGCTCGAACCCGTGTCCGCTGCACTGGCAGGCGGACTCTCAACCACTGCGCCACCAGGGAAGCCCTGGTTTCTGCTTTTAACATTTTTTCTTGGTTTGACTTTTTTAAAATAAAAAATCGAGGAAAAACAAATCACATGGAAAAAACAACTTTTTTTTTTTTTTTTTTCTGAGCATGTTTCTATTCTGTTGAGCATCCCAAGACAATTTCACATCATTTACATTCAAGAAGTATGTAGCAACTTTTCCTTAGAGACTGCGTTCAGATTGGCCCCATCCCAAATTACAAGAGTGGAAATTTATAGTCTCATGTTTGTGCTTCCTTTCCTCAGTCCCTCACCTCTGCTTTCATAGACAGCAAGGCCCTCTTCAATCCCTAATGCCCAGTTCTAGTTAAGGAGGGAAGCTGTGATAGAATTTCCCTAAAATGAAGAACCTTCATTTTTGTCATGCCTCTGAAAAGGTTTTACATCTTCAGAGAGACTGTGGAAAAGGTAACAAGTGACTCTTAGATTGGGAACACATTTTTGAGGGGGTCCAGCTCTTCTCAGTGTGTCTTTAAACAAAACACCCATATTGGAAGACTTTTACATTGATTTAAGTATCCCTGTCTCTTTGAGGCATATTTCTTACCCCGTAGGGGCAATTAAAGTTGACTAGATTAGTAGTTTGCACTTTAGAAAATCATGAGCTGTTCCATGACAATATATGGTCTCTGAATGGCTGGTTTCCCTAACCTTATTTCTTTAGGGTTTTTCCTTAAACGTACTCATCACTTCTCCAAATGGCAAAGTGTATGATATGAAGCCCATGTAACTCATGACCAGGGTCAAATTCATGTGTGTGGGAGAAGTGAGCTGTCCTTTTGTAATTAGTGACCTCTAGCCTCGCCAGTGAGATGAACCAGCAGGTAGAATACCCTTCAATTGTTTTCCCTTTACCAATTTTCTGAGAATCAATTCTGATCATCTTCTTTGTGAGAAATCAGATAAAATGCAAAACATTGTTAAAATGCAAAACATCGTTAAAAACTTTGAGACACTGTTTTTATTCTACTGAACCTCAGCGTTTCCCTTTTTGTAAATATAGTAAGTCCTCTACACACGAACAAGTTCCGTTCCGAGAACGCTTTCGTAAGTCCAACAAAGTTAGTCTAGGTACCCAACTAACACAGTCGGCTGTATAGTACTGTACTGTAATAGGTTTATAATACTTTTCACACAAATAATACATGAAAGACAAACACAAAAAATAAAGCCTATTTAATCTTACAGTACAGTACCTTGAAAAGTACAGTAGTATAATATATCAGCTAGCATATAGGGGCACGTTCGCATCTTTGAACATGAAGGTTCGTATATAGGGGACTTACTGTAACATACAGTCGCAAAGCATGGTGAAGGGTGGGGAGGAAGTCTCTTCTAGTCTCTCTTTTAGTTTTTATCTTTTTGTCCAGGACTGTGCCTCACTCAAAGTAGAATGTCCATCTGGGCTAGTGGAGCTGTGTTGTCACCAACAGGATCAAGGTTTTCTGGAGCCTGAAGTTTATACGATTTTTGTTTTATGATTCATTTTCAGAAAAGTAATAAAAAATTATGAATAGAAAATTAGGTATAAATATGCATGTTTATTTAGGATGGGAAAGAAGTCACATCTAAGTATAACTTTTAAGAACTAACTAGTAAGGGGACACGGGTTCAAGCCTTGGTCCAGGAAGATCCCACATGCCGCAGAGCAGATAACCCTGTGCACCACGACTACTCAGCCTGCGCTCTAGAGCCCGCGAGCCACAACTACTGAGCCCATGCACCTAGAGCCCGTGCTCCGCAACAAGAGAAGCCACCGCAGTGAGAAGTCTGCGCACTGCAGCAAAGAGTAGCTCCCTCTCACTGCAACTAGAGAAAGTCCGTGCACAGCAACAAAGACGTAACACAACCAAAAATAAATAAATAAATTTATATAAAGAAAGAAATGGAAAATTTAAAAAAAAAGAGCTAACTAGTACCAACAATGGGAAAAATCCTGAAAATAATATTTTTATTAGTCAACTGCATAATGCATATTTTTATTCTTTGGCTGTAATCTTTTAATCATCTTTTCATGGAACATCAATTTTGGAATATTTTCTACAAAGATAATAGAAAGTTGAATTCAGTCTTTCCTTAAGCACTGCTGATCTAAATTCATATAATTCAATTTCTCAAAAATGTTCTGCTTCCACAACTTGTTATTGATAATGTCCTTAAGTTTTAAGATTGCTGTCAAGCTTGGAAACATCTCTACCAAGTTTCTCTTATGTATGAATTGTAAGATATTAGATCATTATTGAGTACCCTTTGGATAGGAGAGAACTTGTGTTTTGACTGAGGGTTAATAAAAGCCAACCCCTCACTCATAGTTTTATTGCATCTTGTTATTGGAAGAATCTTCCTCAGACTAATTTGTGTTTCCAGATGTCTCAAACCTTATTTCTCCTTCACTACCCACCCAGTTCTGGACTAGGAGTTGTGGGCACCTTTGTGAGTTGTTACAGGAAATGATAGGAGCTTTTCCGGAAGCAAGTCCTCGGCAGGGTAGCTGGTGGTGACTGGGCATGGAGTTGACCGTGGGCCAAGGAAGTCTATCCCCTGAACCGGACACCTTCCACAGCGGCTCTAGGACCTCCTGCCAGGAGGGAGTGTATGATGCAGGGGACACAGGTAGAAAATGACAATAGTCTTAACTGATTATAATACAAATAGCTTTTACATTTGCAAATTTTTCTAAAGCATGTCACCACGTGAACACATTACTAGGGGTTAGTCTTCATTCTTTTCGCGGTACACCCATCTCTGGCTGTCACTGCAATACAAAACGGTCCTTTCCCAAGTCCTCAGTAAGATCTGCTGAGCAGCCAGGGATACAGGAACCATGCTTTGTGGCCCTCTCTAGCCACCCCATGCCATGCACAGTTCCGTAAGAGTAAGAGGAAAAGATACTTTTGCTATTCTGTTACTGTACCTTTCCTTAAGTTGGCCCACTTGCAGAGGTAGGGATGAGTGAAATGAGCAAGAATTGGGGGGTACATAGTGGTTATAGGGCCTAACAGAACATTGTTCAGAAAATTTTAATTACAAAACCACTTGGGTGCTTTATAAGCGTACAGAAAAACATTTCAAAGAACACTTTCAAAATGAATAAAATTTACTATCCAACATAAAATTAAGTAGAAGGGATTCGTTATGATCTCAGAGAAAAATGGGAGGGATTAAATACGATGACAAAGGCAGAACTAGGTTAGCACAACACTACAAAGTCCAAGGGAAATACTTGTAAAAAATAAGGGTAAATAACACTCTGTGCATTTCCCCTCCTCCTAGGACAGAAGTAATTTACGTAGAGTCAAAAATCTGATGGGATATTTTCTGTATGAAGGAGGTGGCAGGTGGCTGTCTGTTGGAGTATGAAAAACAAGGAGAATCACTCGGATGCAACCTGAAAAAATTAATCAAATGACAAAAATACAAGTGGGGAACAATTTTCCCCTCCTCTTGGAAATTTTTCTGTGTGGAAATTTACAAAGGTATTGGAATTAGGGGAGACGATATACTATGTATCTAAGATCATAATTGCCAACATAAAAAAAGATGAATCGTTCAGTAATATAGGCAGTGAAAAGATTCTTATCTTTCACGATACATTCAATAGTGTTTTCTTCTTTACATTTACAAATTACACAAGTCTCCTGAAGCACGGCACACGCAATATTGCAATATAGTCTCATATTCCTGCCGAAAGAAACTGACAAAGACCAGGATTTTACTTGAAATCAGTAGAGTCTGATAAGCCCTTTCTGATATTTTTTTAAATGCAGGGAGCGTGTGTGTGTGTGTGTGAGAGAGAGAGAGAGAGAGAGAGAGCCCCATCAGACCCCATCCTCTCACTGCTGAAACTGCAAAAGATACCTGCAACCTTTTCTTCTTTCCTCTTGTTACAGTGTACACGGTGTCCCTTCTCCAGTGAAAAGCAACCGTCTTTACTTGGGTTTGTAGCCCCATCTTACTCACATTCTCAAGGACTTCAAGGCTTACAGCCTCTTCCCTCAGCATGCCCGAAGCCACACACTCCTGGAATGTAATCTACAAATTGTTCTTTTTCTCCTCTCAGTTCCTTTCCAGGGTTCCCTTCTCCCTCCGACCTGTCATTTTTGGGAGCCTTCAGGGCTTGGTCCAAGGTCCTATTCTATTTTTTTCAATCCCTGTATCTAAGAGATTTCATACATTCTCATAGCTTTACATCCCACCTATTTGCTGACAAATTCCAAATTTATATGCCCAGCATGGACTTATCTGAGCTCCAATTTGTGTAAGAAACCAACTGCATGATTACTCCTTGTATGTTTCTCAGATATTCAAGGTTAGGTCCTATAAAGCCGAACTCTGGACTCCTCTCCACCTCTCTCAATGCGGACACAGAACACACTCCGTTTCCATCTCTCTGTGACCTCCAAGCTCTCAGGAGCTAGAGTGAGAAACCTCAGCATCACCCTTGATTCCCCATCTGCCTACCATCAATGTTCGAGCCACTGTTTATTCTCCCTCTAAAACTACGTCAGGAATCAGGCCGCTTTCTCTTTGTTCACAGTGTAAGCACCTAGTACACGCCACTACATTTTCTCAGGTGGGCTCCCTACTTCCACTTTTATCCTTTTATAACCAATTACCCTCCCAGCATCCAGAGTATAAAATAATGATGTCACTGTTATGAAAGTGATATAAAGGTACAAAGTATCCACAGATCACAGAAAGATACCAATAGCGATGTAAAAACTCTCTCAAGTCCCACCATTTGGAAATATTAGATGAATATTATTGTAACTATCTCAATACATTTCTTTAGATAGGTTAAACGACAGCAGAAATTATTTTATAAAAAGAGATACTGTTTAATAGGATCATATATTTTTATTTTTGGATGTTTAAAATACTAAATGATTAGTCATGATTTTTTGGATTATCTATTTTAAACATTGTCTACTGACTTCTGGCCACGGCAAATGAGGATTTAGCTCACTTACACTTCCCTCGCTCCCTCCTGACACAGTAACTATGTCACTACTCTTAGTTTCTCTTTTAATCACGTTGGTACCTCCAATCCTGTATACTTTCCCTTTCTGTCTGTTCCATTAGTGAGAGAGACTCAATCCTGACTCCTTACCCTGTGAGGTGGGGTCCTCCATCCCTCCCCCACTTCCAGACCCTGACGTTTGCAAGCTTTGTTTCTACTTTTATATTGGCAAGACTGAAAAAATTGCCTTCTGTTCTATAACTACAGTGAAGTTTTCCATGCTTGGCCTTTGTTTAGATTTTAAAAGTTGAAAACTTGACAAGTATTGCTTCACATGATGATAACTATGTCAGTGGGGCTCGTTACAAGCAGTGATTACCGATTACATGATAACATGTAATTTCTAATTTCCTTTCTTCTTTTTCTTTATGCAGTCTTTAGGTTTGTTCTTCCAGTTTGAAGGATACTGTCAAGTCCATGGAACATTCCCCTCCTTTTTTTTTTTTTTTAACTGCATCCCTATTTCTAGAGCCCACTTGGGGACCAATGCTGCCGCCCACTGACCATCTGAGGGCTTCTCCTCAATCCTGTCCCAGGTTAGAATCATTGTTTCCTGCAACTTTTCTCGTTCTTCCTGATTTTCTCATTTTCTGACCCAGCCTAAGGAACCTTGTGAAAAAGGATGCATGGGAGATAAATGTTTTGAGTTCTTAGATATTTGAAAATACTTTTATTCTGTCATCATACTCGATTAATAATTTGGGTAGCTCAGGACTTTTAAGTTCAACATTGGCTTTCATTGGAATTTTGTAGGCAGTGCGCCTTACATGATTGTGGCCAGTGTTGCTATCTTTTCTCTCTGAAAACTCCTAGGATCTTTTCTTGAATCTAGTTCTCAAATCTCTCAATATTATATTTAGGAATGGATGTTTATTTCACTTGTGCTGGACGTTTCCTTGGTCCTGTCCTACATCTATCCTCAGCTGTGGGGCATTCCTGACCATTACAGTTTTGATATTTTTCTTCTCCCTGGTCTCACTGTTTTCAATAGCCATATATTAATTTTCTAAGTGTTCTTTTTTGCTGTTTCACGGTTCCTTTTTCCTAGATTCTATTCTTCCTATATGCATGCAAAATCTTCTCTTATATTTCTAGTATATTGATTAGAATATTTTAAAAGTTCTTTTTCATTTCTTAAATTATGTTTGTTTCTCTGAGGTAGTTTATCACATTTATCTTGGTCTTATTCTTTAACCATTTTCCCTCACATGTCACATAATTCGTAGTTGTTCATTGCTTTAGAATAATGGAAAACTGGACTGGAAATTATGTTTAAGTTGTTTCCTTAAAAGAAGAATCAGTAGGGCTTCCCCGGTGGCGCAGTGGTTGAGAGTCCGCCTGCCAATGCAGGGCACACGGGTTTGTGCCCCGGTCCGGGAAGATCCCACATGCCGCGGAGCGGCTGGGCCCGTGAGCCATGGCCGCTGAGCCTGTGCGTCCGGAGCCTGTGCTCCGCAACGGGAGAGGCCACAACAGTGAGAGGCCCGCGTACCGTGAAAAAAAAAAAGTTTTATGACATATTATGCTTATGCTTCGTAACCATAAATCTCACCATTCTTTCCCCCTACATCTTCATTCCTAAGCTCCACATTTTGATTCTCCTCTTACTGGATGGATTTTATTTCAAGGAGTTTATTTGAAAAAATACTATAACAGTATTCCCTGAGTTCTTTCATGCTAGAGCAGACATGTGTCTATTGCCTTTCTACCTGAAGAACCACTTGGCAGGTTACAGAGCACGTTGGTCACACTCACTTGCTCCAGGATGCTGTGGAATTCAACATGGTGGAACACCTCTTACCATGGGTCTCTTATCAGCTCTTGTTTAGCTAGATTCTATCACCTAGTCCTTTTCTCCTCCTCCAGAAAGCTGGTGTATGCTGTAACCCTTGTATTATTTCCTATTTAGAATATCTGTTTCTGGTCTTTATACTTGAATGGAATCTTGGTTGGACACAGTATTTTTTATCACATTTTTTCCTTTAGAGTTTGGTAGGTGTTGCTCCCAATGCCTCCATTCTGGAGTCCTACTCTGGAGAAGACTGAGGCCAGTCTGTTTTTGTTCTCAATTAAAAGAGACAATATTTGCGTCTGAATGTCTGAAGGATTTTTTTCTCATCCTCAAAATTTAATAACAACAAGAAAATGATTTAGAATTGATAGTGTTAAATGTATTTGTCTTGGAATATGACATGAAGTTTTCAGTATTCCTGTTCCTGTATTTCAGGATTATTTTTCTATTTTCTATTGTTCTGATTCATCCATTGAGTTCTTCAGTTCACACACCCTTATCCTGTGTAATGTCATCTTTGTCACTCCTCCATAGCCATTAACTTCTATTTCCATTAGTCTTTTTCCTTTGATGTTACTGTGCTTATCTCAAGCCTTTCCTTTGTGTATTTTCAGCCATATCCATTCAACTCCTTTCTGTATATAATTTGTTTATTAGTTCCATAATGGTGTTATTTGAATTTCAATTTCCTTATATTTTCAATTTCCATTTTTATTTCATTCTGTTGTTATCATCTTACACTTAAGCTCTTATTTATGCAATTCGCATTCTTTTTTTTTTTTTTTGGTGGTACGCAGGCCTCTCACTGCTGTGGCCTCTCCCGTCGCGGAGCACAGGCTCCGGACGCCCAGGCTCAGCGGCCATGGCTCACGGGCCCAGCCGCTCTGTGGCATGTGGGATCCTCCCAGACCGGGGCACGAACCCGTGTCCCCTGCATCGGCAGGCAGACTCTCAACCACTGCACCACCAGGGAAGCCCCGCAATTCGCATTCTTCATAAGCTTTTCTATAGTATGGAACACTGGTGAGATGTTTTCCTGTGTTCTTTAGACCCTGGTTGCTGTAGCATTTCCTTCATAATTATTTTTTGTTCCAGTTGCATAATTTTCATGTTGTTATTTCTCACCAACATCATGTTCCCAATGAGTCCTATATCTAGACTTTGTTTCTGTTATTCTGGGTGAATTCTCCTTAAGTCCCTTCTCACACTCTCTGAATCTGAGAATCTTTCCTTACAAGATAGAGCTTGAGAGCTGGTTATGGAATTCTACCCACTTCTCAGTGGCCTGAAGGTTTGGGAAATGGGTAGGGGCAGGGAGCGAGCTAAGCTGGGACTGGGTACAGCCTAGCTGTTAAAATATTCTATGTTCTTAATAGCTTTTTCTACTTGAGCTTATATTTCTTATTGAAGGGTTTGGCACTTCCGACGATAGTTCTGGATTTGTCAATTGTACTTTGTAATCCTGTCAGCTTGCTCTGTCTAATGTAATGTTACATTAGGTGCAAAATTGTTTTATTGTCTTGGGGATTATTGCCTATTTTTCGTAATGCATCTTACTATAAAAGCTAGTTAGTTTTTCAAAACCTAATGTTCAAATTTTCTTTTGGACTTGCTGTTAAGTATGCCTTTCATAGCTGAATTTATATTATTGTTATTCTGTCTGATAATCTGTCTTTTAATAGGTGAATTTTATTTATTTATCAATACATTCACTCTTTGGGCTTATTTCTACCACCTCCTTGTGTTTTCTGTGTACCATCCATTTTCTCTTTCGCCCCTGCTATCCTACCTTCTGTTGCATTGATAAAGGGTTTGGTATTTTTCTTTTTCTTCTTTATTTCCCCCCTCCTCTTCTTCCTCTTCCTCCTCCAAATCCTTTTATTTTGTCCTCCTTTGGATTCATCTAGTGGTTTGGAAGGTATCAAGATGATTTCTACTTCTATATTGGTTACCTGGGGTTTGCCTTTCCCCTCTTTTATGTATAGCAAATATACAGAAATGAGCATATTTATACGCATAAGTGTATGTTAATGAGTTTTCACAAAGTAAATACACCTGTGCAACAACGCAGATCAAGAAGTAGAACATCAGGGCTTCCCCAGTGGCGCAGTGGTTGAGAGTCCGCCTGCCGATGCAGGGGACGCGGGTTCGTGGCCTGGTCCGGGAGGATCCCACGTGCCGCGGAGCGGCTGGGCCCGTGAGCCATGGCCGCTGAGCCTGCGCGTCCGGAGCCTGTGCTCCGCAACGGGAGGGGCCACAACAGTGAGAGGCCCGTGTACCGCAAAAAAAAAAAAAAAAAAAAAGTAGAACATTACCAGCACCAAAGGCTCCCCTCATGTTCCCTCCCAGTCTCTCCTCTCCCCTTCCTAAGGTTAATCACTGCTGTGTCTTCCTTACCATAGATTAGCTTTGCCTGTTTTGAACTTTATACAAATGGAACAGTAAAATATGAACTCTGTGTCTGACGCCTATTGCTCCATGCCATGTTGCTCGGCTCATCTATACTGTTGGATGTACCACCGACTCACCTCACTGTTGCGGAGCATCCCCCTCTATGAACACATCACAGTTTAGGTATCCATCCTGCAAGTACTGGCTATTTACACTGTTTCCAGTGTTTGGGGATTATGAATAATGCTGTTTTGAATGTGCTTGTCTCTGTCTTTCATTCACATTTATGTGGGGTAAACCTGTAGGGGTGAATTACTGGAATTGCTGGGTTGTAGGCTACGCATATGTTCAGCTTTGGTAGCTACCACCAAAGAGTTTTCTGAAGTGGTTGTACCAATTTATAGTCCCATACACAGTGCATGAATATGTGCACAATCTTCAATCCCCTGACGAACAATAATGTTGAGTATTTCATATGCTTATTATCCATTTTATCTAATCTCTTTCATGAGTTAGCTGTTCGGTGTTCAAATTTTTGCCCATTTTTCTATGGGCTATTTTATATTACTTCACAGGAACATTTTACATATTTTGGATAATAATCTTTTGTCAGATAAAATATTGAAACTATCTTCTCCAGTTTTTGGCTTTCTCTTTCACTCTTTTACTGGGGTCTTTTGATAAACAGATGTTCTCAATTTTAATTATGTCTCATTTATTAGTATTTTAAAATTATTTGCCTATCTCGAAGTCAAGATATTCTCTGTTATTTTCCTGATGTTTTATTATTACCTTTCACGTGGACATATATCTGCCTTCTGCTCTGGAACTGGTTTTTGTGTGTTATGTGAAGTAGGATATCAAGATTATTTTCCCCATATAACCAATTGACCCAGCATCATTATTAAAAAAAAAAAAAACAGTTCTTTTCTCATTTGTCTTATACTTTATCATCAAACAAATGGTCATATGTGTTTCTATTCTGTTCCATGTGTCTATTTGTCTATTCTTATGCTCATACCACACTGTCTTATGTATTGTAGCTTTGCCAATATATCTTGATAACTCTCAGAGCAAGTTCTTTAATTCTTTATTCTTTAAAATGATCTTGGCTGGTCTTTGTCCTTTACATTTCCATGTATAGATAAATTAGATCCTATTTGTTAATTTCCATAAAATAGCTTAAAGTTTTCAACATACAAGCTATAAATTAATGGGTAAAATAAATTAATTATAAGTAAACTATAATTTTTTTCTAAAAATATGTGAAGTTATCTAGAATTATCCTCCTCTCAAACTGAAAAAACTAAGAATGTCAATTATAGGTTGAATATCTATTTTCCAGCGTCTTGTTTTTGTTGCCTAGTTAAATGGGTATGATATTCTAAATTGACAGTTCCCCTCATTATGTTGAATATATTTCCCTATTGTTTTATGGAATCTAATGTTGTTTGTGAGAATCCTGCTTGGTTTAATGTTTAATTACCATTTTTGTTGGTAATCTCCCTTTTTCCTGGTAGCTGGTAAGAGTGTCTCTTAATCCTTGATGTCTTCCAGTTTCACTGTGATGAGTCTAGGTGTGAATATATTTTAATAGATCCTTCTTGGCTCTTATAGTTCACTTTCAATTTGAGGACACACGTCTTCATTCAGTTTTGGAAAATTCACAACTCTTTTTCCTTCAAATATTACTTGTCTGTGATTCTCTCTGTTTTTTCATTCTGGCAGTCTTATTTGTCTCTCCGTCTGTCCTAGATATTTTTAACACTTGGATGTCCATATAATTTATTGTCTAAGCTGGGACATATTTGGGAGTTAAAAGGAGTGCCACTAGTAATGACATCAGGACACAGATGTAAACTGGAACTCTCCCAGATATGCTGGGGTGTATGATCTCTCTACCTAACATTCTCTCATAATTTATTCCCTATGCTGTGAACCTGGTGAAAACCTCAGTAATATTTTCCAATTTATTATTTTCTCTGTTCCAAAATTTACTCCATCTTTTGAATTTTTTATTTCAATAATAGATTTTTAATTTCTAGGTTATCTAGTCATTCTGCTTTTGATTTACTTGATTTGTTTCATTTTTGTTTTTCATATTTTTTGTTTTCTAAAAAAATTTATGTAATTGTTTTCATTTTTATCCTTAAGCATTGAAAACATCTGTATTCTAAAATTCTGGCTAGACAGTTTCCTAAAATTTCACCTGTAATGAACTTATGTTGCAATTGTTGATTTTTGGCTGGATCCCTTTCACAGCATTAGAATTCTCCATGCTTTCTGAAATTTTGTTTTGCAGCCTCATTTTGAATGAAAGATTTCCCCTTCTTTCTTTTTCTTCACACTTCTCTGTCTAGTGGATTTGCAGCTTCAGTCTCTCAGCTTCCTGAACCCAGATATTTTATGGATTGCAGAGCACCTGCTCACTGTCTGAGCAGAGGTATGACATCAGGTCCCAGGTGAGGGGCATTTGGTGCAGCTCCTCGGGTGCAAGGTGTGGTTTGTCCTGTTGCTTGTGAAGCATCTACAATGTCACGGCCCCAGCAGTGGGTGGGTGCAGATTTTCACCCTCTTTTCACCAGAAGGAGACCCACCTAGCCCCTGTTTACAAGCTGGCTGCAGTCCTCTGATTTCCACAGGACACCCTCAGTTTTCCTTCCCTTGAATTCCAGCTGCCTCTGCCGTCTTCACGACTCGAGCCCAGCACAGCTGCAGCCTCAGTTCTGCTCAGCTCTGTGTTTCTCCTCTGTTCCTGGTGCACAAGGATGCTTAATAGGCTTTGAACCCAGACATGTGTTTTGGGTTTTTCCTTTTATATTTTTATACTTTTGCTATGTATTAGATCAGGGGAGGCATATTAGAGCATGAACTAACTGTTCTGTTTTGACCAGAGTACATAAAATTTATAAGTGAATTAGTAAATTGTATTTGTTCTTAAGCTAAAACAGGTGATCGTAAGATATCCAGATTTACCAAATTTTGTAGGACATTCAGAGACAGATTTTTTTTGTACAAGTCCCTGAAACATTTTTTAAAATGTACAATAGTGGTGGTACTAATGAGAACAGATACTTTTGTCCATACGGTCATTTAAAATATTATTTGCCCATCTGCAATTATTTATTTGCCCTAAATTACATCATATAGAAATCTTTTCCTGAGCTGAAGCACTTTTTCTTGTTATATGATATTGTGACTTGTCTATTTTGAAATTAGACATATTTCACTCAGTTAAAAAAGACAAAAGATTAAATTTGCCACACACAAAAGAAGTTGTAATGTGCAGAAAAACCAAACACAACCTCCCCCTGCCCCCCAAAAAAAAGAAAGAAAAAAAGAAAGTGAGGAAGAAAGAGCACATTCACCGCAGTGCTTTGAATAGTGCCTGGCTCTTAGCAAATATTTGTGGCCAAAATATCTGGATAAGTGTCTGAGCCTCACCCACTGCTGGTTGGCACCGCTGGAGCAGAGGGAAAGGGTCAGGGAGCATGCTGGGGGTGGAACGGGGTAAGCTTGGGGCTCAGACATAGGGTAATGGATCAGGTGAGAGTGCGGAGTGAAGGTGAAGGATACAGTTAGTGTAATTGTCAGGGTGTTGGTTGTTTTATAACCTGGTTGTAAAAAACAGTGATTTTTTTTTGATTTTGACATTTTTATGTGGTGGTGAGTTTCCTGAGTCACATTAAAACCATTATGTCAACTCAGCCATGTCTAAACATGCTGCCTCCCATTTTGAGCCTACTTTACTGAGCTCTGCTCATCACTCAGAGGTGAGGAGAGACAGGCCACAGCGTGAGGTTATATGTGGACATCCTGCACAGTGTACAAGGAGTTGGCATGGAGGAAAGAGTGCATGAGTCATCGCCCTGAGTGTGGTCTCTGGACTGTGGGTCCTGAAGAGAAGGTCCATTCAGGGCTGTCTTGGAATGGGTGGTTAGCAGTTTCAGGCAATTCAGCTTTACCAATCCTTCTCCCACCCAAGCCCCTAGAGGAGAAACAAGGAAATAAGGCTGGATCTGAGGGAATCAACCAGACAGAATGACTATGGCCGAGTCACTGCTATGCTCTGCTCCCATCTCAGCCCCTGTGCCTGAGAGCAGGGGCGCCACCCTTTCTAAACTGGCCTGTGGGAAACAAGGACCTTTCTTTGGATTGCTCATTCTTAAGACTCACTCCCAAGAAAAGAGCTGCTCACTCAATACTGACTCAATTGCCTTATCATATTAAAAAACGCAAAATTTAACAATAGGGGGTGTGACAATATTTTGATGGGCAGGCTCACTCAGCAGTACAAAGTTTCCTCTGAATTCTGAATTGTAGGCTCTAAGCCACAGCCTACTCTGTAGCCGAACAGAAATGTGTTCCCTTTCATTCCTCTTCATAGCTTACACTGCTCTCAGTTTATCATTAGCCAAAGACTGTTGCTAGCAAACAGAACTTTGAAAAATTCCCTGAATAGGTGGAAAGACCAGTTCTAGGAGGTTCGAATGTCTGGTTTCTAGGGGCTAGAAATCTTATGTAACACTGTGCATAAGCTGGGCCAAGACACCAGTCAGAATTAAATACTGAATAAGAAAGACAGGGAGGGAGGGAGGTACGCCACAAAGCCTCATTTCCGTGGACTTTGTTGCTGTACCATTAACATTGAAAAGGGTCACAGCTGCTTCTTTAATTTCCATGTCATTGAACAGGATTAGCTAGGGTTTACTAGCCATGGTTTACTCTTCCCCCAGATTCATATATTATCTCAACAGGGAGGAGGAGAACTTATGTCAAAGCCCCTTGTTCATGGAATTTCCCTTACACTGTCTTATTTTATTTTGTATCAATTTTATCTCCCTCTTACATATACAGAAATCATGGATGGGAGGTAAATAACTTGGCTGACGTCATCATCTTCAAGTGTGAGCTAGGGCTGAAACTCTGGAAGGCCATAGAGCATAACGGGCAAGAGAGGGGTCGGGGGAACACAGCTCTCACTTTAGTCACTTAATTCTGTGTGACTTTTGTCGAGTTGCTTCACCTTGTGCCTCAATTAACTCCGTTTTAAATTGGGAATAATTCTCACACCTCCTCCTAAGGTTGTTATGAGTTATTGAAGCAACATGTTCACAGCATAGTTGGACACAGAGGCATTTCATGTCATTGGTGAGAGTATAAACGGATGTTCCCTCTTTGGAAGGCAATCTGGCAATTGCTTAAATGTGAAGTCTGATATACCAATATTATTATAATTGTTAGAATTAGTGATAGATTTGAGAAATGTATGGAAAAATTAAAAATTCTAAATTTCAAAGTCTAAAATGCATATCTATTTTGACCCAGCTGTTTTGGTTTAGGAATTTATCCTCAAGATATACGCACACATGTGCACCAAAGTATTTACACAGGATGTTCACGTCATCATTGTTAATAATAGCAAAGATTGGGAACACAAATATAGATGGAGGAACAGGTTAAATAAATTAAGATAAAATGCACTGTACGACCTCCAAGATACATGCTGATTGGAAGAGAAGGTGGCATAGGATATTATTTGTACAGTTCTGCCATTTGGATTTAAATGTGTGTGTAAATATAATACAAATATTGGTACTTGTGTGTGCCTTAAGTGTATCTTGAATTATACATAAAAAACCGTTTACCATTGGTAGCCTTTGGAGAAGGAGGTTGGAGACTCTGGGACTGGGATTGGCAGAAGAATTACTTTACACTGTACATTGGTTTTCACTTAATTTTTTATGCAAAAAAATTCTTTTCAATAAGAAGGAACCAATTAAAATGGTACCATATTGTGTTACGAACTAACGAGAACTGTTGGCTCCTCGTATGTGGGGGTGGGGGTGAGATGACCCCTCAATACGGGGCGACAGGACCCTTTGGCCGGTCTGGGGGCTTGTGAGAATCAGGCTGCTTGGTGCAGGGCAGCTTGGAGTCCCTTCTGAGACCCAGAGAATCCCTCTGAGTGTGAGAGAGCGACTTGGACTCACTCCACTTTTGTCTGCAGCATAATCAGGACTTAGAACAAGTATCTGGAGCACATTTCTGTATTTCTTTCCTACCTTATGACTCTCCTCTCTAAATCCTACTGTTTCTTCAGCCCCATCTTTGTGTGAGTCAGCTCTGGCTGCCATAACAAAGCATCACACACTGGGCTGCTTAAACAACAGGAATGTATTTCTCACAGCCCTGGAGGCTGGGAAGTCGAGGATCAAGGTGCCAGGTGCTGGCTGACTCCATTCCCTAATTCTGGTGAGAGCCCTTCTCCTGGTTTGCGCATGACTACCTTCTCACTGTGTCCTGACTCTCATGACCTCATCTACACCTAATTACCTACCAAAAGGCACATATCCAAATATCGTCACCTTGGGGGTTTGGGCTTCAAATATGAAATGGGGTGGGGAATACAATTCAGTCCATAGCATGTCTCTAAACTTCACTTGAGCTAAAACATTGGTTAAGCTTATTAATTTTTATAATAGGATATTAACCTAATCACCAGCTCGTTGAAATCTCCTTAATTAGCCGTACAGAATGTCTGCACTGCAGGCCAACTGCCTAGAGTGCATAGTCGTAAACACCCTGCTTAGATGATGCACACTGAAAGTCTGGGAGAGAGGCAGCAGGGAAAGACTGTCTTGGGTTACGCATCATTCACTGCTCTGTGGACCCCAAAGTCGCCTTCTCATGTCATTTCCGCAGAAAGCTCTTCCCTGATACTAGAGTGAAACAAGAGGACACCCCTCCACCCCTTTAACTCTTGACAGCAGCGTTCATTTTCTTCTTAGCATTTCTCACAGTTTGTAATTATTTTATTTTTATATCTTGTTAACTTTATTTCCTGACTCCCCTGCCAAAACGTAAGCCTCTTGAAGGCAGGGACTATGGCTATTTTGTTCACAGATGTGTCCCAGGACCCAGCGTCAAGTATGAACCAATGTCCTTGGATCAACCATATCGCAAGGAGGCTACCCATTTGGACCATGCCATTTTTGTCACTGCTTCTGTAGAACTGTCTCTCAGTTGCTGGCCATGCGTTTTTATCTTAGGCTGCTCTCAAAACTAGTCAGGCAAATTTATCTATTTGGTGTGAAGCCAATACTGAGGTTCTTATTGATTATATCTTATTCTATTGTCACCCAGGAGCCATGTCTCTAACCATTTTTAATTTTATCCCCCAAATATTTGAAGGCAGTTATTTCAGATGACAGTAGTTAATTAAGATTTCATAATGTATACAGTCTCCCTCTTCATCATGGCTGGGAGGAAGCTCCAGGTTTTCTGCTCAAACGCGGCCACTCTGTTGACCCTAATGGTTGGCGTATGCTTCTCCCTCCCTCTTTTGGTTGTTTTATGAATCTTATTGTAAATATCTCCTCCTTCTCTTTTTGGAGAATTCATCTCAAATACCTTCTACATGAAATAAAATGTAAGTACATTAAATGGATGTAGATAAATCCTTTTTTTTTTCTATTTGTGTTATTATTTTTCCATTCTACTAGGTCTTTACAGCTCAGATTTGAGTCCGTGACATTTTGGTTGCGGGCCCCATGCTATCACCATCTGGTCTCTCTGTCCTTAATATTTTCCCTCCCACCAAAACACTGCCACCAAAGACGTCTTTCTTTCCTGTGGTACCGCTGCTGCTGCCGCTTTCTGCATCACGTGCTGCCCCGCAGGAACTTGGGATGCGCCACGAGCAAGGGCTCCTCCAGCCGCTGCCCAACTCTGCTGTCTCTTCTTTGTCCTGTTTGTAGCATCCTCTTCAACTTCTTTATTTTACAACACCTCCAATATTCCTGGAACAAAAACTACTCCCAATATAAAATCCCATGTTATTTGTTTCCCCTCTTTAATAATCCTTGAAATCCATTTACTTATAAAAATCCTCTTAAGCCTCGGGAATAATGCTTATCTATCACTACACAAATGTTCTGAATTTATAGATCATCCTTGTATGCTTTATTTTATTAATTGTACTGGCGAATAGCGGTATGTAACTGTAAATAAAGCATTAGAAGTAGTCCCTTAAACCCGTCCACCCCAACCAAAAATATGGTTAAGTAATTACGTAGGTGTGTATTTTCCCCGAAGTCCTTTCAGGATGATGTAATGTAATAAATTTAGAAGAAGACAAAACCGGGATGGTGAGAGGCAATTAGAAAACTGAAAAACATAATGTCAATTTGGCAGGTGATGAACTACTTTTCTGGTGAGTAGAGGATGATAAGTGAATAATCAAGTCTGAGAAGAACTAAGTCTGAATCTTCAGCATTAAGTTTCCTCAAATGTGCAGATATTAAAGTGAATTATAATTGGGCACAGTGTTCCAAACTTATTAGTACAGAACATAGCAGGTACTAAATTGAATTGAAGAATGAAACTAAAGGAGATATTATAGGAAAATGAAGTGGAGTCTTGTAAAATTAAAGACCTCATTTTTCATGTAAATTGTTTGACTAGGAGTGTGGGAGAAAATTGTGAAGTCTCTTTACTTTAAGGGACGGTTGTGTTCACTGACATGCTTCAACCTGGTAATAAATCAGCTTGGGAACCTCTTACATAAAGAGACGTCACTATAAATTAGCTTTTATGTTTTATCTTAAAAGTAGTATCATCATAAAATATTTAGTCAAGGCACTAAAACTGTCAAAGTAGCTGGAAAATTTGAGACCTGGTGTTTAAAAAAATCTAATTCTTTCATGTTGGGATTTTTCCTTGTATATAAATTTTGATATGTGAGTTTACCCAAACTTGCCACAGTAAGAATCAATAATTTGTTCACAGATTATAACTATCGCAAATGTTTGGCAATCAGACGCTAATTAAACACGTTGGTTAAAAACTCACAAGGGCAGACTAAATTTAAAGAACATAACACCCCAAAGTGCTCTGTTCTATTTTGTTCTGCCACAAAAAAGAAAATATTCTCACCATGCAGCTGGTTTTTTGTTGTTTTTTTTTTGAGTTTTTTTAGGTTATCTGTCCATATATTTCTCAATTATATCACATATCATATAATTTTAACAACTAATAATGACAGTTAGACTTCACATACAGGACTGAATTAATCTTTGCCACATCCTTATAAGCAGGGAGAGTAGTACACAGGTAAAGGAACTGAAGCCTCAGTGGGTCCCTGGGTGCCCTGTGGCCTGGCCTTACACTTCACAGGAGGGCGCCAGCTCAGCTCTCGGCTGTTCACCGGGGTTATGGTCTTGAGCGCCTCTTCCTAGTGAAGGGTCTTGGTTCTCACTTTCACTGACTCTGACCCACAGGCTGCACCAGTTAACCCACCTGAGGTGAGTCTGTTGCCCACCTCAGACTCTTCTTGCCTTGTCGATTGGTTTAGCCGTGCATTTCTGACTGTGATCTTTCACCCTGCTGTTTGCTCTTTGCCTCCACGTAACCACAGAGGCCATAAGAGCCACTCCTGCCAGCTGCCCTGGTCCCTAGAGCTTCTTTGAGCCAGGCCAGCTATGTCCAGCCTCCTGCCACAAGAGGGAGATCAGAAACCCAGCTGGGGAGCAAACAGGTCTAAATAATAACTCAAGTAAAAGCACTTTTAGAAAATGCCATTAAATTGTTGAAAATGACAACCATCACTAACTCTTGACTACTATAAGTCACCACCAGGCTGGCTACATTGATTAAGAAAAACCTATTATTATGAATGCAGATCTGTGAATTCCTCTTACTTTTTAAAACCAAAGTCATCAATTCCCCAGGTAGAGACTTCAAGCAACATCTGTTGTCTTAATTAGGAAAGAAATGCTTCAAGGATGAATTCTTTCCCTAAACTTGGTTGTCTTTCCAGTAGATAACACATCTGAAACCATAGGTAGGGAGCAGGTATGTGATGGTCTGCATGTTGGCTTGCATTTGGCAAAACTCTGACTACAGAGTGAAACCATTAGAGATGCTGTCAGTGAGATTGATGATGTTACACATTTTGAAACTGTCCTTGACAAATTGTATAAAATGCACAATCCTTCTCCAAAGACGTATCATGAGTTGTAGCAAAATGTAATACCCTTTTTCAGGGGCAAGGGTTTTATCAGTCAGTGAGGCACATTCAGGTTGAGTTAAGGCAGTTTCTGAAATAATTCTACTAAAATATGTCATTGTAAACAGAGCCAAGTGAAAAGAGAAGCATGAATGAACCGAGAGGGGCTGTTGAAATCACAGTTGGGCTCTCCTGGTGTGTTGGAGGGGGTAGGTTCCCAGGGCTATGGGAAGATCATGGATAACAACCTGAATCCAGACAGCGGGTCCAGCGTGTTGACCCGAGCTTCCTAACCAGGAGAGCAGCTGTATACGAAGAAACTGAGGAACGTGTTCCTAGATGGAGAGTCAAGTTCTTTACCCTCCCCCTCATTCCCAGTGATTGATAATTTAAAATACTATTTTATATTAAAACAGAAACAGATATATGACATAGTTTTAAATTTCCATAGATTCTTTAAAGTGAAGAGTAAGAATGCCAAGAAATCTTATGTTTGCACCGATGTGGCCACCCCTCTGACGGATGGTATACATCGGCCTGCCTTGACTTACACATTCTTCCAGGGACTTGCTGGAAGAGAACGAACAGACATCAAGAAGTGTTCATCCAAGTCAGAACGGGCAGCCTGGAGTGACTCCAGACGCCAAGGCTGAAATCCACGCGGTGTGGATAAACATGCTACTTCCCTTCCTCATTCCCTCCCCAACTCCTTTCTTTTCCTAGAACTGGTGCAGAAAATTACTGAGTTTCAGAAGGGTTCAGAGGATTTTTCAGGACAATTAAGTCCAATCTTCTTTTACATAAACATTCACAAGAGTTTAAGACGTGGTTTTTCGAGCATCTTCTGGACACTTTCTGTGACAGGAAACGCATTACTTGTAAGAAAGCTCTTTCCCCCTTCCAAGAATGTGAATTGTTCAGGAAATAAGGGCTTGGTGTGAACACTGGTCCCTAAGGTCAGACAGTAAGAAGGAAAGTTGGACTTAGGAATCTATCCTGGTTTTGAATTCAGTGCTCTTTTCACGAACCTTTAGTAGAAATACTTGATTACAAATTGGTCTAAAGGAAACTGGCTCGGCAGAGCCTGGAAGGGAAGTCTTAATTCAAGCTGCGGGGGAGAAAACAAATGACATCCCAGGAAGTTGTGAAACCTAACTCAGTACAGAAGTATGCAAATCTACTGACCACATCCTAAGACTGGGACACAAACTTCTGACTCCACATTTGGGTCATGAGGCTTGTTTACTGAAGAATATTTCCTCTATTTTTCCTCATCCTCCTCTCCTGGCTTCCACAGTTTGCAAGTGGCCCAGACACACACCATTACCTTAGGGAAAAAACTTTAAAAAGCTATTGTCCTGTTTTTGAATCAACAAAATTACAGAATCTACAATAAATCCCAAGTGATCTTAGAATTCTACAAAAAATCACAGCGATTCTATACTTACCCTGCATTCTAGAGAGTCAAATTGCAAGTCACTTTCCAAAAATCTTAGGACGTTATTTCGAAGTGATTAAAAAAAAAAACACTTCATGTGTAGTTAAGCCATTGATTCTTCTCTTTTACCTAAGCGCAGGACTTCTGTAAAGATTTTATTTGTATTTTGTACTTTCTGCTCCCAATATCCACCACTTTAGGATATTACTACCATGCCCCTTTAATGCCATATTAATTGAAAATCTATGAAAGGGATATGATGTGTATGAAAGCCAATCGTATTTGGGGATCCAGAGCCTGACATTCCTCTCCTGTTCACCAGCCCCTAAAGTGAAGGCTCTGTGGATGTGCCCTGTCACTCATGTGCATGCAGGTTTGGGTCAGAACTCTTCTCATCCCATTCATACAAGAGCAGAAGAAACTCTAGTGAGTAGACATCCAAGGATGAGGAGGCATGTGAGAAATACCAGCAGCATTAAAAAGAATAAGCAAGGCGAATATGCAGAAAAACTGACATGAGGAGCTACAGATAATAACAACTAGAAATATACACTTGGAATAAACTATTCTAAGTTTACGTATAAGTTCAATCATTATACAGCTTATGAGGTAGGCACTGTGGTACCCCATTTTGTTGTATTTTAAATTTTATTTTTATTTATTTTTATCGAGCTGTAATTGACGCACTATATTATGTTAGTTTCAGGTGCACTACATAATGATTCAATATTTGCATACATTATGAAATTAACACAAGCCTAACAGTCATCTGTCCCCATATAAAGTTACTACAATATTATTGACCATATTCCTTATTTAGGTTTCACATATAAGTGAAATAAAACAGTATTTGTCTTTTTCTGTTTGAAATATTTCACTTAGCATAATAGACTCTAGGTCCTTCTATGTTGTCGCAAATGGCAGGAATTTTTTTTTTTTTGGCTATATATACCACATCTTCTTTACCCATTTGTCTATTAGTGAACACCTAGGTTGCTTCCATATCTTGGCTACTGTAAACAGTGCTGCTATGAATACTGGAGTGTATATATCTTTTCAAATTAGTGTTTTGTTTTCTTTCCATAAATATCCAGAAGTGAAATTGCTGAATCATATGGCAGTTGTATTTTTAATATTTAGAGGAGATTCCATACTGTTTTTCATATCAGCTGCACCAATTAACAATCCCAACAGTGCATGAGGGTTCTCTTTCATTCTTGCCAATGCTTATTATTTGTGGTCTTTTTGATGATAGACATTCTGGCAGGTGTGAGCTGATATCTCATTGTGGTTTTGATTTGTATTTCACTAATGATTAGTGATGATGAGCATCTATTTATATGTCTGTTCGCCATCTATGTCTCCCTTGGAAAAAAGTCTATTCAGGTCCCCTGCCCATTTTGTTGTTGTTGTTTTTCTTGATGGGTTGTTTGGGTTCTTTTTTTGATGTTGAATTGTATGAGTTCTTTGTATATTTTGGATACTAACCCCTTACTGGATGTATCATTTACAAATATCTTCTCCCATTCACAGCCTGCTTTTTTGTTTTGTTGATAGTTTCCTTTGCTGTACAAAAGCTTTTAGATTTAATGTAGTACCATCTGTTAATTTTTGCTCGTTTCCCCTGCCTGAAGAGACATATCCAAAAAAAAAAATACTGCTAAGACTGATGTCAAAGAGTGTACTGCCTATATTTTCTTCTAGGGGTTTTATGGTTTCAGGTCTTACATTTAAAGTCTTTAATCCATTTTGAGTTTATATTTGTATATGGTGTGAGAAAGCAGTGTAGTTTAATTCTTTTGCATATAGCTCTCCAGTTTTCCCAACACCACTTATTGAAGAGACTGTCTTTTCTCCACTGTATATTCTTGCCTCCTTTGTCATAGATTAATTGCCCATATCAGCATGAGTTTATTTCTGGGATCTCTATTCTGTTCCATCGACCTATGTGTCTGTTTTTGTGCCAGTACGATTCAGTTTTGGTTAATGTAGCTTTGTAGTATAGTTTGAAATTAGGGAATATGATACCTCCAGCTCTGTCCTTTCTTAAGATTGTTTTGGCTATTTGGAGTCTTTTGTGTTTCTATACAAATTTTAGGATTATCTGTTCTAGTTCTATGAAAAATGCCATTGGTACTTTGATAGGGATTGCACTGAATGTAGATTGCCTTGGGTAGTATGGTCATTTTAACAATATTAATTCTCCCAGTCCACGAACACAGTATATCTTTCCATTTATTTGTGCTGTCTTCAATTTCTTTCTTCAGAGTCTCACAGTTTTCCAAGTCCAAGTCTTTAATGCCTTAGTTAGGTATATTCCCAGGTATTTTATTCTTTCTGATACAATTGTAAGTGGGAATTTTAAAAATTTCTCTTTCTGATTCATTGTTACTGTAAAGAATTGCAACTGATTTAAGTATATTAATTTTGTATAAAGCAACTTTACTGAATTGATTTCTTAATAGTTCTAATACTTTTTTGGTGGCATTTTAGGAATTTTCTGTATATAATATCATGTCACTCTGCAAAAAGTGACAGTTTTATTTCTTCCTTTCCAATTTGGATTCCTTTTCTTTTTCTTGACTAATTTCTGTGGCTAGGACTTCCAATACTGTGTTGAATAAAAGTGGTGAAAGTAGGCATCTTTGTCTTGTTCCTGATCTTAGAGGAAATGCTTTCAGCTTTTCACCACTGAGTATGATGTTGGCTGTAGGTTTGTTATTAAACATAAATGGATGTTGAATTTTGTGAAAAGCTTGTTCTGCATCTATTGAGATGATCATATGATTTTTATTCTTCAATTTGTTAATGTGGTGTATCTCATTGATTGATTTGTGGCTATGAAAAATCCTTGCATCCCTGAGATAAATTTCACTTGATCATGGAGTATGATCCTTTTAATGTATTATTGAAATTAGCTTGCTAATATTTTGTTGAGAATTTTAGCATCTATGTTCATCAGGGATATTGGCCTATAATTTTCTTTTTTTGTGGTGTCTTTTTGTCTGGTTTTGGTACCAGGGTAATGCTGGCCTTGTAGGATGAGTTTGAAAGTGTTCCTTTCGCTTTAATATTTTGGAATACTTTAAATGTTTGGTAGAATTTACCTGTGAAGCTATCTGGTCCTGGGCTTTTGTTTGTTGGGAGTGGGAGGGTTTTTTTTTAAATTACTGATTCAATTTCTTTACTAGAAATCAGTCTGCTCATATTTTCTAATTGTTCCTGATTCAGTCTTAGGAGTTTGTACACTTCTAGGAATTTGTCCATTTCTTCTAGAGTGTCCATTTTACTGGTATACCTTTTTTTATGGTAATCTCTTATAATCCTTTGTATTTCTGTGTTGTCAGTTGTAATGGCTTCTCTTCCATTTCTGAATTTATTTATTTGAGCCCTCTCATTTCTTTTCTTCATGAACCTGGCTAAAGTTTTATCAATGATCAATACTTTATCTTTTCAAAGAACCAGCTCATACTTTCATTAATTTTTTTCTATTGTCTTTTTAGTCTCTTTCATTTATTTCTGCTCTAATCTTTATTATTTCTTTCCTTCTACTAACTTTGGGTTTTGTTTATTTTTCTAGTTCCTTTAGATGTAAGGTTAGGTTGTTTATTTGAGATTTTTCTTGTTTCCTGAGGTAGGTTTTTATCACTATAAACTTCTTAGAACTGCTTTTACTCTGTCCCAGATATTGGATCATTGTGTTTTCATTTTCATTTGTCTCTAGGTATTTTTAAAAATTTCTTCAGTGATCCATTTTAGTAGCATATTGTTTAGCCTCCACGTTTGTGTTCTTTGCAGTTTTTTTCTTGTAGTTGATTTCTAGTCTCTTAGAGTTGTGGTTGGAAAAGATCCCTATATAATTTCAATTTTCTTAAATTTACTGAAGCTTGTTTTGTGGCCTAGCATGTGATTTATCCTGGAGAATGTTCCATGTGCACTTTAAAAGAATGTATTATTCTGTTTTGGGGTGAAATGTTCTATATATATCTATTAATTTAACTTGGTCTAATGTGTCATTTAAGGCCAGTGTTTCCTTTTTGATTTTCCAGATGATCTGTCCATTGATGTAAATAGAGTGTTAAAGCCTCCTAATATTATTTTGTTACTGTCAATTTCTCCCTTCACGTCTGTTAATATTTGCTTTATCTACATAGGTGATCCAATGTTGGGTGCATACATATTTACAATTGTTATGTTTTGCTGGATCGATCCCTTTATCATTATGTAATGTCCTTCTTTGTCTCTTATTACAGTCTTTGTTTACAGCTTCCCAGGTAGAATATTCTTGGTTCTATTATTCTTTTTCCTTTTATCACCTTAAAAATATTGTGCTACTCCTTCTGGTCTACAGTTTCTGCTGAAATGTCAGCTGACTGTATTATGGGATTTGCCTTGTAAGTGACTAGTTGTTTTCTTTTGCTTCTTTTACAACTCTGTACCTTTAATTTTTGCCATTTTAATTATAGTATGTCTTGGTGTGGAAGTCTTTGAATTCATTTTGTTTGGGACTCTCTGTGCTTCCTGGACCTGGATGTCTGTTTCCTTTCCCAGGTTAGGGAAGTTTTCACCTACTATGTCTTGAAATAATTTCTCTGCTCTTCTATCTCGGTTTTCCTTCTGGAACTCCTATATGCAAATGTTTGTATGCTTGGTGTTATCCCAGAGGTTCCTTAAACCATCTTCATTTTTTAAAATTCTTTTTTTCTGTTCTGCCTGGTAGATTTCCACTACTCTGTGTTCCAGACTGCTTATCTGTTTTTTTGTATCATCTAATCTACTGTTGATTCCTTGCAGTGTATTTTTTATTTCAGTTATTATATTCTTCAGCTCTGTTTGGTTCTTTATGTATCCAACCCTTTGTTAAACTTCTGTGTCCCAAGTTCATTGAGCATCTTTATGATTCTTACCTTGAACTCTTTATTGGTAGATTGCTTATCTCAACTTCATTTATTTCTTTTTCTGAGATTCTGTCTTGTTCCTTTGTTTGGAACATATTCCTTTGTCTTGTCATTTTGCCTAATTCTCTGTTTATTTCTGTGTATTACATATATTGGTTACGTTTCCAATCCTTGAGAAATGTCCTTAGGTATGAGTCATCTTATGATGCCTGGCAGCACACTTCCCTCTGGTCACCAGAGCTATATGCTCTAGGGTGCCCCTGTGTGGGCCCTTTGACTGCGGTAGAGCCAACTATTTTGGATGTGCTGGTAATGCACGGCCGGCCTCTTGCCCAGTTTACTACCAGGTTCTGCCTTGTGCAGTGGCTTCCAAGCCACTGATAGGCAGGGCCAGGTCCTGGAGCAACTGGCTGCGAGGCTCAGGGGGCCCCAGGGCTGGTGACAGTCCACTGGTAAGTATGACCAGGTCCTGGTGTACTGCCCCCAGGGTTGATGCCAGCTTGCTGGTTGGTGGTGCCAGGTCCTGGTGCAGTGGGCTGTGTGGCCTGGGGCATGCCAGAGCTATTGTCACTTACTGGTGGGTGGGCAAGTCCCTAGTGCTAATAGACTAAGAGAGGACTCCAAATGTTACTTGGCAGTACCAGCTTCCTCATGGTAGAACAAGCTCCCAAATACGGCTGTGGCCATGTCTATATCCCCAGGGGGGTCACAGTTGTCTCCTGCTTCTCTGTGATGCTTTCCAAAAACAGCAAGTGGGTCTGACCCAGGCCACTTACTTAATTTAAAATTACTGCTTCTTCCCTGAAAGCATGTGAGATTTTGTGTGCGCCCTTTAAGAGAGGAGTCTGTTTCTCACAGCCCTCTGGCTCTGCCATATACAAGTCCTTCTGGTCTTCAAAGCCAGACGTTCTGGGGAGGCTGTGGTGGGGTGTACCCCTTGCTCCTTGGGGAGAACCTCTGAAATTGTGGTTATCCCCTCATTTGTGAATCACCTACCTGGGAGTGTGGGTCTTGACCATATATAGTGTCTCCTCCTCTCTTAGCCATCTCGCTGTGGTGCCTTCTTTAAACTTTTAGTCATGGAAAGTCTTCAGGTCGTTCTCATCAACAGTTGCTCTGTATGTCATGGCAGTTTTTCTGTGCCTGTGGGAGGAGGTGGGCTCAGTGTCTTCCTGCTCCTCTTGATGAATGAAGAAACTAAGGCACAGCTCTCTCTCTCCCTCTGGCACATCCACAGTCCCATGTCTGCATGCAGGGAACTATCTGCTGGCTCTGTACTGCCCCCTGTATGACACCCTAGGCTGTGGGCCCTCTGTGGCCCCAGTTACTCTACCAGAAAGATGGCCACACTCACGGTAGTCATGACACAGAATGATGTATGTTTTAGTACTTTGGATGGAATTCAACCTTTTCAGCTTCAAATCTGAAAGCAGAAATCTAGTTGGACTAAAAAGCAAAAAACATACATGCAGCAGAAAATTTAAAAAATCAAGTTATTAATAGAAAAAGGTAAACGGTTATCTCTACCACCAAAAAAAAAAAAAAGGACTTCATTATTGAGCATAGTGTAGTGGAAAAATTTTAAATAAATTATCAGCAGGAAAAATTGAAAAAGCAAGAGTCCAGCAACAATTGGCCAAAATACATAATGATGTAAAGAGACTTCACCATCAGTTAAAACAAGTGACACTTAGACCTGATTTTGCTGAAAGCTCAGAGAAATAATAGAAAAAAATGGAAAATGCAATAAGCACTTTTAGATAAGAGCAGAGACTGATATGTGAAGAGCTTATTAAAGAAAACAACTAAAACTGAGTTGGCTGCCGTATCCAGAAAAATTGACATGTGGACTTTGGGTCACTCAGAAATGCAGAGAGCTTTCAGAACAATGTCAGGTAAGGTTCATGTAGACAAAGTACCATCACATACTCTTCTAGCAGAAATGGTAGATTTTGAAAAATTCTTTCAGCAAACAGGAGGGCAACAAGGGCACTGGATGACTTGGATCATCAGACCTTTGTAAAAGTGAGAAGCAAACATAAAGAGAAGACAATATTTATGGGAGAAATTCTAGAACCTTATCCTGAAAGAACACAGCATTAAGTGCAACAACATGAGAAATTATACAAAAATTTCTGACTGTAGAAAAAAGAAAGAATCTATTCAGAATTGGAACGCTAAAAGCAGCAAAAAAAAGAGGAAATCGTCAAGTTTAAGAAAGAGAATATAACTATGCTTTTTCACAATAAACAAGAAGATGATGAAAGGAAAACAGGAACAAAGAAGAATCATAAATTGTCAGTTGAAGCTTGGGAAGAATAGAAAAGTATCTAAATGTCAATGAGATATGTTTCTCATATTTAAGAGAAGTTAAAAGAAGAAGAAAAGGAAGAGCAAAAGTAGCAGAAGAGCACCAATGCCAGTTTAGACTAAGATTACTATTATTACGTTACATCGAGAAGAAGAATTAAAAAGAGGAAGAACTTGTGAGGCTTGAAAAAGAAATAAGTGAAAAGTTAGACAAGGCAGAAAAAGGAAAACTGTTGCCAATGCAATTTTCAGGTTTCAAGAAAGAGATTTACATAAACTTGAACTGAAAATTCTAGATAGACAGGCAAAGGAAAAGGTAAAGGTAGAACAAAAAAGACTGGAAAAATTACAAGAAAAGCAAGAAAAGAGTGAAAAAATGTTAGTAGATCCCTCTAGGCTTTACAAAACTTTTACCAAAGGTTGGAAAGAATGGCCCAAAGATGTAGGATCATCAAGTTCTGGGCCACTGCTTCATATTCCACATGGGGTTATTCCAATCTGCAGACGAAGAGACTAGAGAAGAATATGAGATAATGAACTTGGCATACAGTTGATGAGAATGTTAATATTCAGTTATTCTGGGAAACACAGTGACAACTACGTTCTTTAAATATCACTAGCCTAATCGATTGATTATTCATTACAATTGCATGTGAATCGGGAGATATTACATTCCACACTGACACTGCCGTTATTATTTCCTGTTTATACTAAGAGGGCAGTTAGTTTACAGGTTGGCCTATTACTGATGTCAAAGCTATTTAAATAAGTTTATGTTAGAAACATTATTTCACTGAATGCACAAAACATTTAGAAGGTTTAGTTTATGGCATATTAAAATTAATTGGGACAATGTTAGAGTGACATTTTTTAAACCCCTGATTCACAACTTTTAGAACCCGGATGTCAGTTAGTTTGAGTCATAGGAATGTAAAGTTCTCCTTTTAGAGTTGTAAAATAAGTTAACATTTTTTCTAAGTTTAACAAACTGGTAGCTTGGCAATTAGTGAACTTTTGTATAACAAGTGTTATCTATTTGGTTGAAGAGAAAAAAAAAGAAAAAGAAAGAAAATGAAAAAGAAAAAAAACCTAAGACAGAAAGTTCCCCAAGTCCACAAAGTCATAACAGAGCTGAGATTCAAACCCAGTGTGTCTGGTTCTAGAGTCCATCCTCTTAACCACTATGCAGATTGCTCCCCACAGCAGAAAACTTTAAAGATCTCACGAATATTCTCACGGATCTTGAGAAAGTATTACTGCCTTAAAACAAGAAAAGGATGCTCTGAGAAAAGTGTAAACAGAGACCTGGAAAGCGCTCTTAGCTGTTAAAAATTTGAGTGAGAAAAACGAAACAATTAAAGGACCAGACCACAATATCCTAGTTACCAAAATAGTAGTTGCATGGAAACTGGCTTATGCACCACCCCCAGGGCGACTGGCGCTGTCCCATGGTTATGGAATCAGGTCGCTGCTGCTGCTGCTACTACAGAGGGGCCCGCTGTCACCCAGGCCCCTCAGGTCCCCCACGGGCACAGCTGGTTGCACCCTGCCCCCGACCCCAGGGATTCCTTGTAGTTGCCAAGGAACTCCTCGGCACCAATAAATACGTGACCTGCCATGGTGGAGGAGCTACCCCATGGGACCATCCTTGACCAAGAGGAGCTGGGACTGGGCAATACACGCACCCTCCAGAGGGACCCTGCGGAGATGCACAGCTTCACGCTTCTTCCGTGCAGATGCCCCGTAGGTCCCAGCCGTCAGCTTTGCTCCCCCAACTTGCTCGCCACACGCCGTCTTCTTTCCCTGCTTCTCTGGCAAAACACTGCCTAGCAGTAAGCTTTTATCTAGGTGCCGTGTCCTGGGAAATCCAGTCCAAGACAGGAGACTTCAGAGGATACCTGTGTCAGCGCTGTGGCGGCAGCAGGACCACGCTCCCCGAGAGAAGCCAGATCTCGCGGGATCGTGGGAGTTCTCGTGGGACCGCGGGAGTTCTCGCAGGATCGCGGGGCCAGGTGGCACCCAGGATGAGAAGTACCCGTGCTCCCGGCGTGATTCCCGGTTCCAGCACCTCTGTCAGGAGCGTGGTCACACCACCCATCAGGCACACCGCCTGTGGCTCGCTCCTCCTCCGAGTCACAGAGCGGCGGCGCCTCTTGGGAGGAGGATCAGACTGGTGTGGGGGAATGGCTCTGGCCCACCGGGCCAGCGCCGGGAGTGAACTGAGCCATCTGCAGCCCCAGGAGCCTTCCAGGACCTGCTGGAAAATGAACGAAGAAGACGGTTCTTTAGACATATCAGCATGAAACTTCGAAGCACCAGATAAAGAAAGATTATAAGAGCTTCATTTGGGAAAAATTCTTTTAGAAAGGAGCGAGAATCCGTCTGACATCCGCAGCCCCAGAGGCTAGAAGGCAGAGGAGGGATGCCTTCGAAGATGACACTCAGCCACACTCCCAGGCAAGGGCGAAAGCAGAGCAAACCAAACCAGACATTCCGACACGGAGAGAATCAGATCATTTGCCCCATACATACCTTTTTGAAAGAAGTTACCTGAGAATGTATACTTCAGGAAAATAAAGGCATAACCAAGAAAAAGGAAGACAGGCTTGCGAGACTGATTTCACGGAAGGACAAGAAAGCGAAGTTCTCGGATAACAGGTATGCAGGAGACTAAAGACAAAGCCGGCCAGATCTGAGCAGGAGAGTGGAGGTCTGGGGACAACGGGAGTGCGTGGACTAATAGGAGGTCGAGTCTGAAAATGTGAAGGAGACGATCAAGGCAAGTGATGCAAGGAATCAAGAAAGCAATTCAAAATTTTAGGCAAAGATATATAGGAAAGTCATTATTTAAAAATGAAGGAAATTAGAATGTTGCATAATTTTTTCAATTGAGGTAAAATTGCTAGGTAATAATTATATAAATTTCAGGTGTACAACATTAATTCGACATCAGTATACACTACAAAGGGATCACCCCCAAAGGTCTAGTCACCTAATGTTGCATACTTTTAAGTAATTGGGGTCAGTAATCCATCTGACCTTGGTGCTTGGGACTGTCCAGCAGTGGCATAGGGGTCATGAAATTGGAGAAGGAAGTAAAATTCCAGCCCACCATTTGGCTCAACTGTGAACAATATTTACAGAGTAATGGTAATATAATGTTTGTTTTTCGGTCTCCATCCTTTAGCATGAAGCTATAAATGAAGCAAGAGATTTGGTTATGGTGGAAAGGTTAAAACGTGTAGTCCAGTGTAGTTGGTGCAAGATGGGAGGTGGAAGGGGAGAAGGGAAGACAGGATCACTCATCTTCTGATCTTACAGAATGGGAAGTTAAGAAATACCGTTGAAGTTTGATGGAAAAAATTTAGAGATTTAATTCTTATTACTTAAAGCTACAAGGATAACCGATAGAAAAAAGTGATTAAAAATGATGGATACAAAAGTGAAGAGGAGAAAGAAATGAGGGTGCAGTGAGCCTTATTTTCACCTTTCACGTTGGGAAATTGTCTAAATGTGATAAATCATGACTTAGGAATAAAATGATACTACTTAGAGTGATGGAGATAACCAACATAAATAAAGAGGGTGCTTCTGATCTGTGGGGCTCTAGGTGAGAGTCATGAAAGAGAGCAGAGAATTTTCGTAAACTTTCAGAACTGTTTGATTTCCTGTGCATGTCTCACTGTTAGAAAAAATAAATACAAAAGTATTTCAAAAGCTATCAGCATACATATGGCAAATTAAATCACAAGAATTCATTAAGTTACTTTGAGATAAAGTGCAGTGAAAAGTGAAGAGAGATACCAGGATAGGATCCCGAGGCAAATCAAAAGTTAAAAGGAAGGCGCAAAAAGGGGCACAGGAGGGCAAAAGAGGAAAGCGTTTGTTACCAGGAAGCTGTAGGGCCAGCATGAGAGCAGCTGTATCCGATGCTGCAGAGGTTAAGCAAGCCCGGTGGGGATGGCTGCTCCCACTGGGTCTGGTGACACAGAGGTTGATGGGGGCTGGAGCCAGAGAGCAGTGTGTGGACTAGGGAGGTGAGGCACAGTGGCAGCAGGCTTGGGGAATGCCAAAGTTGGGGGTGAAGGAGAGGAAAGTAGGTGGGTAACAACCCAACAGTGACACCAGATCAAAGGTCCCTTTTGTAGTGCTCAGGTATAGAGCGAGTAGGATGTGTTCGTGTTCAAAGACTGATGGGAAGGTGGCCGTGACGAGGGAGCAGTTGGAGAGGAAGGATGTGGAAAGGAAGGCTCCAGAGAGCAGGGAATGATTCCGCAGAAGAGGGCATTTCCCCTGACACAGCAGGAGGAAGGAGGGGGCAGGTGATGTACTTACCGTTGGCTGCGTTGGGGCAGGAATTTGGGGAAGTGCCTGACTGACAGCTTCTCATTCCTGTGAAGGAAGGAAGAGGCCTGCCCCTGTCTGTGGAAAGAGAAGAAGCAAGCGCTCTGGCACTCGGTTTGTTTCTGTTGCGTGACTTCTTTTTTCAGCGCTCAGCAATCCAGGCAGAGGCCAGGCAGGTGGAGGGTTGGCTTCATCCAAGATGGGTTTATTTTTTTTAATTTTTTTATTCTATATTGGAGTATAATTGATTAACAAGGTTGTGTTAGTTTCAGGTGTACAGCAAAGTGATTCAGTTATACATATAATGTATCTATTCTTTTTCAAATTCTTTTCCCCAAGATGGGGTTTTTTTCCAGGTGGTGCAAAAGGTGAATAGGTATTTTCTGGGAGCGCAAAGGGTGGAAGGCAGAGGCAGGCCAATTAGTAGAAGACTAATTCGTCAAAAGCTACTTCTGTAAATAGTGGAAAGAATTTCAATTATATAATGAACGAAACCTATTATTTTTTTAATGCAAAGCAAGAGGCAAGAGGGTTGTAAGCTGCATTTTGAATGACACTTCAGGATTTATTAATCTAACTTGGGGCTAGAGGAAAGCCCCGAATGCCCCCTTCTAAAGCTGGGGCAATTGAGGATTCCAGAATGTAGGGATTCTCTCCTATGTAAACTCAGTCTTAGCAGGCAGTAGAGAAGCATTCTAGGGAAGTAGGTCCAGACAACAAAGAGATAGGCCCACTGGATGAAGAAGGCTCATGCGTAGATGCCAGTTTGGGCAGAGAAACATTGGACTGAACATTGCTGTGGAACTGCCCCACTGTGATGGGAAAGATGCATGAGAACGTGGATTGTTCTGGAAAAGGGCTTGAGATTACTGGAAGCGGCCAACTGGGCACAGTGCTTTCCTGGCCTCAGCTCCGCTCAGCTTTTCTAGGAGGGCGTTTGGCAGCTCAGGTCCCTTCCTCAGGCGTCTGGGGGACTTAGAGGATGGTGCTCACTCAGGAGGAGAGGTGATGCTGAACTTCGGTCCAAAGTCACCGTCCGTTTGCAGTGGCTCCCAGAGCTTCTCTTGACTCAGGTCCTCTAAGAAGGTCTGGAGTCAGGGTTCTCAGGCAGGAAAACCAAGGGCTCCCCATGCTGGGGTGTGCTGGGAGATGCAGGGCACTTCTGTGGAGACAGAGGTGAGCAGTGGTGGGTGCCGCTGCTGTGCGCCACAAATGGACCTGACCCAAGTCTACGATTGGAGACGAATTCCAGAGTCTTCTTTGTTTGCTGCTGTTGCTGGCAGGCTCGGAGCAGCATCCAGCAGCACTTCACTGCCCTGTGCTTTCTGTTCTAGAAGTGAGGCTGAGAGGAGGAGGAGAGTTTGGGGGGGTTCTAAGTGACCCCGGATGACGGAACTGCCAGAGGACTTTGTGACAGTGTCAGCATGGTGCTTGGCGGGTGCTGTGATGGCGGCTTGGTCGTGGACTGTAGCATCGCTCCTTTCCCTCTCAAGGACATACAGAGATATACGTTCCCTTGTTTGCTCCTTCGTTCATTTATTCATCTCAACATTTGTTTAGGATTTTTTCCATGCACTGTGCTGGAAACCAGAGATGGAAACCCTAATAAAGACAAGATCCTTATTCAGGAAGGCTCAGGGTCTGGTTCCTTTCTCCTGGACCTCTACAGTACTTTACCTGGGTCTCCTTTGAAATGTTTGTCTCCCTTCACTTTGAACTATAGTTGTCAACTTAAATGTCATCTCTTCTCCTGGGCTTTTGGCCAGAATTTGCAAAAGGGCTATGGTGGGTTCATTTGACCTGCAGATATGTTTTTTCTTTGTTACCTCACGTACAACATAAAAACAAAACAACTTGAGATCACTTGCCCCATATGAAATTTAGAAGACTTAACGAAAATTTTGGGTTTCTGACTTAAAATATGAGAAGATCTGCAGTGCTGGGTGCAGTTTCCCACGTCTGGAGCTGACTGATGGCTATGATTTCATCAGAGCTTGTGCTTTCCAGGATACCTCATCCCCACTTCATGGCTCTGCCCACCAATGATACCTTTTTGCCTCTGGAAGTCTAGAGACTAGTAGGAAAATGTGATTGAAGCTTAAGTGTGAGTCCATAAGAACTTGGATGGCTTTGAGTAGTGGCTGGGAAAGAAACAAGAAGGGAAGAACACGGGAAACAAAGTGCGCAGGAAGACTTTTCAAGATTCAGTGACTACTCCAGTATGGCTTGATAGGAATAGCAGTTGTGACCCTAAGTGGCTGGACAGTGGTGATGTTTATAGTGGGCATGGCTGGTGGCCAGTGATGTGTCCTACATCAGATAATATCAATACATCCGTGCCCAGTTGCTCTGAGAGCTGGCTATAACTACTCGCAGTTGCCTTCTTCTCCAGAAGATTGCCATCTGCTAAAAGAAAGGGAGTATAAACGTTGAGAGGGGGCATGCTGTGCTCACAGGGAGACAGCAGCCCATGGTCAGTGATAACTGACGTGCACATCCAAAACTCAGTCCTTGTGGCCTCAGGGTGGGATCAACTCACTGGTACAATTAATGCTCCAGAGCTCCCCACAGATCAGGCCGCAGCTGGGCTCCACCTGGTACCACAGCCTTATCGAATAGCTCCTTCATCTGCCGTATCTCGCTTACTCCTTTTATCCAAAGATGCTGTCTCAATAAATCATGAACCACAGTCTCAGCAAATCATGTACTTTTTGGGAACCCAGCCTTAGATAGTGTTTATAACAGAACGATGTAGGTTAAAACTGGGAAATGGCTCATGATGCGGGGGGATAAGATCCAGGGGTCCTCCCCTAGGGATTCTTTCACGGTCATGGTTTTATCTCTCACTGGGCACCACAGGGCCAGCACACACAAAGTGAGCAGTACATTTAATTTTGTCAAATGAATTGGATCTGGAGCCTGTTGAGTGGGAGGAGACCGCAGGACGTCCAGGGTAAGATATGGAACCTGGCACTGCAAAGTCGTTGTGGCTGCATATTTAGGTCTTTCACAGGGACGGGAACAATTCAAGAAAGAGGCAGTAATCAGTGTCAAGCGTGAATCAAGTCTTCATTCTTTTCAACGTAAAGGAGCGGGCATTTGTCTTTACCTCAGTTAGGTACATAACTCCGATTAGTCCAGATCAGCGATTTTACAATCCCTTAGTAATGTTTAGGCAAAGTTCCAGTTAGTGAGTTTTGTTCATTGCTAGTAAGTAGGTCTAGTGGAAAGGATTAACATTTGATTGGGGAAGAAGTTAGTGGAGTCTGTGTATGTCTTCTGTATTCTATTGCCAAACAGTTGAGTGAGCCACCTGATCTTCTTTTAGAACAAGGGAATGTGTAAAATAAAATAATAAAATACACTTACGGAGAGATTTATGCCTATCTCTCTTCATGACATTGATTATATATATATATATATATATATTTTTTTTTTTTTTTTTTTTTTGCGGTATGCAGGCTTCTCACTGTTGTGGCCTCTCCGGTTGCGGAGCACAGGCTCCGGACGCGCAGGCTCAGCGGCCATGGCTCACGGGCCCAGTCGCTCCGCGGCATGTGGGATCTTCCCGGACCGGGGCACGAACCTGTGTCCCCTGCACCGGCAGGTGGACTCTCAGCCACTGCGCCACCAGGGAAGCCCCAACTATATTTTTTTAAAAATAGAAACAACCAAAGCAGACAAAAGCATTCAGATGTCCCAAAAGGCCACACTATTTACCTTTTCAAATACACCTCTCCAGTATCCCAAGGAAGCTGGCTTCAAATGCTTTAAATCTTGGTTGTCTAATTTCATTCCATAAACCGTAATTATAGCTCTGTATAACATGCTAAATAATTCCTCCCCTACTGGATGTTTATACTTTTCAAATATTTATAGACTGTCGTAATTCCTTAGTCATCTTTTTGCAAAGTTGCACATATTTTGTTCCTATAATATTTTTCATAAATCAATTTCCTCAGTACTAAGCTGCTTTTCTTAGTTCCCCATTCAGCTTGTCTCCATCTTCTTGATAAAGTGCTAATCAAAGGTAAATGAGATATTTTGGGCACAGTTTATCCTAAGGTTGTTTGAGAGGGTTTAGAATTTCCTCACCTAGATTAGAGTTCCTCATTTACATCCTCATTTATATATAGCTCAGAAGAGTGCTGACTTTATCAGTGTTTCTACCATTTCCCTTTGAAAGCTCATAACTAATTTCCCATGTAATGGCATTCTAAGTCTCTGTGCCATTACCGTTTCTTACCTGGTCATGGAACATGCAGGAATTCAATCAGTTCAGAATATATTTCTGTAATTTGCTTCTTATTATGCAATACTGAATCACATTTCCAGCTTCTTTACATCCATAAACTATTATCATTTCTCAGTGTCCTTCGAAATCAGTAACGTCTGGAAGATTAAAAAATATTGTTTTCACTCCAGATTGTTCAAAGAGACATTAAATTCTTGCAACTGCATTTTTAGTCTTTCAGCATAATGATTTCTTTCCAACAACATGTCAGTTGACCTGGTTGTGTCATTGCTATGGGACAGTCCTTTTGCTGATTATGTCCCGGGCATCCTACTGGTGTGATACCATACATATACTCTTCAGTGTAGCAGATGCTTAAGAATAGCATTAAATGCTCAGTATTTTCTTCTTCAAGTAACATTATTCCTATATTTATATATTTCAAGTTTTAAAACTCTTTCACATCCCTTTTTAGTGTCTTTTTTTTTCTTTTCCTTTTCAGTTTAAAAACCTCACGTAGCTTCCTAGTGCCATAAAGGATGGTACTGTGGGTCTGGCCTCTGATGGTCCCACTCAGTCGGACTCCCCCTCCCCCTTTCTGGCCCGTGACCCCTGTGCTCCACTGCATGCAATGAATTGTCTGTGAAGCCTTTGGAAGGATCCCTACAGAATTCATTGCTCCCTCTTGCCAGTCCTTGTTGCCTTTATTCTTCCCTCTACGATAGTGATAGGTCTTGTTTCACTCAGAGCTTTCCTGTTGTTTGTACACATCGTTGTCTCCCACGTATCATTATGTGAGTTGTATCCCTGCCCAGTGCTTCACAAAAGAAGGACTTAATAGATGTTGAATAGAGGCAACTCCAGCTTTTCTACTTGCGCTTTGGGGCGATAGTCCAGTTGGAGAGAGAGTTGGGAGCTAGGAGCCCTGTCCTGCAGCTGCATTGGCAGGGTGAACACGTGGCCTTTGCTTAGATCGCTTATCTGGCGTGGCTCTGGGGGGGCTTGATAGAGATGGTGGGCGCGTGGCTGTGGGCCTCTGTACACCCCTTGGTGTTGGAACAAGCTGGGAGAACGGAGAAGTGACTGCAAAAGTCACGCCGTGATTGATGGGGATAGAATCCTGGGCTTCTGTCTCCACTCATGGTTTTGTTCCCATGATTCATTGTTCAGTTTTGCTCTGGAAGTTTCTCATAATGTTTACTTCCTGACTCATACTGACGTCAGGCAGAACAGGTGACACTTCTCTACCCTCATGCCATCTGTTTGTGTGGGGCTGAGCCACACTGACTGCATTCTGTCAGCTCCGTCTTAGCCCCCAGTCACACCCGCACCCCCTCTGCATGACTGAGCTTCAGCCTAACTCGCGAGGGATCGAGCAAAGCCAGATAAGTTCCCCATCAACCTTTACCTCTGCCCTCATCTGATACGAAAACTGAAGAGTGCCTTTTGCTGACTCAGGTGGTTAATAATCATGAGAACCCCCAGGAAGAGGAAAAGCCCCTCTTCCCGTTGGTGCAGACACGGGAACTTCTCCCAAGTAGACAGATTCTGATTTTAGCTTTGGTCCCTTTAAGTCCCCCTGTACCCCTTTTTGGAGGTGCAGGGACTGCAGCTGCAAAGGCCTCTGGGTCATCGTCCGCCCAATCCTGCCCCTATGTAGTTCTCCATGATAAACTTCATAATTGCACTTCATGGGGTTGCCTGCTTCATTTTCAGACTTAAAGTTCTTTCTCAGTTTGGGGGATATTATTCAAGATATTTGCTTCCCAACAGTTTGGAAGATAGAATCACCTTTTCCCATTCTGACCCCGTATCAGTCAGTGTTAGAACTCACTCTAGGTGTTTCAGATGGAGGGGATTTCACACAGGGTATCGGTGTCAACAGTGGTGGAAGGTCTGATGGAGCAGAGGCCGAAGGCAGAGGCTAATGAAGAGTCAGTGATGACAGAAGTCACTCCCGGCCCTGGCTGGGGGGACACAAGGGAGGGGGCAGTGCTGCCAGACCCGGCAGGATGCTCGCAGCAGACACTGCTGAAGCCCAGAAGCCACGCCACTGCAAAACCCGTTGCCGCTGCTGCGCAGCTGCAGAAGGCTGAGGAGGGCACAGCTGGCTGGCTGATTTGTGCTGCTGGACCTGTGGACCGTGCCCGAGCTGCAGCCACCAGCCATCATTCACAGGGCAAGGGAAGCCTGAGGCCACTCACTGCTGTCAGCAACAGAATTGAAAGAAGTTTCCTTTTCCTTCAGCTTTCCCAGTCTCCTTCTAGCTCCTCTTTTTGGAAGAGCCCATCCAGAGAAGTCATCTAGCTGAGAAGTCTGGGAAATTTAATTATAAGTGTTTCAGCCCCAGAATACGAAAAGGTAGAAGGGAGAGAGCAAAATGGGACAATGAGGGTCACACACCCCTATCCCCCCAAGTCTGTGGTATGATTGCAATTCTCTACTTTCTCCACCCACGAAATAATGATGGCAGATTAAGTTTAAATATCAGTGCAACTTAAACTTTATAACCTGGTGAAAGTAGTGTCAGCATATACAACATTTCTGGGTGTTTCTGTAGGTCATTGTTTTCTACAATATACTCTACAGAATACATCTTAAGAAAGGGTCTATTGGTCAGATGAGTTTGGGAAACTGTACTTTATAACCCTCTCTTGGAATTGCACAGTTCATGTTAGCACAGTAAAGTCTCCGAGAAATTCATTAGTCTCCAATAGAATTCGACATTTTTGACTTTGCGGTTGGTATGCATTAGTGAAAAAAGAATGTCACAGTCCCTGCCATATGGAGTTTACGAGGAAGAGGCAGGGGGAAAAGTAAGCAGAGAAACGTGTGTGTGTGTGTGTGGGTGTGTGTGTGTGTGTGTAATTTAGATAAGTGTTATGAATGAAACAAATAGGATGCAGTGATAGAAAATGTTATAGAGGGAGGTGGGCCTAGTTAGACAGCATGGTCAGGGCAGATTCTTGGAGGAAGTGACGTTTAAGCCGTGACCTTAAAGAGAAGATGGGACCAGTCATACACAGAGCGACTCAGTAGCCCACGTCAGCAAACTGTTCTTGAACCCTAATGAGATCTGTACAGAAATTGAGAATAACCATTTGAAAACATTTATAGTAATTTGATAGACTACCCTGACGTCCGTTCAACCTAAAAATAAAACGTCTTTAAATTTTTGTTCTGGTATTTGATTTTTACCATATTTTACAAAGTATAGTTCCGTGATAGACTGAGGGCGGGGGAGAGATCTGATCTTTTACTGCAGACCATTTAAGAAGCTGTGCTCTAGCAGAAGTACTGAGGATGCAGAAGCCCTAAGGAAGGGAAGAGGCAGCTGAGTTTGAGAACTGACAGGAGGCTCTGGACTGGGCATGTAGTTGTGTGCAGAAACTTGAGGACAAAAAATAAACAAACAAACAAATAAATAAAGTGACTGGATTTTACTCTAAGCATGATGGGAAGCTACTGAAGAATTGTCAACCGATGCGTGATATGATTTAGATTTTAAACAATCCTTGTAACTGCTTCATACAGAATGAGTTGAAATGAAATAAAGAGTGTATGACAGTATGATCAGCCCCAAAGCCTTCAGAAGTTTCAGAGAAAGACTCCGGCAGTGGTGAGCAAGAGGGTGTCCCTGGGGAGAACTGGAAGAGAGCTGGCAAGGCCCTCCTGGTGGAGTGGAGGTGGGTGAGGACCAAGGGATGGGGAGGGAGCACAGGAGGAGGGGGAGAAGTTAAGGCTGGCTGTGTACATTCAGGGTCACCAGGATTGCCTTTTCATTCCCATGGCCATCGGCACCAGATGGCACTGAAGAGAATGGGAAGAGTTGAGGGCCCAGGACTGAAGCCTAGAGAGTATCTTTGGACTTTCTAAGGCCCTGGGCAGTCTAGCTTAAAGAGAACTATTACCCCAAGGGCACGTTGATTCCTAGATATTCAGATTGGCGTATAGACATCTCTGCATTGAATTCCGTTCAGGAAATTTTCTGAGGACCTGTATCATTTAAGAGATCATGGGTGTCATAAAAGACAAAAGTCCAGCAAGACCTTTCAGAGTTTGCTCTCTGGAAGGACATGTAAGATATGAACAAAAGTACAAGACATATCTGATCAGTGCTGTAAGAGCTATAAAGTGCATGGAATCTACAAAGTTATAACTGGGAAGCTTCATGGAGAAGGTGGCACTGAGCTGGCGTTAAAGAGACACATGAATTTGAATCAACAAAAAATAGATAATATGTAGGTACATATATACGTGTGTATATACATAATATGTATAATATTAACCCCACATGCACACTTATAATGAAGATACACATTCATGCATGTGTAAATAAACACATTTATGTTTATATCTTTATTGGCCTGTATATATCAGTCTATCTATCATCTATCTATCTATCGATTGATCTATCTATCGATCTTTCTACATTTCCAATCCAATTTCAATCCAATACCAATACGACGGGGTTTATTCTTTCCCTGACATTTGGAAACCTCGCTCTCAGCGTTTACAGGATATTTACTTTTTTGTTCAGTCTAGCTCACACAAGGATGTGCAGAATCGCTAACTCATGCTTCTGTGAGGAGCACATTTACTAACTAGAGGATGGCAAATCTGGACAACCGTTTTTGTCTTAGCCTTAATAGCATCAATCAAAATACTGCTTTCCAAAGTTATTGGGTTGGGTCTTTCCTTCCCCCACCCCGTGTTAGGAGGTGAAGTGTCATATTCATAGGTTAGGAGAGCAGCATTTGTTAGAGTTTGTATTCCCTTTGAGGGTACCCTCCCACATCCTGGTCTCTTTTGGTTTAGAGTAAAATTCACTCGTCGTGGTATAGAATTCTCTGGGTTTTGACAAATGCTTCGATCCATGTACCCACCACCGCAGCCGTGAGGCAGCGTAATTCTCTTCCGCAAAGTCCCGTCGGGCTACCTATTTGCAGACAACCACTCCAGTCCCTGGCAGCCATGCTTCTATTTTCTGTCTCTATTTGGGCTATTTCCAGTTACTTAATTAGAGTCATATACTGTATGGCCTTTGGGGTCTGGTTCCTTTCACTTGGCACCTATATGTGAGAGTCATCGGTGTTGTTGCCAATGTGAATAGTTCAGTCCTTTTAATTGCTGAGCAGGTTTCCAGAACGTGGGTGTACCACGCCTTGTTCTTCTGTTCACGGACTGGAAATTATTTGGGGTGATTATGAATACGGATAGGATAGGTGTTGGTGTGGACACAAGTTTCCAACTCTCCCGGGTAAATACCTAGGAGATTCAACATGTATTTCCCTCTTTGTGTTTCAGTTTAGGTAATTTCTACTAACCACTCATCAGGTTCACTGGTTTTCTGTTAAGTTTGCTGAGAGCCCATTGAAGGCATTCTTTTCCTCTGTTACTGTGGTTTTGTTGTGCATTTCAGTTGGATTGATTCTTTCTTTTTTTTTTTTTTTTTTGTGGTACGCGGGCCTCTCACCGCCACGGCCTCTCCCGTTGTGGAGCACAGGCTCCGGACGCGCAGGCTCAGCGGCCGTGGCTCACGGGCCCAGACGCTCCGCGGCATGTGGGATCTTCCCGGACCGGGGCACGAACCCATGTCCCCTGCATCGGCAGGCAGACCCCCAACCACTGTGCCACCAGGGAAGCCCTGATTCTTTCTTATAATTCTCATCTCTCTGCTGAAATTACCCCTCTGGTCTTGCATACTGTCCTCTTCCACTAGAGCTTGATCACGTTACTCAGTTATTTTCAATCCCCTGTCAGGTAGTTCTCACCTTTCTGCATATCTGAATCTGCTTCTGTTGATTGCTTTATGTTTTGACAGTGTGTCGTGTTTTCTCACCTTTTTCCATGCCTCATAATTTTTTGTTGAAAGCCAGACACCGTGTTGAGGACGCTAGACGTGAGAAGCATCGTTTTTATGCCTCGGAATGCACACACCCGTCCTTCAACTAGAATTTCAGTGCGTGAATTCGAGCTGGGATTGGAGGAGTCTGAGCTTTCCTCTTTGGTGTGCTGCACGCATCAGATCCCTTCAGCGACTCCTTGTGTTTCAGCTGGGGGCGAGTTTGCTGGTACTTTTTCTCGATGTCTGCTCCACCCTCTGCTGTAGTTTCCCCCTTTGCACTGCACCTCTGGGAGGGTCTGTCTGCAGCTGCAGACCCTCTTCCAGCAGCATCCCCGCCACCTGTCGCTCGGGTTGTGAGCCTGGGGGTGGGAGAGGGTGGGAAGGGTGCTGTGAAGCCTCCGTGTCAGGCAGGCACCGTGTCTGGGGCTGTAGTCTTTGCTGTGCTCCTGTCCTGCCCTCAGTCACACTGTGGTCCTTCACCCAAGACGGATTCTAGAGCCTTGCCAGGCTTAGCGTAACTGCCTCCTCCCAGTTTGCAGGGACTTCCCCAGTTTCAATGCTGAAAGTCCCCAGTCTGTCCAATGCGAACTGAAACTAGGGGTGCACGGATTATTTTCTGTTCCCTTTCTCAGCTGCAACAGGTTTCCACCCATGTCCTAAGGGTGACAGCCTTTGTTCCCTGCCTCTCTTAGACCTTAAGGCTTTTGCTGCACAGGTGAGTTGAGGAAGAAGCGTCCGGGTGGGGCAGTCTGACCCCTCCAGGAGAGACTGCTCTTCTGGCAGCCAGGGGCACGTTCTCAGTCCCCTCTGGGAGGGGTTCATGGAGAAAAGCACACGTGGAGAGCAAAGGCGCACGCCGTCCACCTCCAGTTTTCAGGGGCTCCACGTCTCTCACCACCCCATGTTCAGCCTCTGCCTGTTTGTTAACTAGTCTGGCTGAGGGTCTGTTGTGTCTGCCCTGGGGAAGCAGGCGGCCATGGCTCGTCCCTCCCTGCAGAAACCTGTCTCTCCCTAGATCAGGGGCTGGTTGGTTGTCCTGCAACCTCAGCTCTCTGATGAGTTCAAGAAAAATGATGGACTTGCGGCCATTTTGACAGTTTTTTGTCATGAGCGATGAAGAAGTGACATTCTTTTAAGTCCTCTACATCCCTGAGCCAAATCTTTGATTTGTAACAGTTGTACTAACGAAAGAACTTCAGCTGCATACACACACACTGCATGCACACGCAGACTCCACAAACCCAGCTCATCGCTGCTGTTGGCGAGCAGACTCGTAATTGGCTTCCGTCAGTCACATGTCCAGTTCAGAGCAGGCAGGTTTGGTTGTAGTTTCCCTGGACTGTCCTGAAGAAGAGTCATATGCATGTCTCTTTTACATGCAGACCAGGAAGACTGTGGAAGGTTCTTGGCATCTAGAATGCAGTCACCATGGTGATGTCCTATCTCCCTACACATCAGGGCTTCTTTTTTTTTTTTCTCACAAATTCAATTTGCATTGTTTACTTAGTTTTATATTTGCTGCAGTAGATTAATTCAAATGTATTCAATAAATACATATTGAATGTCTTACAGAGAGTAAGGCATATTAGAGATATAAAGTGTATATTGAGTTTTTATGAAAAACTTGATATCCTCTTTTTGGGGATCAAGGTTGATCTTCTGTGATTTTCAACTCTGTGCAAGCCTCTGTGTTGGGAAGACCTGTATAAGCAAATTCACAGAGATTTTTCTGCTATCTGTGTCACCTGGCATTTCTCCACAGTGGTACATCCTCAAACATGTACAGGCTTTCTTTACAGACTGTATCCTCACTGAACGTTTAACATAACATTTTAAATTAACTAATATGGTGGTCTTTATACCTACAATTGATCTGTTAATTCATAGCTATTATAACCACTATCATAATTATTTTTATTACCTAGTACTATGCACGTTGTTTCTGTCTCATAATTATCATTTTAAACTCATAAATATCAAAAAAACCTCATAAGTATTTGCATTTTGCAAATAAATATTACAGATATCATTTGCTGTATTTTTGTAGTTACTCAGAAAGTGTTTATTGAACATTTGCATTCCTTATCTCAATATAAAAGGCACTAAATATATTTACAAAGAAACTATCCTTTAAGAGAGGACTATAAGATTTTTAACTGCTATAAGAATAGTTTTTACTAAACACATTCATTAGGATTAATTTCATGGTTTTTTTGGGCTGCGTTGGGTCTTTGCTGCTGCACGCGGGCTTTTGCGGCGAGCAGGGGCTACTCTCCGTTGCGGTGCACAGGCTTCTCATTGCAGTGGCTTCTCTTGTAGTGGAGCACAGGCTCTAGGCACGTGGGGTTCAGTAGTTGTTGCCCATGGGCTTAGTTGCCCCGTGGCATGTAGAATCTTCCCGGACCAGGGATCGAACCTGTGTCCCCTGCATTGGCAGGCGGACTCTCAACCACTGCGCCACCAGGGAAGCCCTAAATGGACTCTTATGGATGATAATCCTGGCAATGATATACTCCATGGGTTAGAAGAAGGGGAGAGGGTAGAACCACAAAGAGCAATTGGGGGCTTCCCTGGTGGCGTAGTGGTTGAGAGTCCGCCTGCCGATTCAGGGGACGCGGGTTCGTGCCCCGGTCCGGGAAGATCCCACATGCCGCAGAGCGGCTGGGCCCGTGAGCCATGGCTGCTGAGCCTGCGCGTCCGGAGCCTGTGCTCCGCAACGGGAGAGGCCACAACAGTGAAAGGCCCGCGTTAAAAAAAAAAAAAAAAAAAAAAAAGAGCAATTGGGACACTATCAAAGTAATTCAGGTTTGCAGGGTCAGGAGCTTAAACTAGCATTGTGACAATGGGCCATGGAAACATAAAGGAACAGTTAGGACAACCACTATAAAGAAAAAAAAGAAATGAACCCAATATTGAAGATTTACCAATATGAGAAATAAACAGGAAGAACTAATCAAGGATAATGCCAAGATTTTTAACTTGGGTGATTTTTTAAAAAAATATTTATTTATTTACTTATTTGGCTGTGTCAGGTCTTAGTTGCAGTGCATGGGCTCTTCATTGTAGTGCACGGGCTTCTCTCTAGTTGTGATGTGTGTGTTTTTCTCTCTCTAGTTGTGGCGTGTGGGCTCCAGGGCGCGTGGGCTCTGTAGTTTGCCGCATGAGATCTCTCTCATTGAGGCACTCTAGCTCAGTAGTTGTGGCACGTGGGCTTTGTTGCCCCGTGGCATGTGGGATCTTACTTCCCTGACCAGGGATTGAACCCGCATCCCTTGAATTGGAAGGTGGATTCTGTACCACGGGACCATCAGGGAAGTCCCCAACTTGGGTGATTAAGAGAATGGCAGAGAAGTTAGGAAAGCCTCTGGTTTCAGAAGAGAAAGGTCATGAGTTTGGATTACGGTATCAAACTCATTCATGGGTTTGGGTCATTCATCTTTGTGTCCCAGCCCTTGGCCCAGCACCTGCTACCCAATGCTTGTTCTTCAAATAAATGTCATTGAGACTTTGAGAGGGTGAGAAGTAACCCATAGGAATTATATCGTAATCGTTCAAAGGTACGGTATAGGATGGCCATAAGGTCTGTAAACATAAGCAAATATGCATAATAAATCATTTAGGGTATTGTAATACCTACAGTAGCATTTAATGATGTATTCATTGTATTGCTCCTTCTGAGCAGTGCATGTTGCATGCAAAACGGCAGTGAATGTTGCACAAAATGCAGCATTTCCATCAATGCACGTAGGCATGTCATACATTTCCCTGGAAGATTTGTGTCCCTGGTTTTCACTAACAAAACTTTAACTTACTCAAGAAGTGATCAAGAGAGTTCAACCTGTGAAAACATTAAGTAACAAGATTTATTTCCAGACTTTTGGGCCAACAATAGAACCCCCATGAGAGGATGAGACTGAAGGTATAGAATGGTGCCCATCAGCAGAGAGGTTAGATTTTGAGAGTTGATATTGTCACAACGGATGACTTTTTCAAAGGAGTCAGTACAGAGAGAAATAAGTGGGTATCCAAGGAAATGAGAACTAAGGCAAGACTGGGAGGTGGTATAAGGAGAGCCGGAATGGGGTGGGATCCTGAACAGGGTTAAAGATGGAGCAGGTCACCCAAGAGGTAAATACAGTGAGCAGAGTGACACGTCACAGAAATTATGAAGCTTATGCAGTAACTTCTTCCAGTTTCCGTGGAGTGGTGGGGAATGGAATGCAGTTTTGGAGGGAGTGAATCATGAAGATGTGGAAGCACGTAGGTCATTTGTCATTTGTGGAGAGGTTTGGTAATGAGTGGAAGGTAAAAACTAGGATAGTAGCTGTAGCAGTATCTGGTCAAGGTTACTGTTTTTTAAGCTGGGGAAGATCTGTGTGTGTGCGTGTGCGTGTGCGTGAGTGTGCGTGTGTGCATGTGTGTGTGTGCATGTGCGTGTGTGCATGTGTGGGGGGGCTTGTGCGTGTGCGTGTGTGCATGTGTGGGGGGGCTTGTGTGTGTGTGTGTGGGCGTGTATGTAAGCCAGTAAAGAGGGAGAGGTTGACAGTGTTGGAAGAAGAGCAGGAGAAATTATAGCAAGGTCCCTTAGGTCTTGGCTGGAGGGAGGTTGCAAAATTCTATTTTCCCCCTCAGTCTTCACCTCTGGATTTGTAACCAAACTGTACAACTGTTAGAGTATTTATATTCTTCTGAAGTGGAATTAATGCTTCTCGATCAATTTCCTCTATTGAATTTACCCAGGTTTGCTTCTCCTCACCTTAAAACATTTCATGTAATATTCTCAGTCACCATCAATTAATATTCCTTGAGAAACTCCCTTCGTATCAGGGATTAAAGACAGTGCAGCTGATTGGTTTCTACTATAAATTCCTAGGAATGGCATTTTACTTATTAAGGTAGAACCTTGAAAATGCCCTCTTGGGAATTATTCCATATAGATTCCCACGACTCCCAAGTGCAAGCCCAGAAATCTATTAGACTCTGAGTTTTTTGTTCCTTCTATTTGACAAAATATAAAAGAAGAAATTAGAGGGGAAAGTTTCCACTTAACTGAATTGCTAGATGCTGCATTACGTGAATAGAAGAGCTGGTCGCAACCAGCGAGTCATGCCATTACTTTGGGAGGAAAAATGACAAGATGACTTAATAATTATTTTGAAGTTAAAAAATGCATCTCTTTTTTTATATTTGGCAGTTGTGGTTCCTGTACTTGGGATCGGGCTGGGCTGTGTCTGTGATCCCCCCAAGGATTTCTGAATGATTGAACCTAGAGCACAGACACAATGAAATGTTTGTCTCATTTATTTTTTGTTCCACTTTTGAAACTCAAAACAAAAATCACCCCTTTCTGTGTTTTCGTAATGGCAAAGACAGCTAGAGATATCATGTCATTACAATCAGTGAGTGAATGTGTTGTAGTTGAAATCCGTGCACTGCTAAGAGCTCCCAACGACAAGGAGCTCGGTGAGTTAACTTTGTGTTAATATTCTGTTCGTTAACAGATTTTGATGAAAGTCATAGATATCAGCTTAAAGGAACACACTGCTACTGGGTTAGGCTTGTTTGTTCATTAATCTAATAATTTGTTAGAGAGCATTTAAAAATACCTGTAATGTATCACCTGCTATAGAGAGCTCTGAGGAAGAAAACTATCAACCCCATTGCAATTTGCTGCCTTTTTTTAGAAATAATACCTGCGGCAACAATGGAGTGTCTTCAAGAACTTAGAAATAGAGTTTTCCTCTGAGAACAAAATTCTGACTCAGCATTAAATGGACTTGGGTTGAAATGAGCGATTACCGTAAAGAGAAGGACTTCCAAGGGAGCCTGTCCCCCACCAAGGTGTTCACATAATCGAGGGAGATTGACAGTCAGCCTGACCGTAGCTGGAAATTGAAACCGTCCCGCAGCTGTCACGTTGTCACGATCCACCCCTGGCCCTACCCAGGGCCCTCTCCCAGCTGCCCTGGAGCTCCCACAAGCCAGCAGCTGGCGGACCCTCCAGCCCTCCTGTGGGCGTTCAGCCTGGCTACAGCCCATGTTGGATGGGTTCTCAGAGACTTGGAATATCCTCCCTGAATAATCCACCTGGATCGTTTGATCCCTGATAGATCTTCAGCTAGAACAAGTGTCTAAGAGGCACAAGGGGGCTAAAAGAACGGTGCCTGGATTAGAGGGTGCCCGGCTCTGTCCCCATCACATATGAGAGGAAGCAGTGGGCTTTGACCCCAGTACCTAGCGTCCCCTGCCCTGATGTCATGCTGTCTCAGTCCTTAGGTCAACTGGGTGATGCTGACAAGTTAGAGATCCTGGGCCTGTGTGGCTGGGATGGCCTCTCAGCCCTGCAGACATTTCCTGTGCCACCCAGGAAGTTCTCAGAGTAAAAGCTAGCCAGCGTTTCCAATGATCTCAGTCTGCTGACCATGAAGAAGAGGCAGTGACCAGCATGGGGTGAAACCAGTAGGGCTGGCGGAACCCAGGGTACAGGCGGGAAGGAGAACCAAGCTTTTGACCTTACTGTCCTCTTCAGCCACTAACATTTTTGAAGAAAAAATTCTACCCCAAGCAGGCTCAGCTTCCTCTTTCTATTCTAATTTATTATCTATTTTCAGCATTCTGCAGAAACTGCTCTCACTGAGGTCACAGTGTGCCAAACTCAGCTACCCCGTCTTCACTTTCCTTCCCTATGTTATCTCCTCAGCCTGTGATGCTGGCCTTGAGAGTAGGAGTGAGCGTTTCCACCAGTGTCTATCACAGATCACAGTGACTGGTTCCCAGAGTGCATGCAATACATTTTATTGAAAGAAAGAATAGTTCTTATTGACGAACGAAAGAAAATCATCACCCCCTTTTTCGGACTCTCTTAGGATTTTGTTATAAGATCTTCTGTGGCCATTTGTATTTACTCATCTGTGCTCCCAAGGGATTGAGAGCATCCAGTGTATCCTAGCCTAGCCCAGGGCCTGGCATATAGTAGATGCTCAGTAAAAGTTTGCGGCATAAATGAAGCTGGGGACTGGTGTTGACTCGGTGATGGTGCTCCAGTTACCCCAGGGATTTGTAATAAATCACCCCAAGATGTAGTGACTTAAAACAATAATCACTCACGGTTTTTCTCACGGTTTCTGTTTTGCCAAGAATTTGGGAAGAGCTAGGCTGGATCATTCTCATTGTTGGAGGGAAGCCTCAGCTGGCATCTGGCCCCAGCTTTCAAGTGGTCATTGTCAGCGCCCAGCTGGAGCTGCAGGAATCTGAAGGCATGGCTGGGCTGGACGACCCATGTCCAAGTGGCTCACTCACATGGTGACACGTCTGTGCTGCCTGTTGGCTGGGCCTCTGTTCCTCTCCTTGTGGGTCTCTCCATAGGGCTGCTTGAGCATCCTTAGGACATGGCGGCTGGCTTCCCCCAGAGCAAGCGATCCGGATCAAGGTGGAAGCCCCAGTGCCTCTTGTGACCTAGCCTCAGGAGTCACGTGCTATCCTGTCCGCCATATTTTATTGCCCACCCAGGGTCAGTCCTCATCCAGTGTGGGAAGGGACTTTTCAAGGGCACGAATACCAAGAAATGGGGATGATTAGAGCTATCTCGGAAACGGGGTAGAATAGATGATTAGCCATCAGAAAACAAAGTTTCAAACTGAGACAAAGCTATCCCTTGGCATTCATCTAAAGGTGGTTGTGAGCTCTGAAGCCTGGAAGAAACGGTTGTTGCCAAATAGGACGGTGCCTCTCTGTGAAGAGATGGCCATCTGGATGGAGTGTGCCTTGTCACCAACACCCAGGCCCAAGTTCTCTCCCAATGGAGTTGCTGACAGTCTATGAGAAATGACGCTTTAACCTCCCAAACGGCACAGCCATCTCATGGAAGGCCAGACCAGAGTCCGGGGTTGATTGAGGCTTAGCCAGCCTATACTTGTCTTTGGGCAGAAGCAAGACTCGTTTCCTCTGCTATATTGAGGCGCCATTAAGTCCCGGGCTAGAGCTCCGAATGCTTGCCTTTGGGTCTCTCTGCATCCTCTCTGGCATGTCCCTGGGCTCAGTGACAGCATGTCTGCTGGTTCTGATGTGTCCTCATAGGGGCGCCTGTGCTCTGAGAAGCCTGGAAGAGATCCATTCCTACAACATGCCTCGGGGAGTCTTTTCACAAGGTTAAGAGTAACTGTAAATGAGAAGGGCAGAAACTCCGAGGAAGACTGGAGGAATGCACAAGAATCACATATTCCTTGGCTGTAAATTTAATAACAAGCACCCTTCTGAGCTGGGGAAAAGTCCAGAATGTGTTTACATATCCACTTCTTATTCAGTTACTGAAATGCTTTTAAGTGATCAGATAAATTTAAAGGGCCACCCAATTTAAAGAATTGTATAAAATAATAACAAATACTTAATGGTAATAATTGGAAAAAGGGAATGTGGGGATACATATCTATTTTTATTCATGGAAAATAAGTAATAATTTTGGAGGTGATAGGCAACATTTCTTTTCCTTTTTTGATTGACATCAAAATTCCTATATTTAATAGCTTTTATACTAATTTTCTTTAAAAATTTTGAATGTTTTGCTTAAAGTATGGCTAGAAAAGATCTTTTCAGTTTCTATTTTCAGCACAGCATCTTAAATCAAAATCCAAAATATGGGTCTAAATGCTGCTGAATTGTTCAACTAAGGACTCCAAACATTGTTATTGAACAAATGTTATTACTTTTTAAACATGGCTCTAATTTTAGTCTACAGGCTGAATTTATTTGTTTCGTTATGCAAATGATGATTTATTACCAAATTCTTATCACATTAATTTCAGCTTACCTCCACTGATATCTTATTATCCACTAAGTCAACACTCATAAATTCTATGAGCATTTTACCTTTGCTTTGTCAATAATTTTCGTGCGATTGGGAAAAAAGGGCTTTAAGCGGTGAAAATACTCAGTATTGGATATGAATCTAGAGTTGGCCTCCGAATTGTAAACTATTTCTTAGAAATAAATGAGTCCTTTAAAAATGTTAAACCTCTCTTGTAGCAAACCGCCACATTGCATGAATTGTAGAACGTACAGTTTTGCACATTTAAATATCTCTGGAATAAGATGCATCTTAGAATCATTTGCTTCTTAGGTTCCTTGAATATGGTACGTTCATACTTGGGGTTTTAGCCAAATACTCCAGTGGCCTGGAAAGGGCTGCAGAGGACACGTGATGGACACCGCCAGGGCAGCTCCGACTCCCTACTTCTGTTGAGGATGTCATTTATCTACTCCCTACATTTTTCCTCTTAATACAAAATGATAAAACAAAAAGTGTCCCCTCGGAAGTAATGGAAATAGAGCTGCTTTTGATAAAAGAGGGTGATTTTTTTTTATAACTTTTTTTTTTTCTTTCTCCATGGGTCTAAAATTCCCGGGAGCTACTGAGAAGTTAACTCCTGAGGTTGGATGAAATGGCCTTTGATCTACCTTTTCCTTTTATATGAAAGGCTCTCAAAGGAAATTCTATAACAATAAACCTTCTTTCTTAAAGTCCCTAAAACACAATTCACTATAAAAAAATTTATGTTACATGTATCTTGGATTCTAGCCAAAAAAGTTTAGTTCCTGAAGTACCATGTCCTCCTGACCATGGCCTTACCCTTCAAGGACATGGTTGAAACCATGACAAGGTTGAAACAGTTACACTGGAGCATGGCTATAGTATCTGGAGAGCTTAGGGTAGATTCTGGGTACAGGGAGTCAGAAGTTATACTTTGTAATAGGACATTATGAGAGTAGTTTCTCCTCATTCCATGTATATCTATTTAATTGCTGAGTTCAATATTCTTTGAAGATATACTGGTGAATAATGATTAGAGTTAATATGTATTGATAAATTAATATGTGCATGGCCCTAAGTGTTGGATTTTTTATTTGAAGCAAAGACATACTTCTTTAGTGTCAATGAGGGAATGTTAAATGCTCTCAAAGGTAGGGATAATGAAGAAATTTAGGTTTTCCGGTAGGGTAACTCCTATACAGAACCTGGAGATGAGAGACCTCCAGGATTAACTTTCTTAACATAGATTGGACACAGTGTGATCAATTATTGCTCCAAACTTACTTTTAAAAATCACTACTTAAGGTTTTTGGTAATACTTCATGTAAAATTATATTCTTTAGAAAATATATTGCACAACTTGGCACAAAATCCTATTGCCCTATAAAAACATTTGCCAAAAGGTGGTGGAAAAGGTAAAGATTCAATTGCAGCAGTTATACATACAAATACATATAGGCTTTCACAGACATTTTTCATTGTGCCATCGCTTGTGTAACTACTGCACAATTTAGTGACTTAAAACAGTAGCCATTTTATTGTTTTCACTATTTGAGGGTCAGGAAATTGAGCAGAGCTCTGCTGGGTGGCTCTTTTGTTCCGTATGGCAACAGTGGAGGTCACTGAGAGGTATTCAGCGGGCAGATGGGCTGGTCTGGAGTATCCAGTAAAACCCAGCAGGATGCAGCAGGGGTTGCTGGAAGGCAGGACCTTGCTGGGACTGGCGACCAAAAGACAGACACAGCGGCCTTTCCCGCAGTCTCCGGGGAGTGGAACTTCTTATATGGCAGCTCAGGGCTACACAATAGTACGTTCCTGAGACCTCAGGAGAAGAGGCAAGATTCCTTATAGGCTTTACCTTGCAAGTTCCAGATATTCTGGAAAATCCTCCGCACCGCAGTCTGTTTTCCAAAGCAAGCCCCTGTGGTCAGCCTTGATTCAAAGCATAGGGAGTTAGACTGTACCTCTCAAGGGGAGGTGAGCAAAGAACATGAGGCCAATTGTAATCTACACACAGCCAGACCAGGAGCACAAGGGCACAGCAACTATCACTAGACTTTCTTTTCTGGGATGCTTACGGCTAGACGGACAGCATTTACTTCTGCAACGTGTTCTGGTCCACTGCCATGGGGTGATGACTCCAAACTCCCAGATCGGACCAGCTAGATTCGTGTGGCCTACTCCTGCCCCATGTTTTCTTCACTAAGCCGTTATGACCAACAAGTCTTTTTTGTGTGTCAGGTCTATTTGTGTGTCTGTTACTTATTAGTTTTAGATCATTCGTGGATCATAGTAAGTCAGGGCTGCAAGGGACGTGGAAGAGAAAATCGGGTCCTATTTGATAGGAAATTTAGGTTTAAAGTAGCTGTGCGACCTGTCCAAGGCCAGAAACTGATTAGGGGCAGAGCCACAGCCATAGTGCTTAAAGACGGGCAGTCCTGATTTACCTGTGGAATGGGCATCCTGTTCACCTATCCTCGCCCTAGAAACAGCCCATCGTCCCTGTTGTGGTCTCCTATTTCACCACGAAACATTTAGAAAGAAGCTTTAGACGTGTACGTCGAACCTGTCTACTCAGCCCCCAGTCTGTAGATGTGAGCTGAGCACCCGCCGGGCTGCGCACGTGCAGGCGTGGCCTGCTGTAGCCGGAGGCCACAATGCAAAGTTTACAGGAGTCACTTGTTCCATCGTGCTGTTTCACCTTTAGGTACTTCTAAAACACGTTTTCCCCGGCTGTCCTTCCATTTACAGAACAGACCAAGGGGCCGAGGATTCTGAGTTTTTCCTCCGAGCACAGATGCGGAGTGGGTGTTAGTGAAACCATCCACGGATGCAGGTGAAAGTCTGATGGTTATTGCTGCTTTTGCTCTTTGGATGAGGTAGCAGACAGCTTTGACTCTCTGGTCCGCGGGGACTCTGGGTGGCTGGCCAGATGCAGTCTCGGTAGCTCGGGGTTTCTATTGATGTGCTGCCCGGTCACCACCAGCTTTGTCTTCTGCCGCGGCCAATCCGTCTTCCTCCCGGACCAGCCGGGAGAGAGGGGGAGGATGTGGACGGGACTCGCCCGCAGACGGCGACGCCTCCTCGGACCCCGATCCGCCCCCCGGGCACGTCCGAGGCCGAGGGAGGCGGGCCTTCCGGGAGGCAGAGCGGCGGGCGCGGCGCGCGGGGCCGGGGAGGCGGGAGCGATGGGCGGGCTCGGGCGCGGGCGGCGGTCCCGGGGCCGCGGGCTCCTCCCCGCCCTGCGCCCGCCGCTCGCCGCGCGCAGGCAGAGCGGGCTGGGCGCCGAGGTGCCGCCCAGCGCCCTGGCCGCGGCCCTGCCCGGGCCCTAGCGCCGCCGCAGCCGGAGTCCGGAGCCCCGCGCCCGCCCGCGCCCGTCTCTCCGATGGGCAACCTGCTCGGCGGGGTCGGCGTGCGCGAGCCCACCACCGTGGAGGACTGCGACTCCACCTGGCAGACGGACTCGGAGCCCGAGCCCGAGGAACCGGGGCCGGGCGGCGGCGAGGGCCCGGGGCGGGAGCCCGCGCAGCCCCCGGAGTCCCTGGAGCCCCCGGAGCGAGCCGGCGGCCGGCCCCGCGCCAGCCCCGCGCCCGACCGGGACGCCGAGGCGGCGGGCGCCGAGCAGGTACGCGGCCGGGGGGGCCTCGGGCCGGGATGGGGGGGACGTTGCCGGGAAGGGGGCAGCCCCGGGCGACTCCCCGCGCGCGGGGCCTGGGCGGGGGCTGAGCAGGGCGCCTCGTCCTCCCCCCGCCGTCCCGCTGCCCCGGGACCCAGGCCTGCGCGCGGCGGTCGCCCGGAGCCGTCCGCTGCCGGCCTGGGGCCTGAGCGCGGGCGCGACGAGGCGGTCCCTCCGGGCAGAACCCAACTTGGAGGGGTGTCTTCTCTGCCTCCGCAGACGGGTGATGGAAGGCGGGGTGGGAGGAACCTGCCTCAGAACAGAGGATTGTGAAAACCCATCTAGTGCGTGTTATTGGTTAAAACAACAACAACAACAACAACAACAACCCGGAATGAGGTGGGACTACGACGGAGCAGCGAGCCGTCTCCCTACGGCGGGAGTCCCCATCCAACGTTAAAACACCAGGGTTCCTATTCCAAGTCAGGCCTTCCAACCCAGGAGTTCAGGGCACGCTTCAAAATTCCTGTTTCACCCAGAAGACTTGTTGATCCAGCTGTGCTGAAGTCATTTGCCCACTACAATTCGGAGGAGGGGTTAGTAACGAGATAAATATCCCTTTTAACCTCTGATGGACTGAAAATAATCCAGAAAACTTCAGAAGGAGGAGCTGCGTGGCCGAGCCTCTGAAGAAGTGTGCCTGGCGGAGCTCTGACAGGCTGGTGGTCCCGGGTCAGGCCCTCCTTCCCATCAGCCATGGGGGGATGAGGGTGGGAAGTGGAGCCCCAAATCTGATGTAACCATGGGCTCTTGGGTTGAGGAGAGGAATCAGCGGTATATTTTATAGGAAGGCTGCCTTCTACATCTTGACGTTCATTTCCTTTTGGGTCAGGAGGAAACAGTCTTAGTGCAAGCTCTGTGCTATCCAGGTCATTTCCATCAACTGCAGTTTTAGGGGTGGGGTGCGGTGGGAGTTCTGTTTTGAGTCCCCACTTTAGAGAAAACTGAGGCTTAGTAGAAGCTTGCCCAAGATCATCCAGGGAGAGAGAGGTGCAAACCCAAGTACGCCTGTCACCAGCATCAGAACTTCGGACGTGCTGGAGTCGTGAATGTAACTCTGCCCCTTGCTGCTGGGTCATCTTGCCTTGGGAGCTCAACCTCAGGGAAGTATGAGACACTGTATTCCAGTGTTTTTCTCTCCCACTTGTCTCCAAATGAAGAAACCTTCTGAAGAAGTTTGGGATGTCAAAAAACACCCGCTCAGATTCAGTCCAACTCACCTGGTCCATCTATATAAAACAGTTTTATAATTAATGTTTCTATCAGTTAATTGCAACCCCAGTAAATGGTAAATGGCGCCAACCCTTCCTTTTCCCCTTGAATGATTAATTTTTCTTCTCTGTATCACCATGTAACTTCTACTTTTTGTTTGTTTGTTTGTTTTTTGATGTAACTTCTACTTTTTAATGCTGCTTTTGACTGTCCACGTCTTCTGTTCCCTACACCCCACAGTCATTTGCAAAAACTACTGGAGCTACCTTTAAAGTCTATCCCAGACCGACTACTTCTTACCAGCTCCATTGCTGTATTCCTAGTCCAACTGAATAGCTGACAAACGACAGTGCCATTCACTGAGATGGGGAAGTCTAGGGGGAAAGCGGCATCTGAGGTTAGGTCAAGAATGCTCTTGGGTTTAATATCTTATGAGACAGCCAAGTGGAGTTGGTGAGTAGTTAATTACGAGTGGAGCCCCAGTCCAGGACTGGAGTCATCAGCATGTACGAGTGGAGGTATTGAAAGTCCTGGGAAGATGCGGGGTCGTCAAGGAGCGTGAGAAATGTGGTCAAGCCTTGGGCACTCCTCCACTGAGAGCACGTGAGGAGGGGGAACCAGAGATGAGGCTGACCAGGGGCGACCGATGAGATGGGACGGAAACCAGGGCAGCTGTGGCAGGTGACAGTGTTTCAGGAAGGACAGGGCTTAGCTGGCCCCATGCTGCTGGGAGGTTGCCTGAGTTGAGCACCAAGAAGGATGCTCAGTGAGATGGAAATTTGTTAGGTGGCATTCACAAGAGTCGTTTGGTTGTGGATGGAAGCCTGGTTGGGTGGTAAATGGGAGAAGAGGAGATGGACGGGGACTCTGGGCAACTCTCCGGTGAGGCTTTACTGTGAAAGGGAGCAGATCTATGGATCTGTCATTCAGATGGGGTTTGGGTCAGTTCCAATTTGTGTAGGTTTTTTGTTTGTTTGTTTGTTTGTTTTGCGGTACGCGGGCCCCTCACCGCTGCGGCCCCTCCCACCGCGGAGCACAGGCCCCGGACGCACAGCCCCAGCGGCCACGGCCCACGGACCCAGCCACTCCGTGGCATGCGGGATCCTCCCGGACCAGGGCACGAACCCACGCCCCCTGCATCGGCAGGCGGACCCCCCAACCACTGCGCCACCAGGGAAGCCCTGTATGTTTGTTTTAAGATGAGAGATACTACAGCATGTTTGCTGAAGGAAATGACCCAGAAGACAGGGACAGGGCTTCCCTGGTGGCGCAGTTGTTGAGGGTCCGCCTGCCGTTGCAGGGGACACGGGTTCGTGCCCCGGTCCGGGAAGATCCCACGTGCCGCGGAGCGGCTGGGTGCGTGAGCCATGGCCGCTGAGCCTGCGCGTCCGGAGCCTGTGCTCCACAATGGGAGAGGCCACAGCAGTGAGAGGCCTGCGTACTGCAAAAAACCCCCCAAAAAAAGACAGGGACATTTTGGTGACACAGGAACTAGGAATAATATGTTAAGGAACAAAATCGGTGGCTGAGCAGGTGAAAGGGGGTGGAATAGAGAGACCAAAGGAGCGGGAAGTGGGGGGGAGCAGGGACACTGCCTGCAGGTTGGCACATTTAGAGGATGGAGGAGGTGGGCGTTCCCGTGATAATCCTGGGAAATAGGCAGGGTGTGAGTCATTCTCCTCATTTCAAAGATGATCAAACTAGGATTCAGTTAAAAGCTTCACAAAGCAGCAGCAGAGTGAAGACTCAGCCCAAGTATCCTGACTCCCAGTTTGGGGCTGTTGAAATGACACCATGGTTTCTATAATGATCCTTCGCATTTGGTGGAGCTGAAACTGATTCAGACCTAATTAGTTAGACTTGGAGCCCAGAGCCTGGGGTTCTCATTCTCCCGCTGTCGCTGGCCTCTGGGTGTTGGTGAAATTCTCCGAGCCTGCGTTACCTTGTTTCTAAGATGGAAGCACTCCTAACTGCCTGCCAGGTGTGTTATAAGAATCAGAGGAAATAATATATGTGCTATGTACATGGAAAAGTGCTTTCTATACACATGTCGGATGATGAGTCATGGGGTTGTAGCTCAGGCTAAATAGATTCAGAAACCTGCTAGGCAGAGCTATTTTGAAACGTGTGGCAAGGACCAGAACGTAAGCTTTGCCTCGCTTATGTAACGTGACAGAGTAGCCAGTGTTAAACACCAGCGAGTTTGGTAAGTACCTCTGTACTTGTAGTGATAGTGAGAATCATGCCACTTCAGAAACGTGTGAAAACTGCCTAGAGGATGCCAGTCTGTCAGCACAGATGGGGGTGGGGGCTGAGGAGAAAAGGGTAGGGGCAAAGCTCTTAATGAATATTCAGACCTAAACTTTGTCATCTGTTTCATCATTGTCACCAGTCTTGTTGCCCTTCTGCGTGACACTGGACCCAAAGCACGTTCCTGCACGTTATAATAGTATTGATACATGGAGTTAGAGAATGCGAACTGATTATATTGACCTGTATCTTATATTTTCAAAATTATGTCATGGGGCTGGGAGTTTGGTTTAGAATTTAAATAGTGTGAGTAAACTACCACATATAAGTTACTACAATGTAATGTGAAGTTCATTCCAGTTGAGAGCTTTTATTGCTTTGTGTGTATATATTTGAAATTTTCTAGCTTTAATCACATTGTATTATCACTGAATTAATGGAAGGTTATTCATACCTTTGTGTACTTGTTATGGTGCTGTAAAGGGTGGAATTTAGAAAGCTATTTAGTTTGTGTTAAAAGCCCCCTTTCCTTGCATTAATATTACTTGACTTCCAAGTACAGCTAAACATTGCAAAATTAATGACAGTTTTCTTTGAGGAATTGATTTATTATCTTAACACTTTTTTTTTTAGTGTTATGTAAAGTATTCTAAAATAAGTCTGGTCAAAGAATCACTTGTGTAACCTCTGGTAAAATATAGGTCTCGAATTCGTTTTAAGAATTCTAAGGTTTTAAGGTTTCTACTGGATACTGATCCATAACATTTGGCCTCAGTAGGCTTTTGGCGAATAATAAAGTTTTTTATTTAGTGAAACACCTTAGGACAAATGTTATTGGCTTCCACTCAGGAAGCGAGAATGCCAACAAATGTTGCTTGTAAACATTATTAAGAGGACATTTATAATATCCTTCATTTATCTGGACATCTTGACACTTTTCAGGCTTTCTTTATGGATGTTCATTATTTTAAGTTTGTTCTGGAAACTTCTTGGTGAAATTATCTTGCTTCAACACGTAAATGGAATTTCACTTTTTATTTTAGGAGGCTGATTCCACTGAAGTATCTGCCAAACCAAAGAGAAGTTTTTATGCTGCGAGGGATTTGTACAAATACCGACACCAGTACCCAGTAAGACTATAGAATTTTTTTTTTCTAAAATGTAAAATATTTCTCTTCTGTTTTTGTTACTTTGTGGTGCCAGTGAGCAAATGTGCAAGGAAGGTCCTTGTGCCTTTTTTTTTTTTTTTTTTTTTTTTGCGATACGCGGGCCTCTCACTGTTGTGGCCTCTCCCGTTGCGGGGCACCGGCTCCAGATGCGCAGGCCCAGCGGCCATGGCTCACGGGCCCAGCCGCTCCGCGGCATGTGGGATCTTCCGGGACCGGGGCACGAACCTGCGTCCCCTGCATCGGCAGGCGGACTCTCAACCACTGCGCCACCAGGGAAGCCCCTGTGCCTTTTTTTGTATGTCCATATGCTGGAGATTGACTTATTTTTTCCTTTAGCAGAACTTCAAAGATATCCGATATCAAAATGACTTGAGCAACCTTCGTTTTTATAAGAATAAAATTCCATTTAAGCCTGATGGTGAGTAATCCGCTCCCTTGGTAAAAAGCAAACTTTAAATAGTAGTACCGCTAGTCATTCTTTGTTCATTCCATAATCAGTGCATTCATTGTTCATTGACTGGCTTTCCTCTGCCCTGCCGTCCAGTGTGTCCCCAGAGTCCTAGACCCTTGACCTGTGAGCATCTGCTCAGCAGGTTCTGGGGGAGTAACTTGAGGATTAGCCATCCTTCCCACCACCTGTTTACAGTGGCGACTACTATCTGAAAGGTAGTGGGGGCCATTTTTGTGAGAGGAAAAGAGATTTTGAGAACCATAGAATATTAGATTATTAAGGACCCATGAGGGAGATCAAATTCAGTTTCCTCATTTTAAAGATGAAGTTGCTGGGTCTTGATGACCGACTTGATCATAGACTTGATCATAGACTTGGATCTGGGCTCCAGAGTTCAGTGTTCTTTTCACTGTGCCAAACCCGGAAAATCTTTGGAACATAATGGAAAGGTGGTTGTTTTTCTATTAGAATAATCTTTCCTGTCGATTTTCAGATTCAAGGTCAGGGAGCTAGAGCAGCCCCTGTTCAGCGTTCCAGCATCCCAGGGAGGGAACTGCACACACTGTAGATCTCCACGCAGCTCTGTCAGATCTACTGGCCCTCCTCCACACTGTACAGTTGCCCTCCCAGGACCTTTCCTAGACCGTTAGTGAGAGGGTGCAGTCTCCGTGGTGATACGCATGACCCACCCAGGCACCAGGCCGTGGTTCGCGGTGGGCGTCCTCATTTTATCCAGGTCAAACCAGAAAGCTGGCTGCTCCCTGTCCGTAGAGCCCTTATCTCTGTGAGATGACCAGATGGCCCTGGCCGCTGCTCTTCACTCTCAGTGGAAACCCAGCCAAATCCCCAGCAGCGTGAGTCAGGGGACGAGGGTCATGGATTGCAAAGCTCTCCGAGTGGCAGGACCTTGCATTCTTTGATGAGCTAACTGGCTGAAGAATATCTAAGGAATTCCATATATTTGTGCACTGGCAGACGCACCAGTTGGTGCGTAAGAACCAGCAATGTAAGAACATTGCTGCGATGGCCAGATCCCCTTATCTTTAGTTGATTTCTGGTGTCCCAGAAGTCTGCCCTGTTTTGGAAGGAGCCCTCTTGATAAAAATGCCCTGTTGTATTGACTAACGGTAGAAAGGTACTGCTTTATTTACTAGTTGAAATAGTATTAATTAAATTAGTTAGTTTTTTAGGACGTGGAGTAAGAAAACCTTTTGAAGAAATGCAATGATAGATAGGTAATTTGACTCTGATGTGAATTTAAAAAATTTTTCCCAAAGGAATGCCTTCAAAATATTAAAAACATTGAACATAGAGATAATGACAGTATTTAACTCAATTATTTTTATGTTTCTAACAGTGAATTTATTTTTGAGGTGGTAATTTAGAACGATAACTTAAAGCAATGCATTAATTTTTTGTAATCTTTATCACAAAAGTTATTTGGAAATCTTGTAAGACTGGTGGAGGTCAGAAGTTTTAGCTAAGGTCACATAAAATGTTATTCTAGTTTATTATATAAATTACATCAACTCTCACTTTCCTTCCCAGTGTGTGTGAACACGCACACACACACACACACACACACACACACACACACACACCACGCTTGTCAGTAAGCATAAGGCTGCAATGATGTATGTTACTTATTAAGTAGGAGGAGGGATAGATGGAAGGGGAAACAAATGGGAAATTATGGAGGTAAATGGCTTCAACATGCTGATGATTAAAAAACAGCCTTTTACCAAAAACCCTGAGTGTGGACCTCTAGTACAAACTGGTGATCTCTGGAGGAAACGAGAAGGAGATGAGTTACGTTAGAAAGATATTAGGTTGTTGTCTCTTTTCCTATAAAATTGACTAAGTGGCCGCACAGTCAGTTGTGACTAGACAGATTTGGGAAGCAGAGGATTTTGCTGTGATAAGTTCCTATAGGAGAAGAACTGGATGTGGTGAAGAAGAGGGCTTACGTTTCAGAACCAGAAAGACCTGTGTTCTGCTCCTGGTTTTGTTAATGTGTGACTGAGCAAATCACACCATGTCCTCAGTGGTAAAGCGGGGCTGGTGACGCTGGTTTGAGACAGTGCTGGGCGGATTCAACGGGCTGTCTACACCCTGTGTAATCCGGCCCCCGCCGCTAGGAGGCGCTCACCACCATTTCCTTTCCCTTTTCTCTCCTCCCTTTCCTCCTTTTCCCTGCTTCTCTCCTTTCTCTTCTTCCCATCTTTGTCTCCTTCCTTTCTTTTTGCCTGGCATACATTTCATTTTTATTTGATCTAATATTTCAAGAACTCTATGGCCCTCCAGGGCAGGGGTTGGCCAACTTTCTCTGTACAGAGCCAGAGAGTAAATATCCTCAGCTTTGCGGGCCACGCAATCTCTGTTGCAACTACTCAACTCCCCTGTTATGATAGAAAATACGTGAATGGATGTGCCTGGCTGTGTTCCAATAAAGCTTTATTTATAAAACAGATGGCAGGCCATAGGTTGCCAGCCTCTGCTTTAGAGTAACTGTCCAGTAGCGCTTTCTCCGATCTGAGGTGCCATAAATTTGTTTTTAGAATTAGACTTATTACATAGCAGAGTATATGGCATAGGGTATTCATCCTACACAAGCATTGTTGTTGTGTGCTGTCGTTAAGTTTTAACATAAGGCTTAAGCGATTCAGTCTTAAAATGCCTCCAACAATGTTTTACACGTCTGGTTCGTGTTCTAAATCTTTACTCTTTAGGTGTTTACATTGAAGAAGTTCTCAGTAAGTGGAAAGGAGATTACGAGAAGCTGGAATACAGCCACACCTACATCCAATGGTCAGTCGTGTGCTCTGTCTCGCACCTGTTTCACCATGTGTGTCTCCCAGGCAACATTAATATAAAAATATTATTTTTCTAAAACGTAGGCTTTTCCCCCTGAGAGAACAAGGCTTGAACTTTTACGCTAAAGAACTAACTACGTATGAAATTGAGGTAAGGCCAGCTCATTCCATTTGGTGTGAATTAGCCAAATTATATTCATTCGATGGCCCTGATAAGTCCGAGTCACCCAGCTGACTTTTCTTTTTTCATTAGGAATTCAAGAAAACAAAAGAGGCCATTAGAAGATTCCTCTTGGCTTATAAAATGATGCTGGAATTTTTTGGAATAAAACTGATAGATAAAACTGGAAATGTCGCTCGGGCTGTTAACTGGCAGGAAAGGTTTCAGCACCTGAACGAGTAAGTAAAGGCCCGCAGTGCAACCCCGGGCTGGCGTGGTGTTTTCCCCGGGTTGGAATTCTCTGTGGCTCGTAGAACAAGCAACAGATGGGCTCAGGAATTTGCATTCAAAAGCTCGTCTGAAATGCACTTCATTCCTGTTCTGTATTCTAAAGCAAAACAAAGTAGCAGCCAAAACAGAATGACATTCCAGGTAGAAACGCGGCTGCTCGGTTTCAGAGCTGTTTCTTCCTGAAGCATCTCCGCTGTCCCCAGCCAAGTGTGGCCTCGCCCGCTCTTTACCCCACGTTGCTTGACCTTTGCGGTTGTTGTTTGTGGACACTTTTCCAGACCCATCCCCTAGGCTGTGAGATTCTGCTAGCTCTGCACGCTTCTCAGGCACAGTGCTTTCTTAGATTAAATCCATGAATTAAGCCTATGACATATAAAAATCATTTCATAAGACTGACAGGTATTCATACATTTTACTAAGAACGAGGGAAAATTAGAATCTTCACCATTTAGGTCAAAACCAGAAGCCCATTTTTGGTTAATAAAGCCAAACACCTGGAAGAAAATTTTACCAGTTTATTTGGAATTGATTTGCTATATTCTTTTTTTTTTTTTGCGGTACGCGGGCCTCTCACTGTTGTGGCCCCTCCCGTTGCGGAGCACAGGCTCCGGACGTGCAGGCTCAGCAGCCATGGCTCACCGGCCCAGCCACTCCAGGGCATGTGGGATCGCCCCGGACCGGGGCACGATCCCGTGTCCCCTGCATCGGCAGGCGGACTCCCAACCACTGCGCCACCAGGGAAGCCCTGCTATATTCTTTTGCTTGGATATTTATAACTTTCATTAACACATATGCCCAAAGTTGGTTTTTGTTTATTATTATTTTCTTTGCATGCAAACTGGCTTTTTTTTCTTTTTAATTATAGGGTGACTTATGAGCACTGGACTATAAAACCAACTTTAAACATTTTTAGCACATTGTAATTAGCTGAACTGGGCAAGTACTAAGAGAAAAAAAAATTAAAACTAACCTAAGAAATTTTTCTTTGTCCCAAACAGAATTTTTTGCATTGCTTAACTAAATTTTTTGTGCTTTCCTAGAACTTTTATCTTGCTTGTGTAAAACGAGTACGAGTACAATATTGTTTAAGCCTTCCATTTACTTTATTAGTCATAATCAACGCTGTTAAAATGGTAGCTTGCACTAAAACACGCAGGATATGGGCATAAAGCATTATGATCTTGACGAGAAGACCTATTACCTCATAACTCAAGTTCACTTTGATTTCTGTAGAGCACTTACAGCAGAAGTATATATGCCTCTGCCTAGGCAATGCAGGTAGCTATCTCTGGACAGAGTTTCTAAGCACTTATGTCAGACTGTCACAGAAAGCTGTGTGCAAGTAGCCTGTTGACATGAAGGCTGGCAGAAGGCAGCCTTTGAAGAGGATCTGGTAGCATCTCATCTTCCATGTACCCACGACTATCTTTAGAGAATTTCCAGCTGGTTTTGTTTTGGTCGGAATAGCAATCATACTTAGTAAATGTTTGTTGAATGAATAATGAGGAACAAAACAGGTTTGTCTGCCTAAATCCTCCTTGGGGTTTTATTGTCAGATCTTCAGATTAGTAGCTGGAAGCCGCCCTTCCGAAGGCTGTCGTTGAGTGATGTCCTAGCTTGGTGTGGGGAGGGGAACCTGACCCCTACTGCCCCATGCTGCTCCCTTTCCACCATCATTTTTCCTTTCCGTGGGTATTGCTTACAGCTTTTACTTGTGTTTTAAGCTGTATGACATCTTGAGTTTTTCACAGTAAGCAGGGAACTCAATACATTTATCGTAGCCTAGCGGATAAAAACTATTGAATGAAAATCAAGTGAAATAAAGTTTAGTGAACAAGTGACCATGACTAAAAGAGGTAAAACATTTTCAAACACGAGAGTGCAGACATATAGACCAACCACGAAGATGGATTTCCAATTTTATTTGTAATCACCTTGGATTACGGAGCTGTATTTTAGACCCTGGAATCCCCTCTCACTTTTACTTTCTGTCTCCTGGTTCTTGGCTTTTGTGTGTCCTTTCCTCGCTAACCTGCTCTTCCTGACAGCTTCAGCCCTTCTTACTACCCTTACCGCTGTCTGGAAGCCCAGCTTCTCTCTTTGATCTGCTACGCGACCCCAAAGTCTACTCACAACTCTAGGCGTGTGGGGTGTTTTTTTTTGTATTTCTCTGTGACATTTATTTCAAATCATACTGAAACACCCGATTTCTTTCTTGTATAATTTTGTTCTATAATCCTGATCTCCACTCTCTTTAACCCAAGTGTTTGTCCTTTTCTACTGTTATGTAAACTTTTTAATTGGAGAACGTGTTGATACAGATAAGTGTACACAGAAATTTTATCTTGGTCATTCATCCTGGACTGGATATGTGAAACTGAGCTGCTTGCAAATATAGTAAATTTTGTTGTGTCGTGTAACTCTTCTTTGGGATTTTTAAAGGAAAACATTCTTCTGCTTTTCCATATCTCTCTTTCTCATAGACTTATGAAGCAGATGTTGGGATTTTTACCACCAAGTTTTTAGAGTATGCAAACTCTACATTGGATCAGTCTTGCTGATAAAGACATTGTCTTAACTTCACTCAAATTTGTATTGTCTCACAAGACCGGTACTTCCTAACTATTAAAAAATACAGATTCATAAGACTGAAATGTATCTGTGCTACATTGTACCCTTTGGCCTTCAAAGAGTCGAATAGTAAGAGAACACTATTTTGGTAAACATCCAGGAGGCTGGAGATAATGAAAACTGCTGGACTTGTCATTTCTAGCGTCTGGTGAGCCCACATCATTAAGGGTTTAGTTTTGTCCAAACTAACTCTCTTCTTAAAATATAAGGCCATGGAGCCACGCCCTTCCATCCCTCAAATAATTCAGTATCCTCTTCCATGCTTCCCAAATAAGTTGCTAGTTATTCCTAAGTGAATACCAAGCACTTGTGGAAGCCAAGGCAGGTGTATGCGATGCTTGTCTAAAGTTCAGTGTCTGAGGTATAGACAGGTTTGGGGAAGTGAGGAATAAGTGGTGCAATATTGGGTGAGTAACTAACCCAGGCTGGTGATGACACACATGATTAATACATGGACCTGAAGGTTCCCTTAGGATGCAGCCAGGTATTTGTAATAAAGCAACTCTTGGGCTGAGTGAGGTAGGGGGGCAAGATTATGAATCGTGACAAAATAGGTTTGGAAAGTTTTCATCTGCTAATGGCTTTAGTTTTGGGACAAGAAAAGAAAGATGTTAGTGCAATCTGGGGAAAGAGGAGTCTTTGCAGTCAATGCCATTAGAAGTAAAATTTAAAATTCTGTGATAGGGAAAGAGGAGGTGAGAGAGAGGCCACAGACGGAAGAGAATGAGGTGATTAAGGTGGGATAGGTACACATAAGGTAGTCCTTAGTACCAAATCTGAATAATACCAATACCAATAATTATACTGATGTTAAATAGTGTCTGAAATTTATCGAGTTCCACATGCTCTGCATATATGTCAGCTAATTTGATGCTTACAAGTGCAGTGAGGTGTGGGCCCTTCCCCCACGTTAAAGATGAGGGTACTTGAGCCTTAGGGGTGCCGTGATCTCATGTAGCTGTTGGCGGCTAGGGTGTGAATTCGGTTCTGACTCCAAAGCCTATACTCTTTGCTCTGCTAAATAAGTCACTTCTGCCTCCTTTGTCGGAATTGTTCCAGCAAGGTAGAACGGTTTCTGCTGCTTTCCTTCTGAGTTGCTTGATATGGTGGGTTCTGCTGGCCCGCTGACCCTGTAAGTCGTACATTCGGCTGTTAACCAATGCTCGGCACTGTTTACCTGTGACAGGTACGATACGTTTGTGTAGTAGATAGTCATCCTCAGTGTATTTAACAAACAAACAGCCATTCGACATCCATGGGAATACATTGAAAATCTAAATGTTTTTCAAGTACAAAGAACTAAAGGAAAAAGGAGAATTTCTTTTATGCATTGGAGTTTTACATAGATTGGCGTTACACTGAGGTACAGGGGTTTCACATCTTGTTTTATTCTTCTTAGCGGTGTCTGCTACGACTTTTAGCCAAGTCATTACAAGGCATGTTTTCCCAGCTTACTCTTCCATCAGAAATAGTTTCCCAGTGGTTTTTAGGCCCCTGCTTTCCGCCACCTAATTTTCCTCCTTCGTGGTATTCAATCCTCTTCCAGGTCTCAGCACAACTATTTAAGGATCACTCGTATTCTGAAAAGCCTCGGCGAGCTTGGATATGAAAGTTTTAAATCTCCTCTTGTAAAATTTATCCTTCATGAGGCTCTTGTGGAAAATACCATCCCCAATATTAAACAGAGCGCCCTGGAGTATTTCGTGTACACAATTAGAGACAGAAGGGAAAGGAGAAGACTCCTGCGCTTCGCCCAGAAACATTACACGCCCTCGGAGAATTTTATCTGGGGACCACCCAGGAGGGAACAGCCCGAGGGCAGCAAAGCCCCGAAGACCCCCGCCCCGCCCACCTCGGGGCATCACAGCCAGACGTCTATGCACAAAAAACCCAAGGACTCCAAAAATCCCTCTGCAGCTGGGCGTGTAAATAGCAAAGCTGCCGAAGACAAAAAAGTGACACCTAGGGAGCCGGAGGAGGAGACAGACTGGCCCAGCTCAGAGGCCGGCAGCGACGCTGCCGGGTCAGGAGACCCAGAGAGAGAGGGTGATGCCGACGATTCCAGTCCTCAACCAGAAGAGACAATTGCGCATGCGCTGGAGAAAAAGGAGAGTGCGTCTCCCTCTGAAAAAGATGAAGAGCGTGAAAAGCGTAACAAGGACTGTGAGAGTCCCGGAGAGACAGGTTCCCACGATGACGCACTCTTACAGTGAATTATCAGGAAGCCCACAGACCCGTGTGGGTGAGGAGCAGAGGCCACGTTTCGGAGGGTAGCCGGCTGTTGGTGATCTCTGTTGTAAGCATTTAATTGTCACTTGGTTTTGATTTTGGATGACAGTGAATTTAATATTTAACCAGAAGTCTGAAGACAGGACCCAATTCATGAATGCATTCTGTAACACTTTGGGGACGTGAGTTTTCGAATCCAGTACACAACAATTACTTTTAAATTCTTTTCAGTGTATCTGGAAATAACCATGTAGTCTTCGATACAGCAAATAAATTCTTTGGAGAGACTCCGCTCTACATCAAGAAAATCAAGTGGATAATTTCGTTAGGTTGCCACCCCTTTGCCCGTTTTATGGATTCCTTTGTTTTTAAGCTGCGAGAAAGAATTTGGTCTTCTCAGATGTATTCGGAAGAAATTGGGAGTCTTTTCATTACAGCACCTCAGCATGCTTATTTTTAGTTTCTGGTAAGTGGGATGGATGTTCTTGGGGAGATATACTTGCCCCTCCCCGTTTGTCGGTCCTGCTGTTTTTCCTCTTCCCCTCTCCATTCTCTCCCTCGTTGGCCACTTGTGTCGGCGGGCACGCGCATTTCTAGTGTACATTCGGATGATCTACTACAGTGACATTTACGTGGCGTAGAGGGAACTGTCGGCTGTATTATTTCAAGAATTTGTTTAAAATAATAAAAATGGTTTTCTGTGTTAAGTGCTTAAAAACAAATTTTGATGCAAAAGTCCAAGAAGAGAATTTTGCCTTCTGTGGCTGTTCTGCACAAATTTGGTGCTTGTTTCTGAATGCAAATGACTAAAGAATTAAAAAATAAGAAAGGAAATTATTCGTTTTCAAAAGGCACGCATCTGGCACTGGCAACAAGGCAGTGGTCCCTAAAACCATGAATATCTCAGTGTTATGTAGACTATGACATTAATATGGCTTAGTCCACAGTATATCTTTAGAAAAAACATAATCTGCTGCATCTCTAAGTTGTCAAAGCTCGAAATTGAGAACAGACTGGACATCCCATGTATTCAGTTTTAGTAAGCACTGAATGTGTTAATATTGGGTAAGAGCAAATAACTTTCTTGCTTATACTATTATTACTAATTATTACACATTCGAAAACAGTCAAACACTGTGGTGAGAACTTCAGAGCATACGTACACATACAGTGAAAGCAATTCACAGAAAAAATTTTTCTTCACTTCATTTCCTTTAGAAAGGAATTGGCTTTTGTGTGTTTCTTAGGCCCTTAAGGGAAGTTCTATTCACTTTAACCCTCAGAGAATTTTTACTATGTCCTATTTTTAAATCACATTATGTCATCTTCTGCTACCTTTATTGACCAGAGGATTTTTAGCAGAGGGTTTCTAGAAAATAGACACACAAGTAGTATGCTTTAGAAGGGTTACATTGCCTTGAAGTTTACATGAAACAGCATTGTTGCTCAAATCTGACTTATTTTATATGAATGTGAGTAACGCTCATGTTATATATTGTATTCCAATAAATATAGAATATTTTTTCACTATCATTTCTCATAATATGACAGTTTTTGCTTTCTACTGTTTAGTGAAGTGAGCATTAGGATTTGGGGAAACCATTCTGCTTTTGCATTTCAATTTCTGTGTTTTTTCACATGGACCCTCTAATGGCCCCATCGAGCTCAATAAACAGTTCTACAGCTTAGCGCATGAGAGTAGGTTGTCACATTGGGCTGAATTGTAGGAATATGATTCATTTGAAATACCTTACCAATTTTGCATACATGATAAAGTGTTCACACCACTTTCCAAGTGCATAATGTTAAAATTTTGTGACCAGATATTAAAATATTAATAAGTGGACAGATACTAAAAGAAATGGATATAATCTAAATCACTTAGAAACTAATAGTATATCAGAACCCTTAGAAGTAAAAACGTTTCATTCAATAATTTAACTTTTAGCGTATTCCTAATTAGGGGTTTGATTAGATTGTACTGTTTAATTTGAGAATATTTAGTGTCAAGGGAAAACTGCCTGGCTTCCACTTAAAACAGTGGCCTTTTTCTACCATGTTGTTTTGAAATGCATACTCATGTGAAACAGTATGATTCCTACGCTTAATCTGTAAATAACTTATGAGAGAATTCTTCAGTGGAAACAAGTGAGAGGATGACATTCCTTTTGCAGATAAAAATTAGGAACGTCTAGAGTTTTTTTCTATTAAGAATACTCTGTACATTCAATAGTTTTACAATAAGATCTGTAGGTGTGTCTTTAGGTGTGTGTGTTACGACCTGAAACAGCCCTCTGGGTTTGACTGTGATGTTTTGTATTTTTAAGAACTACCATGTGCTTGCAGAAACTAAGAAGCTGTTATCAAAATGCAGTGGAGCATGGCCAAATGACTAGAAGAAACTTTATTGAATTTTTGTGACTATATAGACTTTATCATTGTACCATGGACTGTGAATATACTAAGTATTGGCTATTGATAAAATACTAATTTGCATTTCAGGCAAATAGATGTTACACCGCTTGGTCAGTCTAGTATATTTCTAATATTTTGTGCTTTCATATCCCAAAGGAGACGATATATGTGAAAATATTTTGAAATACTGTAAAGTGATATATAATGACAAGATATATTTCTGTAGAGAAAAAGTTTATTATATTAAGAGTATTGTACCATTATACATCCTCATGCTCAATCTCATAAGAAACTGAAAAGAATCATGACAGAACTGAAAATATGTCTGCTTTCTCTAAGTCATGTCCAGTTCTCAGTTCAAAAATTATTTGGTATAGTTTTATTTTGGATTTTAGTTTTGAGAAACAACCATTTTGAGTTTCAAGGAGAAAACAAAACTTATGACTCTGGAGTTACCAGAGAAGTTCTAATATTTTTTGCTAAGTATTAAAAATATAAAGATTGTGTTTAAAAATCACCTACTTTGTCTCTAGTTTTTACACTTTAACCTGACAGAAGGAATGCTCTGGTGAAAAAGGAAAAATATTGTAGTACAGTATTACATTTGAGTTACTCTCTAAAAAATCATTTTAGAAAGTAAACTTCCTTATCAAGTTGTCAAAAACTGGTTGAACTGATGGAGAGGGAATATTTGTTTAATTGTTTCAAGTTAAATTTCCCAGGTTTATAGTAGAGTTATGGTTGAGTGTATAATCTACTGAGTAACTAAATCAAGCCAGTTTCTTTGTCTTTCTATAATTGAGGCTCTTCTAAAAGCTTTATTTTCTAACCTGAGAAAAGAAGGGCGTTCTTGATCTTGCTTGATTGTAATTGCATCTGTGGGTCTCTCAAGTTTATTTGGGGTGAGTGGGGACTCTTTGTTATAGGAGTAGTTTTGAAGATTTCTATTTTGTTTCCCACTTAAAAAGTTCCAATTTTTTTTTCCTTTGGGGTATATCCATTAAGTGTAAGGTAGGCTGAAGTTAGACAAGCAAGAATCATTTCAAAGTAGCTGCAGTTGCAGAAAATGATGGCCTGGGTCAGTAGGATCTGGAAAATTAGGGGTGTACAAAGGGTTGACTTCTTTCAATTTAGAATTCTTTAGTGTTTATTCCATGGGCGTATTTGTTGAGTAATCTCTAGGGTGACAGTGAGTACACCCTGCCTCTTTGCCTGTTCCAGCCCACCCAGCAGACTGTGCTTAGGGACAGACCACGTTTTAGAAATTCCTTATTACTGAAGTTAATAATAAAATAATATCGTTATAAATATGAATGCCTGGAGGTGTCCAGATGTGCCTTAACTAATGTGAATGCTTTTCATTCAGAAGTTTAAATTTTTACTTCATTATAAGATCTTGCCATAAGAAACATTCCAAACCGTGAAGATCAGTTAATTTAATGAAATTTACTTTCGTGCTTTCTCATTTTGGAGACATTTCCATTTGTATCAGTAACATCAGTTCAAAAGGAAGTGTACTAGCCACAGTGTTCAAAAATGTGTTACATTTGAGAAAGAAGTAAGATCTTACAGCAGAAAGATTAACTTCATTGTTACATTTATTTATGCTTCTGCCTAATTTTGCTACACCCTGTAATTTTCATTGTAAACATCTCTCAGTTACTACAAGTGATATTAATCTGTGTTTTACTTTTGCTTTTAGATACAGAGGGATGTAGAGAATGGAATTCTATTAGAGAAATGATTTAAAAGTTTAATTCCAGTAGATAGTTGGGGGAATCTGAAATTAATTTGGACTTTTATGCTGTAATTTTATTAGAAACATTTAAACAGTACTTGTTCTTGCTTTTTCCCTAGATTAGAGAGAATGTTTTTTGTCATCTTCTGCTTTTTCCCTCATCTGTTGAGAAGTTTATTGTTTTAGTTACTTGTGGGAAATAACTTCTTAATATGTTTGTTTCCTTGAATTAAAGTGTTCACGTGGAGGATACAATTAACTGCTTCGTTTTATGGCCCAAACTCTTGCCTGGAGGTTGAGTTCAGAGATGGGGAGGTGGCTGAGAACCAGAGTGGGCGTCCTGGTGAAGGGGCACGTACACTGGGCTGCATCCTCTCCAGTAGAGGAGGGGTCTCCGGAGCCTCCCCTGGATGCCGAGGGTGTCGGACCCCGTGATCGCTGTCTTCTGAGGAAGGTGGGCCACCTTGGACTTCATGCACAGTTTCACTGGGTATCAGTTTTCATACAATACCTGTTATAATTCATTCGTCACCATTTTGCAGTTGTTTAGGAAATTGTGAGCAGTTGGACACCTGCTGTGTAAATTACACCTGAATCTTTCTATCTCGGGAAACATTGAAATACCAGTTCTGCCTACCCCTCTCGCCAGTTCAAAACTTCTGATTTCCATCAAAAATTATTTGGGGTTGTTCTTTCAGAGGTCTCTATATAAAATTCTCCATAAAATGCTTTAGTGTAAAGACGAAGTGAAAGGGAAAAGGCACCAGTGCGCACTTGTTATGCTGAGAGACCTTTTTTAGACAAATCAGAAACCTTATATATTTTAATATGAAAAATATGTTGAAGCTATAAAGTTTATCATATTTTTGTTTTTAAATCATAATGGAGTTTGTGGAACAGTTACATTAACTAGAGAGATTCGTTGTGTAATAAGCTTTGGTCCTAAGAAGTGTCCAAGGTCTGCAGTCATTGGTCAGATGAACACCTTTTTCAGTGCTGGTGGGTTTAGTTTCATGTGGAGAAGAGGAAAATAACAATCGAAACAAAAAATTAGAAACAGGCACTAGAAACTCACTATAGAAATAAAGATGTAACTGACCGTAGGTTTGTGGAGTGCCAGAATTTACTGGAATGAGGAACAGATGAGGATGCAGAAGCTTTACGGTGGGAACGTGCTCGGTGTTATCCGTGCCAGGGAGATCTGGACTGGTGTGAATGGGAAGCAATGCCGTTCATGCTCGCATTTTCAGCCTGGATTCCGCTTACCCCACAGTAGATGGAAACCTTTCACAGACTGAGAGGAATAATCACATGATGCGCCACCAGGTTGAATTCCTCTGCCCGTGGTTCTACTGACAGGAAGTTAAGTGGAGGCAGTGGCTGCAGAGACGGGAAGGAGGTCCCGCGCTAGGCTGTTTCTAACCATGTGACTGTACCCCACGCCGGCGAGAGCGACGGCATCTTCCTCGTGTGGCACCACCGTTAAGAGCAACAAACCAGAGCAAGGGTTTGACAAGCGTTTTGTTCTTTGTCCTTTTTTGCTTGTTTTTGTTTTGCGGTACGCGGGCCTCTCACTGTCGTGGCCTCTCCCGTTGCGGAGCATAGGCTCGGGACGCGCAGGCTCAGCGGCCATGGCTCACGGGGCCCAGCCGCACCGCGGCATGTGGGATCTTCCCGGACCGGGGCACGAACCCGCGCCCCCTGCATCGGCAGGCGGACTCTCAACCACTGCGCCACCAGGGAAGCCCCGTCCTTTTTATAAGAAGGTTGTTTCCGTGTTTCCCAAGTGAGCTGTCCACTCCTCTTCCGTGTTACCTAAGAAGATAGACGGCTAACTGGGTCCAGTCACCGCTTCAGCTGGGAAACTATTGTGTCCTTTGTATTTTGAGTATTTTAGGAAAATGGGTAGATTCTTAGAAAGATGTGTGCTTTCCTTCCTGCATGAGCGCTGACTCTCCAGCAGCCGTGGGCCTTCTCTGTGCTCTGTCATCTCCTGCAGGATGAATTACAGAACGCCGTGCACGTCTGTGCACACCAATACCATGTGTATGTGGTAGGAGCTGTAGCCAGTTTCTGGATCTGTATGGTACTATGAAACACTTATTTTATAATCCTGTAACTGTATGGCAGTGTTATGCCAGAAAATGTATAAAGTGCAGTAGTGTCTGTTGTTTACTGCTGTATTTAAAAATACCGTTTCTGAATCTATATATTTAGAGTTCTGTTATTTTTAATAACTATTGCCAAATATACATCCTGTAAAACGACCAAAAGCCACTTCATCTTACTTAACATTTTAGCATTATGCTGATTTTGCATGATTAAAATATTTTTAAAGAGCTGGAACAAATGACTTTGCTGTTTTTCTATGATTAGACTTTTTTTATGGTTATGGTATGAGATCGACATTATTTCCCTTTTATCCCCTAAAATAAATATTGTATTTTGAAGAGTGAAATCTTATTTACACAGGCGGTTATTTTTGTCGGGAGATTTTGGAGGGCAGGTCACACGTGTAAGTACCTGGATGTTCACTGTTCTCTCTTTTTTTCACTTTTCTCTAATGCAAAGTTTTAAAAGTATATTTAATATAGATGACTGAAAATGAATGACTCATGGAGGGGACAGATTTTTTTCACTTAATAGAGCTCGTCTTCTAACAACAATTTTTTGATTAAGAAAAATGCAGCTGTGAGATGCAATTGAGGGCGTTGCTCGAGATGCCGCAGGACAGCGGGGATGAAGGTGAGGAAGAGCATCACGTTGGAGCTCGCCTGCGCTGACCTGTAGAGGCTGGAAAAGAGCGTATGAAAGAACTAAGAACAAACTAGGAAGAGTCAGAATGAAATCACATTGTGCATAATTGAGAAACTCAGAGAGAGAGAGGGAACAAACCACAGCCATGGTGCGAGCAAGCATGATTTTAACTGCAGCCTTTGGGATGAGCTGTTTAGGGAGAGAGCAACGCACACAAGCAATCATCGTCCTAAGGGAAGAACGGACACATTCTGGTAACAGAAAATAGAGATGTTTGCTTTTCCCCAAGGGTCAAATGTCAGAAGGCAACCTAAGATCTTAAAAAGATGGAGATTCTCAGTAGAGTGAAAAAAGCAGGACTGAGTACATTTCTTTAAGAATGTAAAATCTAAATAATACGGGAGACAGTTCGCAGAAGAGATTTAAAACACGTTCCTTATTTTAAGCCTCAAGTGGACGCAGAGAAGGCCAGCTGGTGTTCCAGGGATGGCAGGAAATCCCAGCCTGGAGAGAAGTGTCAACGGTCAGGGTGGCCTCTCGTGGGTGAGTTTAGGCTCCGTGATTGTGACTGACTAAGGAGCTGGGCTGATTACAGGGAACGTGTAAGGATGATCCTTCCCCTTGGGATTATCCCCGTGAATATGTGGGATTAATTGGAAGAGCGTTTTAAAAATAGGTTATTCACAAGAGAGATTAGAGAGCCAGCGCCGATCTGACTTTACTCAGGAAGGCTGGGTTTACTAATTTTGCTATAATAGTTAGCGTTCCACTATTTTTATAACCTTAATGTATGTTCAGCACTACCGAGGAATATACAAATATGTTCTTCTCAAATGGTGTGTAACATATTTTGTTGTGATTGAAATAGCTTGTTTGTTCTACTCTCAGCTTGAGAAAAGGAAGAGGGTAGAGGAGGAAAGAATAAACAGAGAAGTGGTGGTTGATGTGAACCAAGGGAGCCCTGGTGGCTCACCTTAGGACCCAGAGGGTGTCTGAGATCCCCGAGTGGATGATTTCACTGTTGTCAGGAAGAGAGTTTCAAGAAAAATCCCTGAAGGAGGAAAAAGTAAGGGCAAAGAAGGGTTTTGTCTAACCGGGGAGAGCTGGCTTGGAGGCCAGGTGGACTTGGGTCCATGTGGCAACATGGTCACTTACAGTTGGCTGTGTGGCTTTGGGTGAGTCACGTAAGTTCTCAGGGTCTCTGGTCTCCTGTTGGCAACAGTGTCTACTTTGTGAGTTTCTTGGGAGAATTAGAGTGTGGGTGAAATGCCAGGGACATATTCAAGACACTTCTGTACAGTGGTTGCTAGCATTCTAGAGAAAATCTAGATGTTTGGTCACCACAGACATTGTGCAGCATTTGTCTCAATGGAAGTCAATCTCGCCTCATCTATGTTTACAGGGTTTATAGATCAAAATAAACATCTTAAGCTTTGTTTATTAGTTTAATGTAGTTCTCACTAGAAAAGCTACCAGGTATAAAATGGTTGATTTTATATTAGACACACTGATATTCACAGGATAGAAAATTTCCCTCATTGTGAATGTAATGAATGTACAAAATAGCCCTTTATTACTTCCTGAATAATTTGTTGAACTGGTTTCCCTTCTCTGCCGAGAAAGAGCTGGAGTGTGGGACAGAGCTGAAGCCTTTTGATCAGGATCAGAAGATGATCTTAGTTTATTTTAGGACGCCATCAGCATTGATTCTTATGGGAAGCAGGAAATTTTAACTTAAAACCCTCCAAATAGACATTTACGTCATACGTTAGTAGAAGGCCACGTAACAGTTAACACTGTTTAAAAACATGCGTGCGATCAATTCTATGAACTTGGTGGCCTTCTTGCCATTGTTTTCTAACAACCAGAACCAGGAGGATGAATAATCTTCTGCTAAATAAATATTCATCTTTCAAAATTCTAACCTGTAAGTATCTTCAGGTTAAATGGGGAAATTAAATTAAATTAAATTTGGGGTCACCAGAGTTCCTGGGCCGCTGTCTCGTTCAACCGTAAATCGTTTCGGAATGCGCCACACAACACTATCAATAAGATAGGAAATAAATTCTCATTGACGCCGATAGAAGCTGAATATTTTCTTTTCCCTCTGGCATTCACTTCGACGAATTCCCCCTCGTTTTACCTGTTTCCCTGTCCAGAAATGGGAAGGGATATTATAGACTTCCGTAGTTGACAGTGTGAATCCTAATGTCCTAGAAAATGAAGAGAGGGGACACAACTGTCCTCCCTCAAATGCTGCAGATGCAAGAGCTCGAGGTGGCACCGGAGCCCGGGCTCCCAGTTCACTGTGTTTGCCCTGTAACCCTTGAGCGCCGTCGGAGAACTGGAAGGGTTCAAAAGCATCAGCTTAGACGGGGGCTGGCCCGTGCAGCGGTGTCACCCAAGACTAGAGTCCTGTCCGTGAGAGTGGCTTTCTCACCGCCCTGAGCATTTTCCACTGGCCAGTGTTCACGTCGACAGGCTCTCAAGTTGGTTCAAACATTTCCACTGGGGAAGAACCCACCGGGGCTCTGCCAGTGGACTTTGTCGTCACCTCCCACCTTTCTGCACAAGCTCCCCTCTGGGATGACACGGAGCTGGCTGGGCTGAGCCCCCGACCTTTCCAAGCTCATCGAATGGCATCACCTGATCCCCCGAAGGACCTGGAAGCCAGGGAGCTACGTGGGAACGTTCATTTGTCAACTCATCCGGTTTGGCAACAAGTTCTTGGATTCCACTTCTGGAGTTTGTCTGCAATCCACCCCCTCGTTGGCACCCCTGCTGCCTCTGTAGGCCTTTATCTAGTGTAAAGACTCCTAAATTTCCCTCTGCCTTCAGAGAGAATGCAGCCTTCCCAAGATGCCACAGTGTGTCTTGTATCTCGGGTGCCTAACCTAGGGTCCAGCACATAATAAGCACTCAACAGCCACTGAATTAAAACAGATGTTTAGCAGTGATATCTTGAAACAAGCGTGAATATATGGACAGCTATTTCTGGATCCATTTCTGAAATTAGATATCTTCCACAAGACAAAGAGCTTTCAAAATGAATTATTTGTATGACTGTACAAAGATTTATATTGAAACATTTCCTAAGTATTTAATGCTTCGTTTGACACACTTGGATCATACTTTCTTCCTGATTTGGGGTCACTTAGTAACAGATGTCATCAATCGCTTTTAAACTGATTGAAGTTTAAAACAGTTCAAAGTTTTTTGAACCTCGGAAGTTTCAAATCCGAGGTTAAAAAAAAGAAAGGGGAGTCCACGGTCCTACTTTTCCTGCCCGGTTTGAAATCTGAACTAAGATGAAGTAATTTAAACAGCACACTTGGTGGATTGACAGAGTACCTGTTTCCGTGCATGGCTGCGTTATGCGCATGGAAATAAACAAGCGAGAGCACGAGACAGAAGTGTTTCTGTAAGAGAAGCATCTGGAGCTTTGGCAGAATAAAGGCAATTCCTTGGCAGTTCACAGCGGAGCTGACTTTTCCCTCCTGGTTTCACACTTTAGACCAAATTCTGATTGACAGTAAAGGCTACACTTTAAGAAATGGCTTTTCACCTTAATGTTTCATTTTCCAGTTGTATTGCTTCTTTGATGTGAGCTTTTCTTTTTCCTACACGTTGACAACCAATGGAAACTCAGAACTCGCTTATCTTAAGGTTTCATTGAATGGAAACCCTATGGAAGTTTCATGGATGGAGTAAACGGTTGCCCAGATTCCTTTGACCTCCATGAACTTTTTTACAGGCCATCCTAGGAAAGGCTTGAGTGTGCCACATACTTAGAAAAGCACTCTAGCCGGACATGACTTTGTGAAGAGGGCGGTTCCTCATTTTGTTTGACCTTTTTTCACTTATGGTAATGAACTCAAATGCTAAAATTGTTTGAGGTCACAGAACCAGTCACAGTGACATGAGATACGTAGAGAAAGTGGAGCATCTGTTTCGCAATAGCTCATCGCATCTTCCTTGTGAGTCCCACCTTGCTGACTGATGGGGACCTCTTAGGCTTGTCAACGGGAACTATCTCTGTCACTCTTGTTCCTATTTCTACTTTTGGGTTAAACATCCAGACTGTTCAAATTCTGGATCGTGGTTGGAGTGACAGCCTCTTTGGAATGACCCTATTTCTTTTGGTAAAGGGACTAGTCATTGGGATTTTACACCCCCTCTCTTTTCTTCAGGAAGGTATCTGTGGGCATTGACGTGGTCTCGCTGCACATTTGTGGCAGCAGAGGAGAACAGGTGAGAAGATGCCCGGGGTGTCCTCTGGGCAGGCCTGTGGAGTGGCTGGGCTAGGCTGCTGCTAAGGTGGTAACTGCTGAAGTTCAAGGTCTCAGCTGGCGATTGGAACCAGCTGGTGCCGGTGATGGAGCTGACAACCTTCAGTGTAGAGCAGCAGGCACACCATTTAGACCCCAAGCCTCCGTGGGTCATGGACACGTCGGCTCCCCTGGGCCCTCATGGTCACCAGGAAACCAGAAGTACTGATACATACGGGCTCAGTTTCCTGTCCACGGTCATCTCAGCTCTGGGCTCCAGGCTGTGGTGGAAGCAGTTTCTAAGCAGCGTCTCCCGGAGGCTTCAGCCCACAGAGGTTGTCCAGGAAAGTGGGGCACCTGCCCCGATGACTCCAGCCTCCTTAGAAGTCTATGGTGTTTCTAAAGGCTCCAGTCTGAGTTGAAAAGATCACCTACGTAAAACTCAAAAGAGAAAAGAATATTATCCCTGTAATAATAGACACAGAGTTGTTGTTGGTGGTGGTGTTTGGTAGAATCTAGAGTTGGAATAGACTTTAGAAAGCATGAAGTCCAACGTTGGCATTTACTCATGAAGAAACACGTTTAAAGAGTTTCTTCGATTTTGTGACAATTTGCTCTTTGGTTTAGCTTGAATCTAGCTCCCAGCCCCTAGCTCTGTGCTCCTTCTGTGATGTGGTGTCACCTTTTCTGTATGTGTATTTTCCTAAATAGATGCAGGTTGGAAGATCTGTTAAACTAAATGCTAAAGTCTTCCTTTTTATTCACCCTTTGGTTGAATTAATTAAGTAAATATTTTAGTTTTGGAGTCATCTGTGTGATAAACGTTGGGTTCTGTGATTTGAATCCCATCTCCACGGTTGGCCATGTGGCCTTGGGGAAGGTCACTGATACTCCATGAGCTCCAGCTTCTTTGTCTGTAAAGTGGGGACAAAAATATTCACCTTGGAGGAAACGGAGAGTTATAGAATTACATTGTGTTTTCATGGCACAGAGCAGTTAATAAACTATAATTGTTGTTGGTATTTCTTAAATATTTGTGGTTTCTGAGTTTTTCTTTGAAAGGCCAAAATTTAAAAGAGAGAAAGATGGAGGTAAAGAAGAAAGGGAATAAAGAAAAACACAGAACCAGAGCTCTGTATAACATTTCAGATTGTTCTTTGCTTTGTCTTTAGGGTTGGGGGGGGGGGGTCCTGATTAGATTACACCTGATCCTTCTTTATCTAATTTGATGGTTAAGAGGAAAAAATTGATATCACAGAAGAAGCATTGTGTAAGTTAATGTGTTATTATTATATTTGTAATATAATTCTTTCAGGAATCTTGAATAATCTACTTTTTAAATGAAGGAAAATCTATAAACTACCCATCAGGGGATTTGGTGAGAGGAATAAATAATATAATATCTGATGGTTCAGAAAGTTAGTTTCCTCTTTATCATCAACATTTTTGTGTGCAAAGCAAAAAGATCAGTGGGTAGTTACATTTCCCAAAAGTGTTTTCAAGAGAATTTTGTGCATCTAGGTAAAACTCTGCTGATAAACATTTCTCTTAATCTATAGCCTCCTACAAGTGCTCTGTAATTGCACAAATGCCATTGCCGATTCAAACTAAAGTACGGGCATTCTGCGAAAAGAAATATCTAGACCTAGGAAAAAAATTTCTAAGTGCCCATTACCATCATAAATTAGATAATTTTTGAGTGGTAACTCCACATAGATCTATAGATGGAGGAATCCATAAAAGAGCTGCTTTCAACTTTAAAGATCTAATTGTCTTAGTAAGTAGCTTCGTTGTTGATACCAGCGAGACTTGTTCACGTCTGCAGTCTCCCTTGAATGGGGTGGAGTGAGTGTTTATCCAGAGATACCTTTTTCTAATACAGCAGGGAATTATCTTGTAACTGGAAATGCTTCCCACTGGGAATGACCCTTCCCCCATTACCACCCCTCCTCTGCCATCAATTTGAAGAAATCGTTATTCTGGGAATTAAACTAATAAAACTAATAAATAATGGAAGATTGCTTTCTGCAGTAGACAACTTCTAAGGCAGGCTGTTTGGAGTACTGAAGGATAAATTTAACAAAACATGTGCAAGATACGTACGTTGAAAACTACAAAAGATTGTTAAGAGAAATTTTAAAAGACAATATAAAGGAAAGATATTCTGGGACTAGAAAACTCATTGTTAAGATGTCATTTCTCCCCAAACTGATCTATAAATACAATGGAAGCCCCAGGACTTCTTTGTAGAAACTGGCAAACTGATTCTAATGCATATATGGAAATATAAAGGACCTAGAATTGCCAAAATAATGCTTAAAAACAAAAATAAATTTGGAGGACTTCCATTTCCTGATTCTAAAGCTTTACTTCAGAGCTCAAGCATCAAGACTGTGGCCTCAGTGGAAGGATAAACAAATAGGTCAATGGAATGCAAAAAGGGGTTCAGAAATAGACCACCATTTACGGAGTCAATTGATCTTTGACAAACGTGCCAAGGTAATTTGATGAGGAAATAATAGTACTGTCAGTAGGTAGTGCTAGGACATCTGGACATTGAAATAGAAAAAAAACAAAAGTGAACATTGAATGTTACTCATACTGTGCACAAAAATAAAGTCAAAGTGGGTCAGAGACCTAGAACAAAATCTAAGCATATAAAACCTCTAGAGGAAAACATAGGAATTTTTCAAGATTTGGGGGCAGGCAAAGATGTTGTAAAGAGAACATAACCCTATCTGTAAAAATTTATAAATTGGACTTTGTTAAAATTAAAACCTTCTGCACTTCCAAAGATACCACTAAGAAACTGAATGAAAAAGCAGGCACAGATCAGAAGAAAATATCTGCAATACATATGTCTGAAAAAGGACATACCCAGACTATGTAAAGAACTATCACAACCCAAAAATAAGACAAGTGACAATAAAAAGTGGGCAAAAGGTTTGAACAGAAACTTCACACACACACAAGGTTTGGTCAGACACTTCACACACACAGACACACACAAACACACATACACACCATATATATATATATGGTGAGAACAGGAAAATAAAGACATGAACACATCATTAATCATTAGTGAAATGCAAATTAGAACCACAATGAGACACTACTACAATCCTACCAGAACGTTAAAATTGAAAAAGATTGACGATATCAAGTGTTGGAAAGGATGTGGAGCAACCAGAACTCTCCTACACTGCTGTTGGGAATGTAAAATACTATAATAGTTCAGAAAACTTTTCATCAGTTTCCTATAAAATCAAACATAAATTTCCATATGACTCAAGCTTAGGTATTTCCTTAAGAGAAATGAAAACCTATGTCCACAAAGAGTCTGTACACTAATGTTCATAACAGCTTTATTCATAATAGCCCCAAAATGGAATTAAGCCAAACATCCAGTTACAGATGAATGGATAAACAATTTGTGGAATATTCATACAGTGTATCCAGTAACTTACAAAGAAGAAACTATATATGTAGCATCATTCATGAATGTCAAAAACATTCTGAGCAAAAGCCAGACACAAAAGAACGCGTGTGTATGATTGTATAATATTTCCATGAAGTCCTAGAACAGGCGAAACTAAATCCATAGTGTCAGGAGTCAGGTCAGCAGTTGCCTGAGGATGGGTTGGAGTCAGTTGCAGAGTTAGGAGGGAATTTGGGGGCCAGGTGGTGACAGAAGTGTTCTGTATCTTTTTTAAAAAAATCAATTATTTATTTATTTTTGGCTGCGTTGAATCTTCGTTGCGCTGTGGAGGCTTGTCATTGCAGTGGCTTCTTTTGTTGCGGAGCACGGGCTCTAGGCACGTGGGCTTCAGTAGTTGTGGCACACAGGCTCAGTAGTTGTGGTTCGCGGGCTCTAGAGCACAGGCTCAGTAGCTGTGGAGCACGGGCTTACTTGCTCCGCGGCATGTGGGATCTTCCCAGACCATGGCTCTAACCCATGTCCCCCGCATTGGCAGGCAGATTCTTAACCACTGCGCCACCAGGGAAGTCCAAGGAATGTTCTGGAACTTAATTATGGTGATGACTATATAGATGTATACATTGCCAAACGTATCAAACTGTACATTTTAAATAGGTGCATTTTATTATATGCAGGATATAGTTTGATAAAGTAAAATAAATAAATAAATGAAATAGACTACCTCCCCATTTAAAATCAGGAACAGTAGTGCCTAGATGGTCCCTCTAACTTGGAATAAGTGTGAAGGACTGAGGAGGACAGTAATTCTCTCTCTTCGGAAGCAGGAGGCTCCTTCACCCTTCTCAGGGTTTCAGGTTACTGCCTGTTGCAGCTTACAAAATAGTTAAACATCTTTATAAACATCAAATCGAATGGCTAAAATTCAAATGCATTTCTAGTCATTTTCAATTTCATTTTTTGTTTTCGGCTGTGCCCTGAGAGGCTTGCAGGATCTTAGTTCCCCGACCAGGGATCGAACCCGCGCCCCCTGCAGTGAAAGTGCCAAGTCTTAGCCACTGGGCCACCAGGAAGCCCCCTCATTTTCAATTTCAAATGTTCTTTGTTCTGTCAAATTAAGTGTTATATTTTGTCGCTTCATCATTTTTTCATGAATGGCGTCTCCAATATAAGTGATTGGATCATGTTCAGCACAGGGAAAAGAATTCCTTGGATTTGTTCTTTATTGGTAATCTCTCCCACATCTGTCTTGTTGTCCTAGCTTTCTAACTAGTTTCTAACTAGTCTCCCTACCCGCGCTCCAGTCTACAAATCACCGTGTGAGTAATCCTTCTGAAGTCTGTCCTTGATCAAATCACCCCCCTTCTCAGGACCCCTCACTTTGCTTACTAATTAACAGCAGACTAATTTGTTTTCCCAGTCTGGGTCCTTACTATCTTTCCTGACTAACCTCTCACTGCTCCCCTGTGAGTGCCATATTCTAGCTGAGCCTGACACCCAGGCATTCCTTCGTTACATCCTTTCCTCCCTACCCCTTTGCTTATGTCCTCTTTCCACGTGGGATGCTTTGCCTCTGACCCGGCCTTTCCACCTCTCACCAACCTTCCATGCCAGCTGGCAGGTCCTCTCCTCCACCATCACTTACAGCTGACGTCGCTGCACCTGCCACAGCATTTTCCTTCCTGCTGCAGCCTCTCCTGTGTTTGATTATAAACTCTCAGAGGCTGGGGCTCTGTCTCTGACATCGATCCAGTAGGATTGAATGAATATGAGGAAAGAATCATGCAGGCGCTGGTGGTTGAGAAGCAGAAGAGTGAAGACCAGACTTCTATCCCCCATTCCTCATTTTTTTCCTTTTTCACCAGGGGTGTTGGGAAAGTCCTACACAGGACTTTGAATTGCCTCCAGGACAAGGACGAGGAGAGTGCATTGCTCCAGACATTCAGAATTGAATCCGAGAAGGTAGTGAAACTTTCTCAGGGAGCCATCCTAGCAGAAAGATTAGCTTAGATGCCTTTTCTTCTTCTAATCTCATAAGGTGGTGGAGCAAATGGACTGTGAAGTCCCCTATGGGAATTGTGACTATTCATTAGATCTTTTTATATACACTTTTTTTTTTTCTTTTTAATGGAGCTTGGTTGGAGACTTATAGAGTATTTTGCACGTGGTCTGTTTTTTTTTTTTTTTTTTTTTTTTTTTTGCCGTACGCGGGCCTCTCACTGCTGTGGCCTCTCCTGTTGCGGAGCACAGGCTCCAGACGCGCAGGCTCAGCAGCCATGGCTCACGGGCCCAGCCGCTCCGCGGCATGTGGGATCCTCCCGGACCGGGGCACGAACCCGCGTCCCCTGCATCGGCAGGCGGACTGTCAACCACTGCGCCACCAGGGAAGCCCGTGGTATCTTTTAAATGGGCCTCAAAGTCTTCTGTGTTTAAGGAATGGTTTCACAAAACAGAATTTTGCATGGCACCTTTTCCACCTGCAGACTCACTGGCACACTCCCAAGGCCGCCCTTTGACACCACGATGCTGTTTGGGAAGAGCCATGTTCCGTCCTGACCAGCTTGCTCGCGCCCTTGCATGTCCCAGTGGAAACTCTGTCTGTCTTGGCTTTGGCTCTACATTCCCTAGAGCTCCCCTACCTTGCACCAAATTGTACCTCATCAACCTTCTGTCTGACAATCGATACTAGAAAGTGTATAGGCTTGGTTGTAGTAAAAATGCATTTCCTGTGTGGATAAAATGTGGTCATTTGCCTATGACATGACACACGTGGATAGACGCTACTTTTAAATGATTAACGTTAAGGCAAATGGACGAAACAAACACCGTATGTGATGGAGGCTGTTGGCTGTCCTTGAAACTTCTTCTCCCTTTGTTCCACTGGCAGCAAGAGTTCAGCCAGAGTGTCACCCACGGTTCAGCCAGAGTGTCATGTCTCAGACTCTTTACCACCCCGTGAGTCCAGCAGGGACGGTGCTACTCTGGGTGGGTGTGGGGCGTGGGGCGTGACCTTGTACTTGGGCGTGTGCTGCCTTTCACAAGCTGGAACTTCCACACGCCCACGACCCAGCTTCCATGACACAGCCAGGTCCACACCCCAGAGCAGAGGTGGGAAACATCTTCTGTCAACGGGTGAACTGTAAATATTTCCAGCTTTGCGGCCAGTCTCTGCCTCGTGTTGTGAAAGCACCCAAAGACGCAGATAGGCATGGCTGGATTCTAATAAAATGTTCTTTACAAAACAGGTGGCGGGCGGATTTGGCGCACAGGCCTGCAGTTTTCTAGCTCCCGCCCTGCGATGGACACGCTATGGAAGGAAAGACGTGGCTCGATGAGGGTCCGGAGCTGCCCACAGACCAGACCCCTCACCTCGGTGGCCATTTTCCCAACCAGCACGCGAGCAGACTTGCTGCCCGTCCTCAGAATCACTTCACAAGGAAACTGCAGCTGGGCTTCAGCCTTCTGAGATGTCCTGTCACCACCTCTTACTTCTCTCTCTTCTTCCTCTCTATTCATTTTACTTAAGGAAGACAGACTAGTGTCCTCAGACACCACGTGTCCATTTGGCCTTTTGTCTCACACTTTCTTGAAACAGATGCACAGATTCCCAGGGGCTGTTCTCATGTCTCCCCAGCTGCCTGAGGAACGGGGTCACATCTGGACAGAACATGTGAAGCAGGTAAAATCTTGGCGGGGGGCACTTTTTCGTTGCTCCTCCATCCAAAGGCCTCTGCCCTCTCCTCGACGTCTCCTCTATATTCTTGCCTTGAAGCATTGCCTTCTCCTAGCTGTGAATTAAAGCGACGGCTCATAAAACTTCTCCCCGTTTGTTTTGTTTTGCTTTTTCTGATTATAAACTATAGGGCCTTTAGAGAAAATTCGGAAAATATAAAGTTAAAAGTTAGGCACGGTACAAGTCCCACACATAATCATGGCTAACAATTCATGGCACCAATTCTTCCTTTTTGGCTTGTGTTTAGGCATAATTTAAGAAGACTCTTCAAAATCCAAAGGGATGAGATTCAGTTGTTAAGGCGAATGGAATTGGTGAATAACACCCAGCCTTGTCAGTTATTTCTGTCTGAGGGTCAGCGAGGGCTTGATGGAAGGGGTGATATTTCAGTTTGGTCTTAGATTTTTGAAAGCATTTTGAAGGACAGAGAATAAGGGGAAAAATCCTATGATAAAAGAAAAACATAGAAGCATTAAAGTATACATGTATATGAATAATTTAATGGCTGACTGTGGTCTTGAGGAATATATTAAATTTTTGTGCTCCAGTGTGTTTATGCACTGGGGATAGTCATATTGCCTTTTCATCCTCCTAAAATTAGAATATCTTAAGATAATCCATTTTGAACTACTTCAAACTTTTCAAAGGAATGGCACCTAAAACTCCACAGCATAATTGAGGTATCAGATTTTTGTCACTCTTACTATCTATTATGATTTTATTCACTATCATAATATAAAATAATCCTTCTCCGAGTCATTTCTATGAAAAATTTATAAGAAAAATGTATTGCAATTTTTTAATAAATATTTGTTTTATTACCCAGACTTTTATTCATAAGGAAAAGCTATTAGAAAATCATACTTATTCTAGGTTAAATGAGAATAACATTTACAATTCTTCTTTGTGTTTCTGGATGTTTCTGATTGTGACTGTAGTGCCTCACAATAACTTTGAAGTTAATTCTCATTTTCAATCATAATTAATTTGGGTCTCTCAAAATCAGGCTGTATGTTATTCAACTACCACTCTTCAGTGTCATGAAAACACTTGACTGCTGTGTGTTCAAAAATAAACATTTCAGTTGCAGACACTTGCAGAGAGTTCAGAGGAGGTGCTAATGTGACAGCAGTTATATTTCTTTCAGGTGTTTCTGTTTCTCACGAAAAAAGAAAAACAAACAGCAATCTAAAAAGCAGTGGAACAAAGAGAAACCATTGATTGACAAGTAATCTTCTTAAATACACACGTGAATACTTGGAAATGTCAGATCTTTACTAATTATGATCTTGAATTCCCCATGTTTTATGTGATGAGAATTATAGCCTATTGTTAAGAACAATTATCATATAAAAATGTACGGGATTACATTCAAATTTGATTGTATTCGAATGTTCACATGGGCTAAATAAAAATCTTCTTGTTTAGACCTACACAGGAGTTATCTCACTGTCATTCCGCAAGTTCAATTTTATAGTTTCACTAATCAAAATAGGTTTATTTGGAAAAGGAACTTCATGTGTCACAGGTGTGGGAAGTAAACTCAGGTGTACAAGAAATATCCCAGTTCTTACTGCCTTTAAGTCAAATGAAAAAAGACTGACTCCAACGGTATCAGACTCCAGGAACCCCATCTCAGTCAGTGTCGGCATCCCAGATGCTCCTCAGATCAAATCAGCATCCAGGGGGTCACAGGGAGCGGGGTCAGGAAAGGGCCTCTAGTTGCCAGGCCACCGTGGTCCCAGCTGACATATCCTAGTTAACCTTCAAAACCGGAGCTGCCTTGAATGTTCCGGGCTCCACTCCACAGCAGCGGGGCAGGGGCGCCAGCACCCGGGGTGCCTCCTCCCTCGGTGATCAGTGACCATCCCCAGATCTCGCTGCATCTTCCTGGGTCACTGGGCAGTGGTGCGCTTCGTGTCCATCTGCACAGATGGCTGGAGGGAGGGCGAGGGGCGCAGGGCCCGCATGCTCACCAGGCCCCGACTGGGCGTGGGCTGGACAGAGGCAGGTCTGCTTAGAAGCCTCTTCCTTTCTGCCCACATCTTTGGGGGGGTTGGGTGGGGAGTGGGGCTGGAAATGGGGGGTGGAGCCAAGGCTTTTCCCGCTGGAAAAAGTCTTCTGGTGCCGACTAGCTGCACTTCCTCCTCCCGACCTTGCATCCTCCTGCACTTCCGCCTCCTCCCGCCCCTCCCCTCCCACCCCTCCCCCTCCTGCTCTTCCTCCTCCTCCCACCCCTCCTCCTCCTCCCGCCTCCTCCCCCAAGTCGTCATGGAAAGTGGTTACCAGGACAGGCCACCAGCTTGGAACAGGGGACAGGGGGAAACTGAGAGTGCAGCACGTTGAATCCCCACCTCACAGGTAATACGGGGCAATGTCCAGGTATGATGTTTATGATCTGCAGCTCCTCCCACCTCGAGGGAGGAGGGACCGGGTTTTGGCCACACGGTGTGTCGTGGACTCCGAGGGGTGCTGTCCACGGTGAGGAGGAGGGGGAGAGAGCCCCGAAGTCGTAAAGGACGGGCGAACGGCAGGAAGAGCCCAGCGGGGAGGAGAGCAGAGGTGGGGTCCTGAGGAAGACGGGCTTGACAGCGGGGCTTGGGAGGGGCGGTGCTGAGTGTTCCTGCAGGACATCCTGCTGTGCATCGTGTCTCCTGATTCTCTGCCTCCTTCTCAGGAGACTAGGTGGAGGCCTTGTTGCTTTTCCAGGCTTTCGGGGTGGGATTTGTTATTTTTAGGCCATGTCACTTGTCCTCCAGGTGGCCTAGTGCAGTTGGGCAGGTGGTGATCCTGTACTATCGCCAGGGAACATGCTGTACCTTGCAGCCACGGAGGCAAGTGTGGGTTTAAGAGTAAGGCAGAGATGGGCTAAAATCCCCTTATGAGAATGGCTACAGTTTACAAAATGGGAAATGCCAAGTGTTGGTTTGGCTGTGGAAGAACTGGAATGCTCCTGCACAAACAGTAGGATGTAAACTGGTGTAACCACTTTGCAAAACCATTTGACAGTAGCTGCTGAAGCAGAACATATGTACACCCTGTGGCCCAGCCCTTGAACTCCGAGGTGGATGCCCAGTGGGAGTGCACATATGTGCACCAAAGGACATAGACTGTTCATAACAGCCAGACTGCCCATCGGACTGCCTTTAAAAGTTGTACATAAATTGCAGTGCATTTAAGAATGGGATTCTATATAGTAATGATCAGGGCTGTTTACAACTGTACGTGGCAGTAGAGCCGATTCTCACAAACAGAAATTTGAGTGAAATAAGTCAGATGCAAAAGACTTTATCCTCTGGGACTCTATCCCATAGAGACAAATACAGGCAAAACCACGTCAGTGGGGCTGCCGGTTGGGATGGCGGTTACCATCGTGGAATGGCTGGTGACAGGAAGAAAGTGCACAATGTTGTCCACATTCTGTTTCTTTAACTGGGTGCTGTTTACAGTTTGTGAAAATACAGCAAGCCGTCTAGTTATTATGTGTGCATTTTTTTCTTATGTTTCTCACACTTCAAATAAAAGGTAAAACCAGAAAAAAATGGGTTTAAACTTCGCTGTACTTTACATACTGGCTTTTAAAATAAGACAGTAGTTCTGATAAAAATGCTGAGTGGGAGCAGAATTGAATGCAGAGTCATTTTGTGCCCATCAGCCCCTGACACAAAGAACGGAAAAATTAGTGGAGGAACTTGGGAAATGGAATTGTCTGTTCTTAAAGAGTCAACATCAGAGGTTGGCTGACGATTTTGTTTCTCCCACAGCAATGCAAAGATAAAGGCAAAGATGAAACGAGATCGTATTAATGATAAGCACAGTGCCTTGCATACAGTAGCTCTCAGAAAGTGGAGCCGTCTCTGTTTCTAAGGGCTGTGGTCCCTTAGATGTGGTCCAAGCAGAGAGGCACACATTTCCCAAGACATGTCTCATTGCTGTTGCCCACCTGTACCTGAGGCCTTGGCCCTGTCACTAGTTCCAGTGTGTCTTGGGGCCCCAGGCGTGGTATGCTGTAATGAATTTGTTTTCAAGGACTCTAGATGAGCAGCTCATGTTTGTCCACATTTATCGAGTGTTTTGTGCCAGTCATTGGTCAGAGCAGAGCAGATTGGAAGGAGGGGAAGCTGGTACCAATTACTAGGAGCTAGTGGTCTGCGAGGAGGCCTAGGGTGTTTATCAGTGCAAATCTTAGATACATTTTGCTTTAGTTGGATGACCCTGTCGATGGGGTCTTTGTTTTTGTTTGCTTGTTTTGGTTCCCAACGTTAGGTAGTATTGTATTTCACAGAGGAGAAAAAGTCACAGAAAGGTTAAGTAATTTGCTCAGTGTTACACAGCTAATAAGGGGCCTAGGATCTGAACCAAGAGAGTCTGACTCCAGGATTTAAGATGTTAGCAACATCTTACTTGTTGTAAGACGGTTACTTGTTCACGTGTATGTCAACAAGTCCAAACAGAGCAGAATGGCCCAGCCACAATTCAGAGGCAGAAGTGTCCAGATGTTAGACATTAATCCAGACGGCAAAGGATGTCTAGCTCAAGGAGTCTGGGAAATCTCTGGTGAACGTTTTGCTGGAAGGTTTTGTAAAAAAATTAATAAACAGAAACCTAAATTAGAGTGCGGAGGCCAGCAGGGGGCGCGCTCTCGCACCCTTTGATGATGGCAGAGCCCAACAGGAGGGAGAAAAGAGTCCCCTTCTTTCCTGACAAGGACTCAGCCAATGAAAAGCCGTAGATATTTGTTTACTACAGCCCTCCTACCTTCCTTTCCCCTCTATAAAAGCCTTCTCCTTCCCTTACCGTGTGGGGACTTCCACGTGGCTCACCACGGTTGCAGACCCCGAATTGCAATTCTCTGCTTATCCTGAATAAACCCATGTTCGCTGGAGAAATACCTGGCAGTTTATTTGTTTCAGGTCAACAGTTTCAAATATAATTGAAGTTTATTTCAAAGTCTAAAATAGTTTCTTAGAAACAAAAAAGGCTCCATGCTAATCAACTGGATATATATTAATAGCAAAAAGTCACTTAAGCAATTCTGTCTTATTTGAACAGTTTAAAATCAATATAATATACTTAAGTTGCCATACTATATCTTTTTGCATTTTTTAGTAATTTAAAGTATTATTTTCCCTGTCAGCCAACATTTAAAATACATTTCTTTCCTATTAGAGGAATTTCATGAGCCTGTTAAGTACATGTGGAAATAATCAAGTCCCATTATGAGCCCAACACCAATTTTCAAAGCAGCTTACCCACTTAGTACCAGCAGCTGTGCGCTCTTTTCCCCTCCTTTTTAAATTTATTTTTGGCTGCATTGGGTCTTCGTTGCTGCATGCGGGCTTTCTCTAGTTGTGTCGAGTGGGGGCTACTCTTCGTTGCAGTGCTCAGGCTTCTCATTGCGGTGGCTTCTCTTATGGAGCACGGGCTCTAGGCACATGGGCTTCAGTAGTTGTGGCACGTAGGCTCAGTAGTTGTGGCACCCGGGCTCTAGAGCGCAGGCTCAGTAGTTGTGGCGCATGGGCTCAGTTGCTCTGCGGCATGTGGGATCTTCCTGGACCAGGGCTCGAACCCGTGTCCCCTGCATTGGCAGGCGGATTCTTAACCACTGTGCCACCAGGGAACCCTAGCTGTGCACTTTTTAACTCACAGCTGAACTTTTGAAATCCCTTTGTTTTCATTTTGAGTCCACTTCTTTGATGTAAGTTAATTGCTTTGGCAGGATCTGGACCATGCTGGGGTTTGCACCACTGGGACCAGCACTCAGTCCACCAGGCAGCCGGCGGTGGGTGGCGTGGACGGTGTCTGGGAGCAAAGCTCAGTGTTTCCTGGCAGACAACCAGCTTTCTCTCTTTACTTATGGGTCTCCCATGGACTTTTTCAGATCTCTCATGCTCAGGCTGGGGAGTTATTTCAGTTACTTAGAGAATGACTGCAGATCTCACACTAGCCTCCTTCTCTGGTGGAGCCCTAGCTGAGTGAACCTGGTTCCTTGACCATGAGTACTGAGGTTGGACCTCATGGCAACCTCCAGCTTACTTTCTTTCTCCAATCCTGACCCGGAGTCCAGGGCAAGGGACCCTGATTGCTGGCAAAGGCGACACTCATAAAGGGATACCAGAAGCCTGTCCAGGGCACCCACAGTGAGCCCACGGGGGCCTGAGTAATAACCCCGAGAAGGTCTGGACTCACCTGGCCTAGCATCACCTAATGCCCTTAGTTGGGTGTTACCCAAAGAATTGACAGCAACAATTTCAATGTGGGACATCACATCCAGACCACCTTCTGGAAAAGGGCTCAGTCACTTCTTGGCTTGTTTTTAGAGCAGCTGACTTAACTCATCTCGCACAGGGGAGGCTTGCCTGCGAGGGCGCTGGCCTCCAGCCCGCCTTGCTGACTCAGGTGACTTCCTTCTTCCTTCTGAGTTTAAAGAACGCTGTCCTCATTTACAAAGCCCTGTACCTGCATCGTCAGCATAAGGCTCTTCCCACTGTCCACGGCTCTCAGGCTGGAGGCCAGCTCCTTGTCTGCTGACATCTGGTCTCTGTGACCTTCCCCTCTGGACACCCACCCTGATGCTGTCCACCACAGCCAGCTGACCTGCTGTGTGCTCTGTGCACTCTGCCTAGACTCTGGGCACACAACTTTGTCTTGCTTACAGTATGGTATTTTAGAAACTAGGTCTCATTTTGAAATCCAAAGATTCCATAAAAGAACAATAGAGAAAGAAATTTTCCAAAGACTTAGTATTAGGACAGATGAATTTTTTTTTAAAGGAATAACATTTCCTGGTTAACGAAAAAGTAGCTTCTTTTTTTTTTTTCTTTTTTTTTTTTTTGCCATTCTAAAAGCAATTCACGATCTCTGTAGAAATCTCGGGAGATACTGGGGGGAAATGGTACTACACTCAGCACAGCACATGGTCACTCACTCACTCACTCATTCGTTCCCCACTGGGAGGAGAGCAGAAAACAAGTTAGGCAACGTCTCTGCTCTCCTGGGTCTTGTATTCTAATGCAGTAAAGAGGGAACAAACTAACAGAGGGCTGTCAACAGTAAGTCAGTTGACGAAATTATACACCGTTAAGGAATAAAGAGCGATGGTGTGGGCTCTGCTAAGGAAAGAGGTGAAGTGTGAGAAGGCAGCACTCAGAGACCTGAATGATAAGAAGCCGTGAGCCATGCAAGGACCCCGGGCCAGAGCATTCCAGGCAGGGGAAGAGCAGGCAGGAGGAGCCTGAGGTAGGAATGGACCTGAGGTCTTCGAAGGGCAGAAGGAGGCCAGTGTGTGTGTTAGAGTCTAAATGTGAGCTGGGGGCGAGGAGGAGATGGGAAAGGCAGACCAAGGTCATGAGCGCCCGTGGACGGTGGCGATTAGAGGCCTCCGGGGAGTTTGAGCAGGGGGTGACGTGGCGCGTCGTGCTGTGGAAGGTCACTTGGTGTGGTGTATAATGGGGCGTCTGGGGGCATGGTGGATAATGGGGCCTCTGGGGGCGTGGTGTATAATGGGGCGTCAAGCGGCGTGGTGCATAATGGGCCTCTGGGGGCGTGGTGGATAATGGGGTGTCTGGGGGCGTGGTGGATAATGGGGCGTCTGGTGGGTGGGTGTAAAATGGGGTGTCTCGGGGCGTGGTGTATAATGGGGCATCTGGGGGCGTGGTGCATAATGGGGCGTCTGGGGACCTGGTGTAAAATGGGGCATCTGGGGGCGTGGTGGATAATGGGGTGTCTGGGGGCGTGGTGGATAATGGGGCGTCTGGGGGTGTGGTGTGTAATGGGGATAGGGTTGATGGGGGATTGGGTTTTAGCAGTAGAGGTGGAGGAGAGAGGGATGCAGGATACTCTGTGGAGGGCGAGCCCACAGGAATTGTGATGGGTCACATGTGGGAGGTGAGGGATGGAAGGCGCGAACAGAGTGAAACCAAGGATGAGCAGCGAGGTGAGTAATAGCAAGATTCCAGAGATGAGAAAAACCCCCTTCGTTCCCTACAGTGGCCCTTTGTGGTGGGTTCTATTATCCCGCCTAATCCCAGTTTACCCCATCCTAGATCTCAATGTATCTCTATAGCTAACCCCTGTCTATCCTATAATATTCCTATAGCGATTACAACACAGAGAGGAAAATTAAACCTGAGGGCTGGAAGGTAACTTGGCCCAGGACCTGTAATTAGAAAGCCGTGAGCGGGGTCTGAGCCTGTTCTGCCTGGTTCTAGGGTCCGTACCTGTCTCCACTCTAAGGTTACTTTTCACTTACCAACCACCAACTGCCATTGTCAACATTTTTATTTACTTCCCTTCAGCCTTAAGATGCATTTCTGCCTTGTAAAACAGGCCTGTGACATATAATCTGATGATCTTTCCCATCAACCATTTTCAGAGCATTATTAAACACTCTTCATAACATCTTCCATGCAAACCATCATCTTTCAAATGTTTCTTTTCAAGAGAATAAGACTTTTGAGCCACAGTGTTTGGGGGAGAAACAGGTAAACGGCCTAAGAAAGTTTCCTTAAGGGCAGGAGTAGCGGGGGAGAACAAATAAATGTTTTGTTTCCCTGATTAAATGTGTGTTTCTCTAAGATTTTCACTCAAATATATATACAGACATTTGAAAAATCTGTGATTTAACATAAAGCATCTTGTACATTATGTATTAGCAAACTATTTTAAGATTTACAGTGTTGTGTTAGTTTCAGGTGTACAGCAAAGTGAATCAGTTATACATATGCATATATCCACTCTTTTTTTTTAAGATTCTTTTCCCACCTAGGCCATTGCAGAGTATTGAGTAGGGTTCCCTGTGCTGTACAGCAGGTTCTTGTTGGTTGTCTATTTTGTATATGGTAGTGTGTATATGGCATGTAGGATCTTAGTTCCCCTACCAGGGGTTGAGCCCACACCCCCTGTAGTGGAAGCTTGGAGTCCTGACCACTGGACCTCCAGGGAAGTCCCCAGCCTAGCCTACCTTAAACATGCTCAGAATACTTACATTAACTTACAGCTGGGCAAAATCATCTTAACATAAAGCCTATTTTATTTTTTATTTTTTTAAATAAATTTATTTTTTTTTTTTTTGGCTGCATTGGGTCTTGCTGTGCGAGGGCTTTCTCTAGTTGCGGCGAGCGAGCAGGGGCTACTCTGTTGCAGTACGCGGGCTTCTCATTGCGTTGGCGTCTCCTTGTTGCGGAGCACGGGCTCTAGGTGTGCGGGCTGCAGTAGTTGTGGCACGCAGACTCAGTAGTTGTGGCTCATGGGCTCTAGAGAGCAGGCTCAGTAGTTGTGGCACACAGGCTTTGTTGCTCCGTGGCACGTGGGATCTTCCCAGACCAGGGCTCGAACCCGTGTCCCCTGCATTGGCAGGTGGATTCTTAACCACTGCACCACCAGGGAAGTCCCTAAAGCCTATTTTATAATAAAGTATTAACTACCTCATGTAAAAAAAAAAAAGGAATTATTTACTTTAATTCTTCAAAATTACCTTCAAACTTCAAAACAAATCTTTAGGTCTGAGCTCTGAACCATAGAGTACTTCACCTATTTCTTAGTATCTAGTTTGAACTTATAACATGTACGCTGCCTCATTGTTTGATTCTGGATCCCATTGTTTCAAGTAATGGAGACCCAATCAAGCTAGTTCAATTAATAATGAATAGTAGCTGTCTTAGACCGAGTTATCTACAGATTGAAGCAAGCAGGAATTTTAAAACCTGAAGTTGATTTGGGAGGTGCAACCCCAGGGGCACCGGAGCGGGGAAGAAGGAAGCTCTGCGGAGAACGATGAAGGGTGGGATGTGAAACACTGCACCGTGGCTTCTGCTTCGTGGGAGCCCGACAGACACAGCAGGTCTTCTAGGGACGCCCCCCACCCTCCGCCCGCAGACAGGTCCAACAGAGAAGCTGCACCTCTGAGGGTCCAGGATGCAGGAAGGAGGGCTTTGTGTGTGCCTGGCTCACACATCCTTTGCCACTCATCGGAGTCTGTCCCCTGGGGCGCTGACTGTCTCTTTTGCAGGCTGTCAGGAGGCATCTTCAGCAACTGCTCAGGTGCAGCTGCCTGGGGTGGCGAGCTGGCAGGGTGGGCCCTGCCTTCCTGGCAAAGCAGGCTGTGTGGTAGAGAGAGTCTAAGAGGTTCATGAGATCTGTGACTGATGCATCGGAATAACATTGGGCTGAGCACCGTTCCTGGACTATCTAACTGAGAGCTCATCAAACCCTCTGACGTAGCTAATTTGCACCTGAATTTATGGTTGGGGAAATTTAAAGAGTGAGAGGTGGAACGAAGGCAGACCCTATAACTCACACCTTAACCACTGTTCTTCCCTTTTGAAAGCTCTGGAAGAGCACAGAGGGGCTTATTAAAACGAGGACATTCCAGGGAAGTAGTCAGTGGACTCTCCTGGGACAAAGGGTTGGGAGTTGGGCCCCCACTGGGAGCCAGGCCAACTCAAAGGTGTCAGAGTCATGGACCTTTGTGGCATATCTGCTCCTTTCTGTGATTCTGTGATAAGTCCTTGTACTTACCCCGTGAGTCAGCTTCCTCTGCCCCTCCTTGTCTCTGACCAGGGCATAATCACAGCCTTCCTTCGCTTCTGTGCCTCCTCTGAGCCCTTTTCTAACTCATGGCATCCTCTCAGACTCGACCCTCGCAGACACTATACTGTGTCCTGGTTTTCCATTTCTACGTTTCTTGGGGAAGCATTGGCCTGACATGGTTGTTAGAGTGTGTTGGTTGTAAACAACAGATTATTAAGTTCTATTTAAAATGAATTCATTAGAAACTATGGGTAGATCACAACAGCCCTGTTTGGAACTTATGGGACCTACGCGTCTCCAGAGACCCTCCAGAGGGTCTCAGAAGCAGAAGCCAGAGGACACTCCATGTATGTGCCAGCCCTGGAATGTTCTTTTTCTTTTCCGCCTGTGCATAACATAGCCTGAAATTCAAAGTTCTTGAAAAGAGGAACTGATTGGCCAGGTGTAAGTGAGGTACCAGCCCTTAGCTGTGCCAGGAAGTTTTACCAGGAAGTTAGTTGAAGGAGCTTCCAGTGATGCCTGGATTCAGTTTCCCTGCAGGATTGCACGTGAGAAGGGAGATAATTACGCAGGAGGATATTAGGATGCTATAAGGAAGCTGGGCAGACAAAATACGACAGATGTTTCCCATGCCCCGTTCACGTTTTCCCTCACCACAGCACACCACTCCTCATTTGTTGGCTGGTCTCTAATGGGCTGTTCTGTAAAGCGGTGGCCAGCCTTAATATTGAATTATTGAAGATTGAGTTATTGAATTATTTCTGTCACCACTTCCTTCCGTCTGCACATCCTAGACCTGATCGTGGAAAATGACTCTGTGAGAGCCATTTATGTCGGACAGCACTTTGGCACTGCATTTCTTTATTGACAAACACCTCTGCAGCGTTGGTCTTTGATTCACTACTGCAGTGGGGTACTGTGAGAGACAGAGAGACACAGGATGCGATGTAATTATTGCTTCCTGGGTGCTGAGAATTGGATCTGAGAAACATAATACACAATAAATATATAACGTGGTGATAATATCATGTAACATCAAACAGTGCATAATCTAAGATAAAAATATACTTGTGTGGCGGCAGCAGGGTTGAGAGCTTAACTTGTGCGAATGTAACAGGAGCTAGGTGTAATGTGTAATTAAGTCTTGAAAGAATATATTTCACACTACTCTCTATAAAATAGATAACCAGCAAGGGCCTACTGTGCAGCACCGGGAACTCTACTCAATATCTTGCAATAACCTATAATGGAAAAGAATCTGAAAAAGAATATATATTGAATGTATACGTGTAACTGAATCACTTTGCTGTACACTTGAAACGACTACAACGTGGCAAATTAACTATAATTCAATAAAAAAAAAACCAATCTTGAAAGAATACATTTGACCTGGGAAAGAGATGAATTTGTGTGTGGCAGCTAGATGATACACGTCCAGGCTAAGTAATCTAAATGATCACTTTTGCTGTGAATGCGTCCCAGAAGCTAGGCTGGAGATTGGTTTAGAGTCTGTGTCTCCTTCCGTGCGCTGGCGCACAGGTGTTGTCCCAGCTCGGCACCTTGGCCGCAGGCCTGCTCTGCACCTAGCAGGGCAGCCACAGCACTGCCGTTTGTAAACGTGCAGGCCCGGTCCACCTGCCTTCTGCTATCCTTCCACTGCTAATGTCACGAAACGCCTCTGGCGGGATAAGTAACTTTATCACTAAGTTGTACAGCAGAGCAAGTTCTTAATATCGTATGAATTGTATTCTATTCCATTTCTCCCCCTCTAACGGGGAGAGGTCTCACTGTGTTTTGGAAAACGTCTCCTTAAAACTGCTGAGTAGCACGTCTTGCATGCACTGAGTTAGGAAGCCCTGTTGCTGCCGGAATTTTGATTGGAAGCTTGTTTTAGTAAGTTCAGGTTTACTTCTGAGATGCTCATTTTCTTTCGGAATTCAATTGATTAAGGCAGCCTGAGTCTCAGCGGTAACTACAAGAAATTAGATTTTGCTGGGAAGTATAAACAGACCCGCGATGATCCGGCGCTGTGAGTGTTGTCAGGCCAGCACACGGCTTTGTTGGGGAGGTTATTGACACCGAAAGCTTTGGAAATTGAGGTTTACAGGAGCAGGCCCAAGTCAGTGATGTTTGTTTCATCCTAGGTTTTTTTTTTTTTTTGCGGTACGCGGGCCTCTCACTGTTGTGGCCTCTCCCGTCGCGGAGCACAGGCTCTGGACGCGCAGGCTCAGCGGCCATGGCTCACGGGCCCAGCCGCTCCGCGGCATGTGGGATCCTCCCGGACCGGGGCACGAACCCGCGTCCCCTGCATCGGCAGGCGGATTCTCAACCACTGCGCCACCAGGGAAGCCCCATCCTAGGTTTTTGAATAAGACGTTAGTTGGCCTGCTCCGGTATCACGTTACGAGGTCCAAGTTTAGCTAGGATACTAACCTCCTCAACCACAGCAGAAGTTAAGTAAGAAAGAAGAAAAATAAAATTCCCTCCACGTCAGTACGATTACTCTTTGAGGAACAGAGGCAGAACGGGGTCTGCAGACACCACAGAGTGAGCTCCGTGTGATACGGGTTTATTGCCCTTGGGCCACGCATAACTATGAGTTAAATTTTCTTCTTTCTCCATGTTTAAAGATCGAGAGTCTATCCTATCGTTTTTCGTAAGTTGATTAAAAGACGAAACTCTCAGAAAAGCCTCAGGACGCAGGGGCGAGTCCTGGCTTTTCCACCAGCTCACGTGATTGTCAGCTTTGGGGCCCCAGTGACAGGAGACGCCTGACATGATATTGACGGGCACAGCCCTTCCCCAGGCTGTGCTGGGGGGCGCAGGATTCCCCGCTCACCGGCAGGGAACAGGCTGACACCCTTCTCTCTCGCTAACCAGGTGTCACTGTTGTGTGTTACTGGTGACAAACTTCAGTGACACAGCTCCAGCCGATGGTGATCTACCAGGTGTCTTCACCCTGCTGGGATCTGCCCCCCGGGCGGTCTGGCTGACCATGAATGGATCACTGATTTCTCTGGGTTCTACTTTCCTTATTTGTAGGCGTCTCCCAGATTAACAACTCTGCAGGCATCGTGGTAGCAGTGATCAAGCCAAACAAGGCCTGTGTATATTTATATCAGGCTAATGTAAGGAATTTCCATGCTTATTAAATCTCACGGTTCTTCCAACACCAAATTCTGCATTGGACAGTTGCCCAGGGCTATGATTTAGAGCGTGTAGTTATTCTCTCTGCTATTCAACTATATACTACAATATGTACTACAGGGCTATGGCTGCTCCCTTGAAAATATTCTTTCTTTAATGTCCATGTTGGATCTACCAGTCGTTAATGCATAATAAACACATCTATGTTATGATACAAATACTAGTGTGGGCTAAATAAAAATGAAGAGTTGCAATGCATGCCGGCCGTCAGGGCACTAGCCTACGAGTTCCGTGAGAGTCTAGCCTTTGGTCTGGTTTGTTCACAAGCTCAGAGCCTGGCACAGAGGGGATGTCCAGTAATATCTGTTGAGTCAACTAACAACTTCTATAGTAATGACAGTATATAAAGTAATGGTGTCTTTTATTTTTTGTTTGATCAGACTCTTTGTTTACATGTGATAAAAACCCCAACTTCAGTGAACTTAAGCAGAAGGAAAAGATGCCATCATGTCACCAGTCGTGGGATGGAGGGTGGAGGCCTGGCCTCGGGAGAAATGCTCAGGGACCCAAATCCACAGGCTTCCTATCTCCATCCCTCATCCCTGATTTGTTCCGCGTCCTCCAAGAGGAGACTCGGGGCCACTGGCAGTACCTCAGGTCACATTTCAGGTTTGCCGTCAGGGAGGGACAACCTCCTTAGCTTAGTCTGGCTCAGTTTTTACCCAAACTCACAGGGGCAGCGCAAGGTTCAGTAGAAGACCTTTTATCAGGAATTCGTCAGTTCATGTTTAAAAGCAGGTTAAAGAAGGGAAAACTTTAGAGGATATTTCTGAAACATTTCATTTTAACTTGCATTAATTTGCCGATCTTTTGATGTAAAGCCAAGGCTTTTTTTTTTCCAGTCTGGATCTGTATCCTGTTCTTGAAAGAAACCAGACCTTCATGCATTATCCTGTTCAACAGTGATTTCTTTAAGATGGAGCAAAGACTTAAAGATGCCTACAGTCAGTCGGAGGACAGAATCCTTCTAGGTGTTTGAGTTCCCCTCAGCTGTGTATAGTGGTATCTCTCATTATTTATTTGACAGCTCTGTGTGTGTGTGTGATTCACCCTCATCTACTTTTCCCCCAAACTTTCAGGATACATTTCACAAAAATAAATGTTTCATTTCTGTTGCACTCATTTTATATTTGCTTAGTGTTGAAAGAAATCACAGACTTACAATAACTGTAAGTCTGGTGGGAATAAAAGAAACTGACTCTTGATTAGTATACAACACAGAAGGGGCGACAAGGGCGTAAACATTGTGAGCAACGCCAGGCAGCCACAGTGCATAGCGGGCCCTGGGTACCAGCAGATCTGAGGAGGGGAATGAAGAACACTGTTGAGTTTGACAAAGGTAACATCCCTGCCTTTGAGTCCTCGCAGCAAATGGAGGGACAGACACGCTCATGTGAAACATGTAGTGCAGACTGTGACGGCATCTTAATAAAGAGCAAAGGGCAGGGGATCGCTACTTCTGCGGTGAGGGGGCAGGTCAGTTGGACCTGCTTCTTTAGGAACAGCAAAGGGAGAAAGGAACAGCGAGGACCAAAGCAGGATTAGGGTTGGGGTGTGTGAAAGGACAGCAGAGAGCTTGTGGCCACGTCCAACTACTGAAGGTCCCAGATTATAAAAAACTGAGGAAGTGCCAAAACAAATTTACGAAAATTGTGATCTATTTTGAATGCTTACATTTAACAAAACCATGAACACCCACACCCACAAAAAGTGCTATTCGCTGGAGATCACAGGATTTATTTTTAAAAGTCACCAAGGCCCAATGGGCCAGCAAATGGGGCATGTTTAAAATTGCGTGACCAAGACTTGAATGATGAATACGCTGTCGGTGTATTTCTGTGACTCTGTGTATAGTGTCATTTGGAGAGAATCCCCACAGCCCAGCTTTGACATGGTTATAGATGTTCCACCATAATTAGAGGGCGCTCCTCTAGGCCCTCTAATTGCACGTGGAGCGTGGCGCTTTCAGGTAAGAGTGCCCCTCTCTGAAAAGAGCGCTTAGCCGTCACAGACCAATCGTTGCATTTTCCCTTTCTTTATATCCTTTTCTTTATAAGGCTGTGATCCTCTCCTAAAAATATCAAGTGGGTTCAGAATTAAATACTGAATTACTGTGGACCCATCAGACTGGATAACGAAATACTGAAAAATACCCTTAGTTGAGTCACTTGGTTTGTGGAATGATCTGGGCTTAAAGATAAAATTTTGGCTTAGGTTGAATATGAAATATGTTCAAGGAAACACTCAACACTTGAGCTTTGCACAAATTCTGATCTCGATAAAGCATCCTAGAATCTCCCAGTTTCTGCTGTTCTCCACGCTTCCACCACCGTCACTCACCCTGACATAACCTACAAGGGATTTGGCCGGCGATGCCTCTCCCTGTGGTGTCATAGCTTTACCCTAACAGGTACGTGGTGACAGATGTCGTAAACACAGAGACAGCACCAACATAAAAAGGCTGTGGTGTCTCAAAGAAGAAAATAGTGGGCTGGGTGATGCTAGCTGTCAGAGAATGTGATGATCAAATCTGTTTTCTCTGTCCACACTTTCTTTTTTTTTTATTGTATATTCCTGAGTTACTTTTTAAAAAAAAATTTTAAAAATTTATTTGTTTTATTTATTTATTTTTGGCTGCCTTGGATCTGCGTGGCGTGCGCGGGCTTCTCATCGCGGTGGCCTCTCCTGCCGCAGAGCACGGGCCGTAGGCATGTGGGCTTCAGCAGTCGCAGCTCGCGGGCTCCAGAGAGCAGGCCCGTCAGTCGTGGCGCACTGGCCCAGCTGCCCCGCGACATGTGGGATCCTCCCGGACCGGGGATCGAACCCGCGTCCCCTGCATCAGCAGGCGGACTCCCAACCACTGCGCCACCAGGGAAGCCCCTCTGTCCACAGTTTTTAAAGAAAAGAGGAGCATCCTTTTGGAAACATTATCAGGGAGAATAACCTTTAATTGAAGGAAGAATATCTGACAGTCATGGATGGATTTTTAAGAGGGATGGATGCTGTTATAATGAGCACCCATAAACTGGAAGAAATCATGAGGTACTTGACAGCTTTCCGTGCACTAGAACTTTCCTTTCAGCCTCGACTCGTAGAGTCTGTTTCTTTCAGGCCTGACCAGGCACTGACAGTGCTCAATGTGAATGACTGAATGGATTAAGGAAGATTGAAAAATAGACTTGACATTTCTAGGAGTCATGCAAATGTAAAATTGTTTGGAATTTTGATTTTTTTTTACTTATCTTGACTAATTTTATTTTCCATAGGAATGAAAAAATCTAATAGAAATAACTCAGTTATAGGATTTTACATTTCAGTTATTAATCAGTAACATGATAGGATTTTAAAAGCCAGGCAAAATGGTAGATGGGGTAGAGGCAATGACATGTGAAGGTCGTACTTTGAGATCTTTGTGTTAATGACAGACTCAGATGTCTGAATGGGCTTAGAGGTGATACTCTGTTTGGCTTTGTTTAAGAGAGGCAGTTGCGAACCAAGGCCTGTGTGACCTGTCTGCATTTTTTTAAAACGGAAACAACAGATTATTTTATCTTTTATTTATTTTTTTAAATTTTATTTATTTTTTGGCTGCGTTGTGTCTTTGTTGCTGTGCACGGGCTTTCTCTAGTTGCGGCGAGCGGGGGCTACTCTTTGTTGCGGAGCACGGGCTCTAGGCACGCAGGCTTCAGTAGTTGTGGCTCTCGGGCTCTAGAGCACAGGTTCAGTAGTTGTGGCGCGTGGGCTTAGTTGCTCCGCGGCATGTGGGATCTTCCCGGACTGGGGCTCCAACCCATGTCCCCTGCATTGGCAGGCGGACTCTTAACCACTGCGCCACCAGGGAAGTCCAACCTGTCTGCATTTACCACTTGTCCCTTTTGAGCTAAGGGTGTCCAGCTCTGCCCAGTTACAAAAGAAAGGACGTATCTATTTTGTTTGTTTGACTCATGATGAATGGATTGTGAATGGAATGGTGTGAATGGAATTGTAAATAAACATCTTGCTCTAGATGTTTCTCCTTTGTTTCTACCTCTCCTAAGTTGTTTTGATGGAGATAAACTTTACATTGTAGCACATGTTGCTACTGCCTGCTTACCAACACTGGTTTTACAGATATTAATCTATTTTCAGGTGAATGGGGTAGTTCAGCAAGGGCATTCGTTTTTACTATGACCCACAATAAGATATTTATTATATACCAATATATATAAATATAAATTTATAACAAACATATTCACAGAAACATCTCTATATATTATATAAATACTTGTATAATATCAATAATATTTATATAAATATATATAAAAATCCTATAGACATACATATAAAACAAAAGTCTCACAAAACAAACTTTATTCTTACCACTAGAGATGCTCTCTGACAGGGACGGATAGCGTGTGTAGGGCTCCCAAATCAGCGTGTCAGCAGCATCCCGGCAGCTCAGTCTCTTACAGTCCCACAAAAGAGATGCTGTGCGGGTAAGAGTAATTCCCACACCAGGCCGACTTCCAGAACCAGGGTCCAGCCATGGGGCTCCTGGGTTACCCAGAGGCATGAGTCTTGGGGGCATGTGATCGACCCTCAGTGGGGTGGAGGGCTGCCGGATGGAGCCCCCCAAAGGGATGGGGGGGGATGGGTCCCTGTGGTCCACCGCAGGCCCCGGCTGTGATGGTTGTAGGCCCGGTGAGGAATCCCCTCCAATGTGTGTGGGGAGGAGCTGAGAGTTTTAAAGAAACGTCTTCCGACTCTCTAGATGGACAGTTTCCAATCTCTGTGTGCCTTTCCGTCTTTCCGTTTGGTGTCCGGGGAGAAGAATTTAGTCAGCCCAGTTTGAATGAAGTGTCTATGCCTGTACTGATCAGCTGTGGATAAGCGCTTAGCCTCCTGCAGTCCAGCAATGACCATTTTCTATGACAAGCTTCCTGCATCACAGGGGCTAGTTTGGGGATCCTGCGAGCTAGGCAGCCACCCCAGGCGGCATCCATGAGAAATACGAATATCCTTGGGATTTTGGATCCCAGGGCCAAGCTTCTCCAGGGCTCTCCAGGGTGTATTGACAAGTAGGAAGTATTATCTGATTTTGCTGGAGGAGAATCCAAGAGATGAAAGGATGGGTGACTCACTCAGAGTGTCGTGGGCTGTCCGTGGAAGGGCCACGGCTAGATCCACAGTTCCATGTTGCTTGCTCAACACAGTGGACCCAGAAACCTTACTGGTATTAACACTGCTTTGTTCATGTCATTAAAAAAGCACCCCTGCAAAATCCTACTTAGTATGATGTCCTCCAAAAAGTTATGTTCACAGCTACATGCACAGTATTGTAATGGCTTGTTTGATCATTCACTCTGGTACACACATACGTCCAGCTGTCTCTAATTTCCTGTGATAGGGACAGAATTTCCCTTCTTTCATCCTCAGAGGGTTTTTTGTGTGTCCTTTATATTCCTCAGAAATCTAGCATAGTGGCTCTGTAGTGACAACAGTACAGCGATTTGTGGTCCTTCAAAAAGATGCAGTACAGGGGCTTCCCTGGTGGTGCAGTGGTTGAGAGTCCGCCTGCCGATGCAGGGGACATGGGTTCATGCCCCGGTCCCGGAAGATCCCACGTGCCGCGGAGCAGCTGGGCCCGTGAGCCATGGCCGCTGAGCCTGCACGTCCGGAGCCTGTGCTCTGCAACGGGAGAGGCCACAGCAGTGAGAGGCCCGCGTACCGCAAAAAAAAAAAAAAAAAAAAGATGCAGTACAAGTAAAAGTCATGACTCTGTGTTAACAGAATTACATATGACACCTAATATATTTTACTCGGATCCTCATGCCCATGGCTCTGGCTTCTGCAGGATTATGTGTATAAAAGTAAAAGTTTTTAAATGTGCAAGAGACATTGGTCAAACTGGAAGAAAAGATTTTTATGCTTTAAAAAAAAATTAGAGTCAGTGGGGGTGACGCCCATGGGCATTTGGGGAGCATTAACTGCAATTGGTTGAGGATATTGGCAGCTCCAAGCTGCGAATTCTGTAACCCTCTCTGGGGTCGCTGTCCTGGTTTCTCAGCAAACAGATTTCTTAGTATAAAACCCAAGACCAGAGCCCTCACTTGGCCTAGATCATTACAGCGACCATCAGGATCTACCCCATTAGATGCTACAGCGAATAATATTGCTGGGAGCGCGTGTGCGCGTGTGCGCGCGCGCGTGTGTTTCAGAACAGACGCCGTCATTCAGAATGAAGGTGACTGCTCCTTTTAGAAAAAGAAAGAAATATAAGTAAGGAACTCAGGTGGCCAGAAAGGAACTTTGCTAGGAGGTAACGGTAGAAATCTCTGGTTTCTACTTCAAAAGTCTGAGCACAGCTTTTCACTCTCTGTTGTTTATTACCGCTACCTGGCTCTCCATAGAAAGGGTTTCAAATGATCTAATATTTTCTAAAACTTACTGGATTTAATTCTCCCCTTGGTGGCTGAATAGACAGCAGCCTATACGTCTGTTGCCCTCCCCAGCCCCCAACAAAAATCTCTTCTCCAAGTTTCCCAAGGATGCACTTGAGCTGCTTCCTAAAATGATCGTACGGTGCTGCCAGTGACTGAGAAGCTGAGTACTGAGCGTGAGTTTTTCCATCAGAGTAAGAGGCAAGTACATTCAAAGGACATTTACCGGCAGAGGGAGAGAGTTCCGTATGTGTCCTTAAGCCGTCTGCTGTTCACGAGTCTACCCTTCCTTCCCGGGAACTTGCTTCACCTTGGAAGGACCAGCCTGTTCCAGCATGACAGCGGGCTGGAGGGCTGGTCTGTGGATTGATCTGCTGGTTCTCTCCAAAGAAGCCTTTTTCACATTTAAATTGAGCCTGGAAACAAGATCCACCTGCCGAAGGAAGAATTCAGAGTGCAGGGCTGAAGTTGGTGATAGCAGAGCACAAATGTCTGGGGGTGTGTGGACAAATTATCCCAACTCACCATAAATACTCCACTGGATTCAGGGGTAAAGTTTTTCCTTTCTGAGAATAGTTTCCTGTAAAGGGCAAGTCATGAGGGTTTGGCTTTTTACTGACATATTCGATGGTCCCCCAGGCGGGATGGGAATGTCTCCTTAGGAAGACATTACATCCAGGTTGAGCTCTCAACAAACCGTTTCCTGTCTTTGGTCTAATTAAACTATACACATTTTGGGGGGTATAAAATAGAGATGCTGACATGCCAGCATTTATGCTGCTGACACAAAAGTTCTGAGCTCAGCTGATGTAAGTGGTGCTGACATAAACCTTCTCCTTGAGAACAGCTGCTAGAGGTACTTTTCCACAATCTTCCGGTGGATGAACTTGAAGCATCATCTGGGCTGAGAGTTGGAGCATCCACCAGGAGATTTGGCCCCTGATGTGAAAAAATAAACCTATTGCTTGTTCGATGACTTACTTCTTTCATGGAATAACTCCTTAAATTAGAGCATGGCTTTTTAAAGTTCAGTATCAGATGAAGATGCAGTACTGATTTTCTTTGTATGAGAGGCTTAGCTTGCAGGGATCTAACAATGACTAAAGCCCCTTTAGTTTGGGGTGAAAAGTTTTATAACTTTGTATAAAATAAGTTAGTTCATGATACAGATTTCATGTTAACAGCTGCTGAGTTCACTGACAGTTAGTTGCCTCTGTTGATAATTCTGTAGATGAATGTGATGAAACCTATAGGTCTTCAGGCAGAATTGAACACACACTCAACGTAATACACATATACTCAACGGGTCTAGGACCTCCTGAAGTCACCTTGCAGCCCAGGTCAAGACCTTCCTTGACTGGTTCCATTACATAACCAGAGATGGTGTTTGCCACCTACATTTGGGGGTACATTATCCCCAATAAGGCTTTTAGAAGCTATCTTCACCCATAGTAACTTTCTTTAACATTGATAATCAAGGACTGTGTGCTTAGCAGGATCTACTGGCAGTTGGAGGTATACTAGTTCAAATCTTCCGAGAAGCTAATGCCAAGACAGGGTTAGACGTGCAAGAGAGTCACTGGAGGACTGCCCGTGAAGGAGAAACCAGAAGGGGGCAGGAGGGGTCAGGTGAACCTTCAGACCTGGAAGCAGATCTGATGCCTTTGAAAGCAGAGAGGGAAGGAAGGCTTGGACAGGAAGTCTACACTGCAGTGCTTTCTAGAAAGTGTCAGCCAGCCCAATGGAGTCCTGGAGCGAAGGCTCTGTGTTAGAGGAGCTCTACGCTGAGCAGGAGGCTGGCTGACCTCTAGGAACCCCGCCTGCCCCACCTTCGCCTGGATACAGATAGCCACGAGTGCTGGGGCAGATTCCAAGATGCTGGAGGCTGTCAGTCAAACACGTTCCCCAGGCAGCGTTTCTTGGAAGGGGATCTAAGCGGTGGTCTCCACGGCCACCACGCTGGGATAAGAGGGTCTTTGTTGGTGCCAAAGTGCACGTCCTCCTGTTTTCTCCTGCTTCCTCACGTTTTGAGAGCTGCTACTCTTTGGCCGGTGTGACTCTGCCCCACCCAAGCGTCACACAGGGACGGGTAATATGATATCGTACATGTGTGGCTTAGTTTCCTGTCTCCCCGTAATACTGTAGCCGCTTCAATTGTTCAGTAAGGGGGTTGGGTGGAGTGAACATTATCCACAGAGGTTAAATACATGGCTTTTTACCATAACCTTTACCTTTTGTCTTGGGGCAATCGACAACGTCATCATCAAAACGACAGCCTGTTGTTTAAGTGTAGAGCCCAGAATACTCGGCAACAGAAACTAGGCTAATATACCCAGTGTCTCTCAGCTTGTGGTCTCAGTGGAATTACGTCGTAAGACTGGTGTCCAGGTGTTTGCTTTTTTTTTTTAATGTCCCTCCCTGCCTCAACCAAGACCCTGTGGGCTCTCGCCTCCTTTCTCTCACCTCCACAAAAGGCAGGTGGGGGATGCCCTCTCCTAATGGTAGAGCAGAAGATGGACCACTCTCCCCAGGACTCTATTCTCTGGGGAATGAGATGCTTCAGATGTGTGCTGCCTGGGAGAAGAGAGGGGTTCTTAGAGGGGAAAGTAGCCGGGATGGGGGATGCTGAAGAGGGCTCCCCTGTGGTAGGAAAGTGAAACACTCCCGGGACTCGGGCATTTGTCGATTATTCATTTACACGTGCTACAGCTGTGGGGCAGTTAGTATGTGCCAGACCCTGCTGGGTGCTAGGGACCCATCAACGAACTAAATGAACTAAATTCCTGACCTTTTGTAGCCTACATTCTATTGGGGAGACACTAACGTGTACATAAGCAATAAACAAAATCTACCAGTAAATTATATATCTAAGTAAGTATGTTACATATAGAATACAGCTTTTCTTAAAATTGGCTTTTAGCAGGAATTAGCAGAAGCAGAAGCCCTTTCCCTCTGTTTTCTTAGCCCCTTTTAGCATCTTTCATCTTGGCTGCCTGTTTCTTTCCCTGGGAAGGAAATACTTCCTTTGTAAAAATTCATCAAGTGTAATTTCCAGGAAGTCACTGACAGAGTGAGATGACCTTGAATATATTATTTAGTTAATATCTTTGATCTCTGAAAAGCCAGATCTTTTAACCAGATCTTAATAAGTTTCCCCAGATCAGTTCAGCAAGTGTATTGAGAATATAATTGGCTAAACCCAAATTAAAACACCCAGGTCTTCACTCTAAATTCAGGAGAATAAACCTACCAAGATGGGCATGGACTGGATGCAGATGGCCCTGAGTTCCACTGATTATGATCTAAAATCCATCTAAACCTATGATCTCCTCTATAATAACTACGCAGACAAAAAGTACTTAAATTGCAAGGAAGGCAGACATTTCAATCCTCCCTTTGCTACATTAAACAATACAGCCTGCAATCCAGAGTGACAGAAGGAGAAAGCCAAGTGAGAAATGATGGCTTCAAGAGTGTAGGACTCACAACGCAACCCTGACCCCATTTCAGGGTCCAGTTCCAGAGCAGTTAGGTGGATACCACACCTGCTGGATTTAATGGAAGCCTCTTTCCTTTCCTGTTTTCTTTTCTTTTCTTTCTTTATTTCTCTTTTCCTTCTTTCCTTCCTTCCTCCCTTCCTTCCTTCTCTCTCTCTCTCTCTCTCTCTTTTGGAAGGGTCTCTTTAAGTTCTTCTGGGTTCATCTTTTTAGCAAAAAACTAAAACAATCAGTTGCTTCATTTTAGAATTAAATGATATACTTTAAAAGAGAGTATAAATGAATCATCAAACTATCAATACTTTTTCACTCCAACTTCAGACCTCTACATAGATTCTATTTTTAACTGCTTCAATTAAAAAAGCAAAGATTATCTTAGTAGTTGTGGGCAATTGAAACTTTAATGAAACTTAAGTCAATATTCAATTAAAGGCCAAAGGAGGTCACAATTAGAAATAATTTACGGAATGAATGGAAACAGCCCTCACCCCTGCTATGACTAAACATAACGTTTTGAAGAGCAGGTTGCACTGAAGGTCCTCCCTCCCTCCCTCCACCGGCTCCATCTTCATCCTATCTAGTGAGGCTGCCGTCTCTGGGGCTGCAATGGCCACGGCTCCACCTTCGCCCTGTCTGGTGAGGGTGCCATCTCTGGGGTTACCCTGAGCGTCTCCATCGGTCCTCCTCTGGCTCATCCTCAGCATCCTGTACCTTTGGCCTCCTGCTCTCGTAGAATCGCGCTCCTTCCTGGGCTCCTGCGACACTGTGTTTTCTTGGATACCTTCATCTGGCTTTTACCAGATTCCTTTACCGCCTCCTCTTCTTTTTCTCGTTCTTAGAGGCAGAACAGCAAACTCAGTCGTTGGTCCTTTTCTCTTTATAGGACCCACTCTGTCGTTTCCACCGCTGTGCTTTAAGCTCTGAACTTTTCAAAGGCATCAGCTCTGAATACACACCTGTCTGTGAAGCATCTCCCCGTGGATGGTCCCCTGGCTATCAAGTATAGCGTCTGAAAGAGAAACCACCTCCTACCCCATTCCTACTCTTCCTGTGTTTTCAATCAATATCCTGTTTATGTTCTCTCCTCTCTTAGGTCAGAAAACGTGCTCAAATCATCTTCAGGTCCTTCTCTCTCATTCCCTGCATTCAATCACCCAATCTCTTCATAATTTCCATTCCTAATGCCACTTTCCTATTCAGGCTCACATGAGACTTCCACTGGATTCTGATTATAAAGGCCTTTAACTGGAATTCCTTTCTCTCTCTCCCTTTCTTTCTTTAAGAAATACTCATCTATTTCCTATTATGTTTCAATATTGTGCTAGAATCTTGGGAAACCAGAGGAATTAGACCAGGTTCCTCGCTGGAGGAGCCCGCCTGTGCAGGGGAAGGAAGGGCGTGACCGATGCTCTGGGAGCTCCACACGGGTGAGCATGGTCCTCAGTGGCCCAGAGGGAGCGGCATTTGTTTAGTTTGCAGGACGTGGGCAGAGGGGGTTAGTGAGGGCTTAACGGACAGGGTGGCTCTGGGGCTGGACTTGGGGATGGCCAGGACTTCACCGGGTGGAGAGTCATAGTGGGGGTGAGAAACGCACAAACTCACGGGGACCTGGCGGTGTTGGTGTCACTGAGCACAGGCTTTGTGGTGGGCGGCTGGGGGCGGGAGGAGGGAAGGTGGGCTGGGCCAGACCACGAGGTACCTCCAAGGAGGGGGAGTGTTTGTCCTGTAGATGGGTTGGACTTGCTTGTGTCGTGTCCTACATCTAGCTATACACCACCTTCTGAGTAGAATCAACAGACCGACGCTTGAATCCAACCTGTTTCTCCAATTCCAAGACCCTGTCTGATTTCTGGCTCTCTTCTTGGGGGCTGTTGGCCAATTCCCAAATTTATAAGAATAAGAACATCTCCGTATCCAATTCTTCCCTTTAAATTCACGATCTTTTCCCTCTCCTACGGGAAACAAGGTTTGGCAACAGGTGCCAGGATCCTTGTGCAAACTTCCCTGAAGACAATCTATCGATCTACACCTATAATTTAATAAAATTAAATATATATTAAATTCATAAATAAATGAATATATAAATATATCCATTGCACATGTACATAATGAAATATGAATTTTCGTTAAATTTTCACTAAGGTTCTGTGAGAAGCCTCCCTGTGCAGAAACTTTGCTTGCTCGTTCTGGCTGCTACAGAACGCAGAGGTGTTTCCATGTTGGTCCAGCCTCAAGTAACAGGATGAGTAGCGCATCATCTCTGCCCTGAAGGATGGAATGAGGAGAGACAGAACACCTGTCACGTGGCCTGGATGTGGGTGGGAAGCAAAGCCCTCTGGTCTTGCCTGTTCTGGAGGCAGGTGCCACGTCCCCTCAGTGGACCCTGGGCCATTGAAGTCCCCCACGTTGACAGAAAAACTCAAAAGCAGGCTGCTAGGGTCCACTCTTGCCCTGCATAGAAAATAAACGGAGCTGGAGGACGGCGCTTTATCTGTTTTCATCATGTCCCTTGGGGTTTGCAAATTTATCTTATTATTTATGACACAGAATCACACTAGGCCTATCTTAGAAAAGGGGGCATCCCTAATTTGGGGAAGGTTTTATTTTATTTTACTTTATTTACATTTTTAATTGAAGTATAGTTGATTTACAATGTTGGGTCAGTTTCAGGTGTACAGCAAAGTGATTCAGTTATACACATATATATAATCCATTCTTTTTCAGATTCTTTTCCATTATAAGTTATTACAAGATACTGAATATAGTTCCCCGTGCCGTACAGTAGGTCCTTGTTGGTTATCTACTTTATATATAGTAGTGTGTATACGTTAATCCCAACCTCTTAACTTATCCCCCCCCCCTTTCCCTTTGGTAACTGTAAGTTTGTTTTTTAAGTCTATGAGTCTGTTTCTGTTTCATAGATAAGTTCATTTTTTTAGATTCCTCATGTAAGCGATATCACGTGGTATTTGCCTTTCTCTGTCTGACTTACTTCACTTAGTATGATCATCTCTAGGTCCCAAACGGGCTCTCACTAAGCCTCCCAGATGACTGTGCCGGCAGAGTCACTGAGGATCTCCCACTTTCTGTCTTTCTTCTGTTTATGTTGCATCCTTCTCTCCGATTTTGCTGTTAAGAAGGCGCATCTCCCACCTCTCTGTTGCAGCACTCCTGTACTTCCTGTTGCCTATGGGATAGAGTCAGACCTTGCTTGGCGTGGCGCACCCTGCACTTCCAGCCTAATCCCCCATCTCCACCCAACAACAACATGTAAAGTGTCTAGGAATGACCCCTAAATATGTGGGAGCTGTATAATTTGTGTTCCTTTACAGATTCCTGACACAGGTAAGAACTGTTATGCCCAACAGTCCACAAGGGAGCCTGTGGATTGATTTCTGAAGGTCCTTGAATCTCCTGAAAGAGTAAGACATACCTCAGAGCATTTTTCGGGGGGATAAGTTCCACCCCTCCTGTGCGATTGTCACGTGGGTCCTGACACCCCAAAAGGTTCAGAACCACCATAAAGCTGTTGAGAGCTTGGGCACTGGTTGATCAAATTTGACAGACCAGTATACGAAATAAGAATGGATGACAGTGTTTTAGTCAGATCGTCAAGTACAGAACCGCATTTATCAAATGTAAAAACTGAGGCCCTGGGGGTGATAATGACTTGCTTGGGGTCACTTACACACTAAACAACACAATTTAGATTTAATCATGCCTTGTCTTCTCTGTTGTTTGCTGTTTCGCATGTTAATTTTACCTTTTTCAGCTAGAATAGAGTGGAAGCAACTTGAAAGCAGGGACCTTGCTTTGAAATGATGATGATGATGATAAAGATAACTTTGGAGGAAACTGATTAAGTGACTTAACTAAAGCTAATTGTTAGTGGGTATAGGACAGGAAATAGAGTTACACAGTGCTGCTTCTAACATATTGAGAGCACTCAGGCTACCTCTTAAAAATCCTGGATAGGGCTTCCCTGGTGGCGCAGTGGTTGAGAGTCCGCCTGCCAATGCAGGGTACATGGGTTCGTGCCCCGGTCTGGGAAGATCCCACATGCCGCGGAGCGGCTGAGCCCGTGAGCCATGGCCACTGAGCCTGCGTGTCCGGGGCCTGCGCTCCGCAACAGGAGAAGCCACAACGGTGAGAGGCCTGCGTACCACAAAAAAAAAAAAAAAAAAAAAAAATCCTGGATAACGCGAATTTACTGATTTCAATCAGTACATTTAATAGATCAGGCGATTTCCAAATAAACGTGAGATTTTTAAATGAAATACTCTTGAATTGATGGACTCGTGAATTAGCAGATCTGAGAACACTTGTTTTTCATGTTATCCAGTTTATTTACCGATGGATTAAAGAAAGAAGTCACCATTTATCTGAGTTATCTTTTATCAGGCTACGTGAAGCAGAGGAACTTGCTTCAGGTTTTTGTTTAACCTTTACCAGATATCAGTAGTTCAAATCTCCCCATTGTCTGTTTTACTGATTTATACAAGGTTTTAGGATGGTTTTATTTTGTTAGAGAATTAAAGTGCCCTCTACTGTTTCTTTTCCATCATTACAGCCAAATATCTATTAAGACTTGATTAAATAGAAAAGTTGTTCTTAAAGAAATAAAAGCAAAAAATTAATTTCTGATAAAGCTAAATTAAAACTATTATACTTATAAAAAAGGAAGTCATCCTTGACTAAGCATTTTTGAAGTATTTACACCTTTTATAACTTGATTAGTAAATAAATTCCCAATTATTTGCCTTCATTATATTTTTGTCACATTTTATCTTAAAAATGCAAATTCTACTTTATAAAGAGAACTTTCAACTTTTGATATTGGCTTCAATTCATTTTATGCAGCCTAAATGTTTTCGCTAGGTTGACTAATGTCTTTTTAAAAAGATGAATCCAGTAGATATATTTCCAATTTAAATATTCAGAAGCATAAAATAATTAAGAAGGGCTAATCATGATCATATTAATGTAATTAATTAAGCTTGCTACTGGGGAAAAAAACTCCTTCTTGTTAAGATGTCATGTGATTCGCATTCTGAATAACTTAAAAATAGAATTATCTTAGAACTTTACAGTTTTGCTTGTTGCAGACTTAAATCTTGACTAATAATTATGCATATCCCTTCACAAAAATTTTCAAGTTAAGTCATATTCTTTCCAACCACTATTACTAATAGCATCATTAAAAAATAAATGTCTCCAAGTCTTAGTATTTCAGTTATCTACATGCTAAGAGGCTTAGGATCTGTAGAGAACCTTCTTTTATAAGTCCATAAATCGAATCATTTAAGAATGTTTCTCTCTTTCTCACTGTCTTTTTCGTAGGACTATTCCATCACTGCCAAGGTTTTAAAAATTTTCTAGCTGTTGGTAGCTATTCAGTTCCTGCACAAAGACACAGATCCTGGCTGCCAGCATCTTGGCATCTGCTAACATTTTCATAGACCTCAGCTGAACTTTCAGTTTGTTCGTGGAACTTCACAGGCTGACAAAGAACCAGCTTCTATTTGTCGTTTTCACCCTGCACTCTTAATCCTTTGCATAAGCCACTTGAAAGGACTGTATGAGGCAGTTCAGGGATAAAAGGGGAAAAGAAGAAAATCTATGTTTCCTTTGCAAAGAAGAAAATCTATGTTTCCTCCCTTTTCTTTTCATCCAGAGAAAAGCAAATTAAGCAAACCTCAAAACCGAGGACAATGGGGTGCCTGGAACTGAGATTAGCATTGGATGAGCCTCACACTTAAAAACACAGCCATTTGAGCTCCCTTGTGTGCCAGAATTAATCAGCGAAAGCAGCCGTAAGAACACACGCAGAAAAGGAAAACTGGAGCAGAAGCAAGAGCGGCCTGCCCAGGAATAGTGAGCTCACACTTAACGAAACCACAGCCCCTGAGTTTGCCGTTAAGACACAGGTCCTTCTGGGGCCGGTCAGTTAGACCCTCTGGCCTTTCCTGAAGCCCTGGAAGAATGACCAACTCTTCTCCAAGGAATGAGACATGGCCTGTCTGGGTGGTGACGGCTCTTACCTGCTCCCCCAAGTCAGGGCATCCGGATCGGAGCACAGATCACCTCCGGTAGGTGGAAGGCCTGTCTTGGGGACCGCAGTTTGGGTAAGAGGGCGACCTGTGCCTCCCTGGGTCTCCCTTAGTTGGGCTGCCCCGCATCCTAGGACACGGAGTCTCAGCGGCGGACAGAGCTGCGTCACCAATCCGATCTACCGGTGGTAAATGGGCTGGGCGGGTACCTGAGACATGATAAAGCACTACTTTATGATGATGCGATGAGTCTCTGACGTACCTTCCCCCAGGCTCTCACAGCTGTGTTGTCAGCCGGTGGGCCTGTGGGTACATCCTCGGTCAACAAGTTTTGAGCACTGCAAACCCTCTCAGCCAATGAGGGGTTTCTTTTTTCCCCTTTAAAAAGAAATCCACACTCTACTGAACGCCTTCTACAAGCTAATGTGTTTTAACTTGCTGTGGCCGATCTTTCCGACCCTTGTGTTCTGGCGAGACTTTTAGACCCATAATGTCAGACAAAAAGTGTGGGCATAGAAATGTGGGATCAGGGGCAAATAAGGGAAGTTTACCATGATGCCAATTAACATCCAAGTTTGATACGACCTTTAAAGAAATGTTTGCAGGAACACAGAATAAAAATCAGTGACAATCTGGGATTGGTGCAAGTTCTTCAAGGTCCTGAGGATTATTATAAACTTCATGGCAGTCCAGGAAGATGGACCAAAAATCCTATCAATGGTAGATGGAAGAAATCGTAGGATTTGGAGAACAGAGGAGCGCAAGTGTGGGTGTCCCAGGCAGCCCGTCTACTTAGGAGCCAGGCTTGGAGTCAGAGATTTCTCCTGGGAGGTCTGGGTGCTAGGTTTATTACGCTCTTTTCGTTAAAGAGACCTAAGAAATCTAAATCAAAATCTATCTATCTATCATCTATCTATACATATACCTGCGTACCAGTATCATCACATACATATGCAGGTTAGTGCATGTAAATATACGTGTACATAGGTGTATATGAAGTCCTGAGTTCACACCAATACCTCCAGTTCTAACCCGCTGCCAAAGGGTTCTCTTCTGCCTCTCAGCATCCCATATTTGTATGTCCTTCTTTCTGTAGTGAAAACTCTAGCTTCAACATCAACACACTTACTCATTTGTTCAATGCTTCCAGAATTGCTTTGCACATGCCGTTACTATAAACAACCTACTCAGAAGAATTTGGAATTTGTTTGACATTCTCTCTCCCCCTCTACCCCAAGACTGAGGGTACACAGTGGAATGTTGTGTTTATAAATTATTAGATTCCCCTTTCCTCCTCTCTCTCCTCCCCTCATGGCACTCTGTTGTGTGTGGGTACCATGGTTTATTCAATTGGCTTCCTGTACTTAGACAGTGACGAACAACATTCTCTGAATAACTTTGTGTGGGCAGTACGTGTTTTCATATTGTTGGGGATATGTGTTCAGGAAAAATTCATGGAGGGAATTCCGTGTTGAGGTTTGGCTACATGTAGTTGATTAGACATTCTCAAATTCTCCTCCCTAGAGGTTGGACCACTCTTCTTTTTTTTTTTTTCTTTTAAACTGAGGGAGATTATTTTTTCCTTCCAGTTTTATTGAGATATAATTGACACGCAGCACTGTATGAGTTTAAGGTGTACAGCATAATGATCTGACTTACACACATCATGAAATGATGAACACGCTAAATTTAGTGAGCACCCATCTTCCCACACAGATACAACATTAAATAAAAAGAAGAATTTTTCCCTGTGAGGAGAAGTCTTAGGAGTTAGTCTCCTAACCACTTCCATATGTAACACACAGCAGTGTTCATTATATGTATCATGTTGTAAATGACATCCCTAGCACTTATTTATCTTATAACTGGAAGTTTGCACCTTTTCACCCCCTTCATCCAATTTTCCATCTCCCCATACCCTGCCTCAGGTGACCACAAATTTACTGTCGTTTCCTTAGAGTTTGTTTGTTTTTATTTGTTTCTGAAGTATAATTGACCTGCAACCCTGTGTTAGTTTTTAATAAAACTAAACATTTCTTCAACACAAAGGTGGCTTTCACTATATCATCATTAATAAGTCATACTAATCTTGGATTGTGGGAGCTGCTTTTGCAAACAAGGGGGTGTAATAGCCATTTTATTCCTGACTGTGAAAAATACTTCACCTATTTAATGTCTATAGGAGTTGAGTAGAGAAGGAAACGATTGCAGTGTAACACCTCCTTGAACAAGTTTATTTTATTGCCTTATTCCTAATATTCCCTCATTCCTCCTACTCTTCATCTCTCACCAATCCCTCACCCTACCCAGGGAAAGGAAAACCAGGCCACCACCGTGCTCTGCTTCATAGACCTGGAATTTGCAATTGAAAACAAGCTTTTAGCTCAACACTCTTAGGATTAAGAGAACCCTCAATTGTATATCTATGGCCCTAAAATAAACTCAAGACAACTGTAGTCCACTGCTTGGGTTTGGGTCTATCCTGAAGAGCCCCAGAGAAGGCCAGAGACTAACCAACCTTGATTTCATCACGGTAATTCACATTAATTTACATTACAATAAGCTAAACTAAGGTCAATTTCACCTGCTTCACATCTGTGATTCAAAAGATCATAACTGCTGACGTCAGTGGTCCATGAGCGTCCATTAGCTCTTAAAATTCTGGACCCTATAAATCTTATGTTCATCATCATAGTATAGTTTCTTTTGTTTCTGGCATAAACTAACATTAAAAATTATATTCCCAATAGGATTTCCTAAAAGGCAGCCATTCTTTCCATTAATTGTGGAAAAAGTTTTGTAATCTCTAGGCCAATCACATATAATTGTTGATCAATAGAATTTTATACTCCACTGACATAGTCCAAAGCTTTAAAAAATGTATCTCAAGAGACATATCACATCACTTTACTCAATTTCCTGTGGCTATAATAAGCCAACGGACCATCTCACGAAGGCTTAACCTTTCAGTCAGAAGAGATTGCCCTCAATGATAGAGAACTTTCATTCTAGAAACTTTCGTGATTATTATTGCTGTTGAAGCTTTTAAGCATTTTACCAGTCATTTTTATGTCCTCTTTTGTGAACTATCCTTTGATATATTTTCCTGTTTTTCTATTAAAATATTTCACATATTATGACTATTTATACTCTCACTGTCATAAGTCTTGTGGATGTTTCATCCAATTATTATTTTTCATATTTTTGGCATATTTTTATATGTAAGGTCTTAATTATCTTTACTTATATTGGTCCTTCATCTTGTGGGTTTTTAAAAATTGCTTAATTCTTGGAAGGTTTCCTCTCACCTTCAGATCATACAAATATTCACCTATTCGGCTTTTAAGAATTATTCAACTCTCTAGTCCAGCTACAATTTATTTTACTATACAATATGAGCTACCTTTTTTTTTTCTGTTAACCAATTTTTCTAGCACTATTTATTAGGTAATTTATTCTTTCTCTATTGCTTTATAATGATCTTTATCATACACACAGTTTTGAATGCAGGCTTTCTTTTCTATTTCATTATTATATTTGTCTATTTTTGAGATAGTACTATTGCATTTTAATTACTGTAGCTTTAAAAAAATTTCAATATCTGGGTAAGACAAGTTTCCCACAATATACTTCTTTCGAAATCTTGACTCTTCTCACCTATGCTTTATAATAGATGAACTTTAGTGTAACGTAATAAAATTTTTTGTCCCGAAGTAACCACATTTGTTCATTTCATTTCATGTTCCTCAGCAGACTTGGTCATTTTCTTCACGCTGGTCTGCGTATAATACTTGCATGTTTCTGTAGGTCAGACCTGTGGTTGGCTTCGCTTGTTCTCTGCCCTGGTTTCTCAAGGTTGACATCAAGATGACACCAAGTCTGCATTCTTTATTCGGAGGCTCTGTGTGTGAACTGGCTTCCAAGACCATCCATTCTGTTTATAGGACTTTGGTTGCAGGTGGTTGCAGGACTGAGTTCCTCACCTCCTCGCTGGCCGTAGGCTGGTGGTGGTTCTCAGCTGCTAAGATCTCTCTCTATTCCTTTGCCAGTAACCCCCCTTCTCCATTCTCAAGACAGCAATGGCAGCTCAGCCATTGTCATGCTTTGAATCTCTCAGCCCTTCCCTTCCATCTCAGCTCTCCTCTGCTCCCTCTTCCCCTGCATCTCTCTGACCCTGTTGTCTTTATTTTGCATATGAAATTTAAGACCAGTGTATCTAGGTTTATAAAAAACCCTGTTGGAATTGTTATTGGAATCAGATTATATTCTTAAATTAACTTAGGGAGAACCGACATCTTGACGATGCTGAGACACGCTAATAAAGAATAAGAAATGTCTTTCCATTTTTTCTTTTTTGTGTCTTACAGAAGTGTTTTACAATTTTCTTCATATAAGGTCTGAGCATTTCTTATGAAGTTTGATCCTAAAATTTTATCTTTTTTGTTACCTTGTGAATGGTTTTGTTCATTAATTATATCTTCTAGCTCGCTATTATTTGTGCATATGAATGCTACTGATTTTTACATATTAATCTTATATCCTACTACCTTACTAATTCCTTTATTGTTTAAGTTCATTTTATCACTCATTCTACAGGATTTTCCATGCATACTATCATGTCATCTGCAAATAGAGACAGATTTCTTTTTATTCTAATGAAAGTTTATCTTATTTAAAATTTTTTTATTGAAATATAGTTTATTTACAATGTTGTGATAGTTTCGGGTATAAATTCAAAGTGATTCATATATATATATTATATATATATATATATATTATATATATATATATATATGTCCTTTTTTGGATTCTTTTTCACTATAGGTTATTACAAGCTATTGAGTATAGTTCCTGTGCTCTATAGTAGTTCCTTGTTGATTATCTGTTTTATATATAGTAGTGAGTATATTTTAATCCCAAAACGCTCTCCCCCTTTCCCCTTTGGTAACCATAAGCTTTTTTTCCTATGTCTGTGGGTCTGTTTCTGTTTTGTAAATAAATTCATTTGTATCATATTTTTAGATTTCACATACAAGTGATAGCGTATGATATTTGTCTTTCCCTGTCTTACTTCACTTCGTATGATAGTCTCTAGGTCCATCCATGTTGCTGCAAATGGCATTTTTTCATTTTTTTATGGCTGAGTGGTATTCCATTTTACAAATGTACCACATCTTCTTTATCTGTTCATCTGTTGATGAACATTTAGGTTGCTTCCATGTTCTGGCTATTGTAAATAGTGCTGCAATGAACATCGGGGTGCAAGTATCTTTTTGAATTATAGTTCTGTCTCTGCATGTGCCCAGGAGTGGGATTGCTGGATCATATGGTAACTCTATTTTTAGTTTTTTAAGGAACCTCCATACTGTTCTCCATAGTGGCTGCTCCAATTTACATTCCCACCAACAGTGTAGGAGGGTTCCCTTTTCTCCACACCCTCTCCAGCATTTATTGTTTGTAGATTTTTTTGATGGCCATTCTGACCAGTGTGAGGTGATACCTCATTATAGTTTTGATTTGCATTTCTCTAGTAATTAGGGATGTTGAACATCATTTCATTTGCTTGTTGGCCATCTGTATGTCTTCTATGGAGAAATGTCTCTTTGGATCTTCTGCCCATTTTTTGATTGGGCTTTTTTTTTTTATTTTTGATATTGAGCTGTATGAGCTGTTTGTATATTTTGGAAATTAAACCCTTGTTGGTCGCATCATTTGCAAGTATTTTCTCCCATTCTGAGGGTTTTTTCATTTTGTTTATGGTTTCCTTTGCTGTGCAAAAGCTTGTAAGTGTCATTAGGTCCTGTTTGTTTATTTTTGTTTTTATTTCCATTACTCTAGGAGGTGGGTCAAAAAGGATCTTTCTGTGACTTATAGAGTGTTCTGCCTATGTTTTCCTCCAAGAGTTTTATAGTGTCTGGCCTTACCTTAGGTCTTTAATCCATTTTGAGTTTATTTTTGCATGTGGTGTTAGGAAGTGTTCTAATTTCATTCTTTTACATGTACCTGTCCAGTTTTCCCAGCACCACTTATTGAAGAGGCTGTCTCCAACTTGTAATTTCTTATTTTGTATACTTTGTGATTTCACTGAATTTTCTAGTGGTTTGTTTATTTTTGTTTATTTTTCCAAGGAACAAGGACTTTAATATGACCTACTGTTTCTGTGTTCTCTACTCATTAATTTCTTTTTTACTTTATTATTTAAAATTTTCTCCTTCCAGTTTTATTGAGATATAATTGACATGTAGCACTGTATAAATTTAAGATGTACAACATAATGATTTGACTTACATAATCATGAAATGATTCCCACAATAAGTTTAGTGAACATCCATCATCTCACATAGACAGAAAGAAAAAGAAAAAATATTTTCCTTGTGATGAGAACTCTTGGATTTACTGTCTTAACAACTTTCATATATAACATAGAGCAGTGTTCATTATATTAATCATGTTGTACATTACGTCCCTAGTGCTTATTTGTCTTATAACTGGAAGTTTGTACCTTTTGATACCTTCATCCAATTCCCCCTCTGCCCATCCCCCACCCCTGGTAACCACACATCTGATCTCTTTTTCTATGAGGTTGTTTTGGTTTATTTGTTTGTGTTTGAAGTATAATTGACCTACAGCATTATGTTAGTTCCTGGTGCACAGCACAGTGATCTGATATTTCTATGCATTACAAAATGATCACCACGAAAAGTTTATTTACCATCTGTCACCATACAAAGATATTACATCATTATTGACTATATTCCCACACTGTCTGTTTCATCCCAGTGACTCATTTATTGTTACTGGAAGTTTGTTCCTCTTAATCTCCCTCACCTACTTCTCTTCTTCTCTCGCCCACCTCCCCACTGGCAAACACCTGTTTGTCCTCTGTATCTATGACTCTGTTTCTGTTTTTTTTGTTTCTTTTGTTTTTTAGATTCCAAATATGAGTGATATCATATAGTATTTGTCTTTATATGTTTGACTTATTCCACCTAGCATAATGGCCTCAAGGTTCATCCATGTTGTCATGAATGGCAAGGTTTCATTTTTTTTTATGGCTGAGAAAATTCCATTACATCTTCTTTATTCATTCATCTATCTATGGGCACTTAGGTTGTTTCCATATCTTGGCTATTGTGAAGTAATGCTACAATAAACATAAGGGTACATATACCTTTTTGAATTAGTATTTTTGTTTTCTTCAGATAAATACTCAGGAGTGGAATTGCTAGATTGTATGGTAGTTCTCTTTTTAATTTTTTGAGGATCCTCCATACTGTTTTCCATAGTAGCTGTACCAATTTACTGTCTCACCAACAGTGCATGAGGGTTCCCTTTTCTCCACTTCCTCATCAACACTTGTTATCTGTTCTTTTTTGGATAATAGTCATTCGAATAGTTGTGAGGTGATATCTCATTCTGGTTTTGATTTTCATTTCCCTGATAATTAGTGATGTTGAGCAGATTTCATGTACCTGTTGACCATCTGTATGTCTTCTTTGGAAAAATGTCTATTCAGGTCCTCTGCCCATTTTTTAATTGGGTTCTTTGTTGTTCTTCTATTGAGTTGTGTGTGTTCTTTGTATATTTTTTGTATTAACCTTTTATCAGGTATATCACTTGCAAATATCTTCTCCCATTCAGTAGGTGGCCTTTTCGTTTGGGTGATAGTTTCTTTTCCTTTGAAAAAGCTTTTTAGTTTGATGTAGTCCCAGTTGTTTTTGCTTTCTTTCCCCTTCCCCGAGGAGACATATCCAAAAAAATTATGCTAAGACCCATGTCAAATGATGTACTACCTATGTTTTCTTCTAGGCATTTTATGGATTAATTTAAGTTGTTAATCCATTTTGAGTTTTCTTTTTTATATGGTGTAAGAAAGTAGTCCAGGATGATTCTTTTATCTTAGCTGTCCAGTTTTCCCAACACCATTTATTGAAGAGGCTGTCTTTTTCCCCATTGTGTAATCTTGCATTCTTTGTCATAGATTAATTGCCCATATAAGTGTGGATTCATTTCTGGGCTCTCTCTTCTGATCCATTGATATATGTGTCTTTTTTTGTGCAAGCACCATACTGTTTTCATTACTGCAGCTTTGTAGTATAGTTTGAAATAAGGGAGCACGATACCTCCAGCTTTGTTCTTCTTTCTTAAGATAGGTTGGACTGTTTGGGATCTTTTTTGTTTCCATACAAATCTTAGAATTATTTGTTCTCGTTCTATGAAAACTGCTTTGTAGTATAGTTTACTACATTACTGCAGCTTTGTAGTATAGTTTGAAATAAGGGAGCACGATACCTCCAGCTTTGTTCTTCTTTCTTAAGATAGGTTGGACTGTTTGGGATCTTTTTTGTTTCCATACAAATCTTAGAATTATTTGTTCTCGTTCTATGAAAACTGCCATTGGTATTTTGATAGGGATTGCACTGAATCTGTAGATTGTCTTGGGTAATATGGCCATTTTAACAATGTTAATTCTCCCAGTCCATAAGCATAAAATATCTTTACATTTATTTGTGTCTTCTCTATCTTTCCTCAATTTCATATGGTTTTCAGTGTACAGATCTTTTACTTCCTTGTTTAAATTTATTCCTAGGTATTTTATTCTTTTTGATGCGATTGTAAATGGTATTGTTTTCCGGAGTAAGTTTTTTAAAATAAAACCTTTTATTTTGAGATAATTGGAGATTCACATGAAGTCATAAGAAATAATACAGAGAGATCCCATGTACTCTTTCTGCAGTTTCTCCAAATGGTAGATCTTGCAAATTTATGAGCACAATCTATAATCATAATCATAATATAATCATAATAACGTTGATGCAATCAACCAATCTTATTCAACAAGATCTTTAATTTTCTTCTTTTTTTTCACTCATTCTTTCCTTCTTCCACTTCATGCCTAAGGAATACAACCTCTTCTTCCTCTCTTTAATCCTCTCCACTTAATCTCTTTAATCCAATCCACTTCAGGGCCTACACACTTTTAAGCCCCTTCCCTGTAGCCAGGGCTGTGAACTGCCAAATCCCAACCTGTGTTCACCATTTTTGTGTTTTACTTCCTCCTACTGGCTCCCTGATCCTGACTGCCGGTACCCACAGGCTCACTGGAAGGGCTGCAGGTATTGGAAGCTTTGTTAGAATTTGTTTCTTTTCTTCCTTCATAAGTGACTTGAAGGTTGCAGTGTTCTCTATCTCCTAACAGTGCTTAAATCATGGGTCCTGTCTAGTTTAACTGTACTTGTTGATCTTACGGTTACTTTGGGAATGTGATGGGAAGATTTGGAATCAGGCTGCTACTATTGTTCTCTAGCCTCATTTAATGTCTCTAACAGCTCTTTATAAGTTACTGTCAACCCTCAGTCCTTTAAATAGGAGGAAACTGAGGCCCAGAGAAGTTAAGTGATACCAAGAAGCTGGTAAGTGGTGCACCGGGAATTGCTGATACACGTTTAATAAAATTGGGGGATTAAAGTGAGGAGAACATTTCTGTTGCTTGGATCACTGCTATGACACAGAGCCACAGTGGCTACTGACACTTCTGCTTGAATATCTCCAGTGTTAAGGGACTCATTGCCTCCAGTGAGCCTGCTCCATCTTTGGATGCTCTAATGTGGCTAAAAGTTCTTTCCTATGCTATGTTGAACTCTGCTTCTGTATATCTTTGGCTCTGGTAAAAGTTATGTCAATTTCGTGCAAGTAAAGCTCAAGTGTAAACCCTGCTCTGTGTTCTAGTCCTTTATCGTTGGAAGTCAGAAACACATCCTAGTCTTGCGTCTCCTTTACCAAGAAATGGCTGTGTTGTTATAGACACGTCCTAGTTTACTTACACCTCTACAGAAAGGAACACCATCTTGGAAAAATCTGGCCAACGTAAGAGTACAACAATAATGTGCTGTCCTAGTCTGAACATTAGACCATATACCATGTAAATTGCATGTAATTGCATTGTGGGTTTCTTTTTTTGGACTGTCATGTTGCTCTTTGGGCCACAGAGGCAATGGTTAGGAAAAGCCTATTTTTCCCGCATGTGCTGGTGACAAGTCATATGCCCTGTGTAGTCCTTGCTCAGTTAGGTGTCTGATTCCAGAGGCTGAACTTCTATCCATTCAATCCATTGTATCCAACCTGGTGCATCTTTTTGCCTTACTCAGATTTCACCTGGACTTTGATCCACCTACTGTAACGCTCTTGCTTCCTTTAAAAAAATTATTCGCGACTCCAACAATGCCTTTATCTTAGTGAACGTAAAAATGCAGTCGGACAGGACTGAAAACAGTCCTGTGGCCACTCAAATTTTCCCTCTAAATTGGTGATTCTTAAAGCAATACTTTTTTAAGATGTGCGACAAATTATGGGTAGAATATAACACTCTCCTTTAGCCATTTAATATTCTTTAATGTGTACCCACCTGAAAACGCAGCCAAATATTTGAAAATGTTGTAAAACAAAATTTTTAGTTTTGATTTCCGATAAACGGGTCAAATAATCTCCACTTTCAATAGGCCAAGTCTTCATTCTTCCCCGTCTTTCTACCCCTATCCTAGCCCATTTCTCAAAGAATAAAATTCATACACATTCTTTTTATTTTTTAAAATATTTTTTTATTTTTTTGCGGTACGCGGGCTTCTCACTGTTGTGGCCTCTCCTGTTGCAGAGCACAGGCTCTGGACGCGCAGGCTCAGCGGCCATGGCTCACAGGCCCAGCCACTCCGCGGCACGTGGGATCTTCCCGGACTGGGGCACGAACCGGTGTCCCCTGCATCGGCAGGCGGACTCTCAACCACTGCGCCACCAGGGAAGCCCCGTTCTTTTTAATAGATACCATTGTTTCACTGATTTTGAGTGTCGCCGGTATAGGTAATGCCACATACTCTCATGAGCTGTTTCTCAGCATGTATGGACATTTTGATTTTACCTCAGTGGTGTTTCTTTCTCCTCCTCGGGCAGGATGATAGTCCCTCGGTCAGTTGGCTGCATATATGTTCCTAACAAGAGACTGTGACCTAATCACAGTTTATTCACTGAACCTGGGGGATTATCACATATGGTGGGAATAAAAAGATTGTTTCTAACCTAGATAGCAATGAATATGTGTTATAGGTATTTATCTTCTGTAAAATTCCCCCACATAATACACATCCATGTAAGCTTAATACAGTGAACGCCCATGTTGTTCTCAATGGAAGATCAAGTTTTTTTTAATGAAAGTTAAAAAATCCCCACTCCCATAACCAAGCAACTCAAAGGCTCACAATAAGTAAGGAGGTCCTAGATCAGACCCAGGCTTATTAGAAGAGCCAATACAGCATGTAAGTTTTACCTAAACTTTATTTGCTAGTTGCTGTTACCAACAGAAAATGCTGATGCTGTTTGAGTCATCAAGGAAGTCTTCAACCTCTAAAATATACAAAACATTTAATATGTATGTAGGTTATAGAAAAATGATCAAAAATGGTATTCCCAGACAAATTTGCATACTAATCGTCATTGTTGAATATGAATAATAATCTTGGTGTATTTGAGATCTGTCAGATTTCTAGTGGTTTAAGTAACAGGAGAAATAACTTAAAAAGGTTTTCTGTTAAAAAATAATACTTCATAGAATGTCTTTGAAATGACAAAATTATAAGGATGAACAGGTTAGTGGTTGCCAGGAGTCATAGGGATGGCAGAGGGAGGGGAGGTGGGTGTGATCACAAAGAGAGAGATGCTTGTGGTGATGGGATAGTCTGTGCATTAACAGCCTTGGTGGTTACATGAATCTATGTACGTGTAATAAAATGGTAGAGCACTACACACGTGCATTGTACCAATGTCAGTTTTCTAGTTTTGATAGAGCACTATAATTTTTAAGATGTAACTATTAGGGGAAACTGAGTGAAAGGTTATAGGATCACCCCATACTATTTTTGCAACTTCTTAAATATCTACAATTATTTCAAAATAAGAAGTGAACAAACTATACATTCTATTCATTGTATAGATCATTCTGCACTTTAGATATTTGCCAAGGTTAAACATATACACAAGAATTTCTCTAACCATTTATGGAATGAGGCAGGATTATAAACAAATAAAATAGTTTAAAAGAGCTATCGAATGAAGGTTTAGGCATTTTGTGATTAAATAACTTTACAGGGTTAAAGTAACCAAACAGAATCAATTTTTGCAAATAAGAGAAAACCCCAAGCCTCTAAAAAGGCAACCCTGCTAATTTAGGGGGTGATGCTGCTTCTTTGTCCTTTCCACCCTACATGAACACCTGTTGCCTGTAGTCATTCAGGAACTCAAGTAATGCCTGGGTCCCTGGGGTCTTCTGTTCTCTTGGGCTTCAGAGGAAGGAGCTCGAGAGGGAGGTTCAGAACCTCAGGTTGTTCTCGCTTGTTGGTTGTCATGGTGACCGGTGCTACTCAGCTGTGTAGCGTACTCCGCTGGTGGATTTGGAAGTCCCCAAACTCTGAATTTAAACATGAGAACCTGGATAAATTTGGGGATTGCATATAGAGAGAAAGCAATACATGCATGGGTGATGGTGTTACTTTACAGAGTCATACTGCTCGAGCGACAATTAACATAAAGATGGTTGAAGTCATGTACCAGCTCGCGCCATAGAAACTACAAGTTCAAGTGACAAACGTGAGTAACACTCAGGACAGGTGTGCATTCTTTAGCTTACATTGTTGCTGACAGTTTGTTGCCAGAACTTGAATCTCAGAATTAAGAAAGGCAGAAACATTTCTCAAGAGGCTGGCAGATCATGGCATTAAAGCTCCAGACCAAACACATGGGCCAGAGAATGAGAGAATTTTCTTCCACATGCTCGTAATCTTGGACTAACCACAGACAACAGATTGCACTTTACAATCACTTTCATTTCTATAATAAAATTAGAAGGCAAGCGACAGAACTAAGCTCAGGTTCCTACAGACCTACAATACCAAAGGAGAGCTCATGAATGAAAAAATCGTGCACTGCTGGGTCAGAGAGACCTGCATTCGAGACATGAATCTGGCATCAACACGCTATAGGAGTTGGGGTGAGTTATTTAAGCAAATTATTAAATTTAGGCCGGATGGTTGCAAACACTCTCTCCATCCTCAACCCAAATCTCAGGAGTTTACCGGAACAAAAATTCCCTTTGTCTGAGTGTCCATACTGGTCAGCAGAGCGATGCTTTCCAATAGTCGCTCAAGGATCTGGGATGACAAAGGCTGCACTTTGACGAGCATTTCACCAGCACAGGGGAGAGGGATGTGGTGAATTGTCTGAAGGCTCTCGATGCTTCCCTGGCACTTCCGTCCACGTTTCACAGACCGAAGCTGGTCCCAGAGCCACACCCCACCTTGAGGACGTAGAGAAGTGCTACCTTCCTGTGCACAGAAGGGAAGGAGATCTGGGCCATCTGTAGACAACCCAGTGACCACCGCATTTTCTTAACTCTTTCCATTTCAGCTTCCTCCCCTGGAAAAACTGGGGCAATAATACTCGACTCAGAGGGTCTTGTGCTCGTGGCTGAATGGTTAGGAGTGATCTCTGACACCACCCTGCCTGGACCCTGAATAGTCCCTGGTACACAGCAAGGACACTGGGTATTTGCTTTTGGCCCCAGACGTGGCTTCTGGAACAGAGACTCCTCAGGGAGCGCTGGTGGCGCTCAAGATGAGGATGATACCAGAATGGAGGCCATGCTTGCTGTTGTCCAGCACTGACGTCATGAATACTTGTGAAGAAAACGTCAATCACATCTAACCAGATCCCACCTGGTAGCTGCAGTGGATCCTGTGGAATGTGAAGAGGTTCACGGAAGCACACGTTTAGCAGTAAGTGCAGCTGGAACGGTGCCCCCAGACGAGCGGCCTCCTGAAGCGGGGTCACCTCTGTGTCTGCCCCGCTGCCCAGTGGCATCGCTGCGCTGGCGTGTTCTGCAGACACGGGGGGTGGCGGGGGGGCATCGTGGAACAGGAGGGGGCGGGAGGGCTGGGGGGGCCCAGCATCACTGCCGTGACTGCGGGTAACCAGCACCGTCTGATCCGAGCTCCCAGGAGGAGAGCTGGGTCCCTCCACAACCAGGCCAGCAACAGTAAGAAAAAGGCAAAGGTGGTGGTAAAGACATTGCTTTAGGAAAGTTTTAGCCTAGGTGTTGAAAGCTTTTCGGGACATCTAGGAGTTCACAGCTTTCCAGTGACTGAACCGCACCCGAAGTCCTGGATCTTGTCTGACCCTCGAATGATGGGCATCACCAAACTGCAGAAATGCCTTTTAGCCTATGACGCTTGGAGGTTAAAATAGGGTGCATTTTTCCCTCTGGGCCAAAAAGGTAGCACTTCAACGTCATAATTGACGTTTTGGTGCCGAAGCAGGTGATGAACTCAACATTACAGAATGTTTGGCTGTCACTCCAAGATCACAGGGTGTTTTTCTAGTCGGTCTGGAGGCAAATTTTCTTCTCTAATTGTGATTATTTTTAGGATCATCCAGATCACATATTTATCTGTTTTAGCCCTGCAGGCTCCCAGGGAGAACACTGCAGAGGTGTGTTAAACTGAAGGCCCTAAGCTGTGTAGAGTTCAAATGTTCCTGAAAGTCCATCCTCTTTAACACTATGTCAGTTTATCTTCAGGCGAACTACTGTTATTTTGACCAAAATTATTGCGTGTGTGTGTGTGTGTGTGTGTGTGAGAGAGAGAGAGAGAGAGAGAGAGAGAGAGAGGGAAAGAGAGAGAGAGAGAGAAAGAGACTCTCCCAAGCCCCGTAAGAGTGGCATTTCCCAGTTATTGTGACAACAAGAAATGCGGGCACACGTTTCCAAACCCCCTGGTGAGGCTGTGCTGTTCCCAGATGAGAAGCATTACACCGAGCTAGTGAGCACACGTGACTTGATATAGGAAGGAGTCGAGATTTTCTAGTTTGGGCTGAATATAAAAGCTCCCTCAAGCTGGTGTTTGAACTTGAAAACTTTTTTTTTTTCCTTAAAAAATAAAATTTCAAAGACAACCACAAAACGTTCCTTCAGTCAAAGAAAAGACAACAATTCAATTACAATAACCGTTATAAAGATGAAAATAAAAACGCCATATTTACAGTCTGTTTGTATTCTTGACCATGAGTGGTAGAGGGTTTACATTTCCCTAGCCCAGTCCTGGGAACTACTTTGAGGCATCAGGGTCCAGCTAGCAGCCCCTCCTTCCGTTCTTATGTGGCGACTGGTGCCTGTGGGACCCTGGGTGAGCCCATTAATATTTTGATGGCTTGACTGCTTCCCTGAAACACGCATAGTACCTGAAGCCATGTGGCAACGTGGCCATAGATGGACGCCTTTCATCATCAGCTGTTTCACCCTGATCTTTCAGGACGTTGGAAAGTGGGGATTGAATTAGTCCAGTGAGCTTTTGAGAGGAGTGGCGGTCTGTGAAAATAGAATAGAATCTCTAAGAAAAGAGGATGTTTGCTTGAAAGTCAACTTGCCATGTGAACTTCTGGATGGTGGAAGTTTGTGCCAGTTTCAGAGAACGTTCCTCAAGATGTGTGCTGTCGCTGTGTTTTGAAAAATGCTCTGAGAGAAAGAATTTCTCCTATGACTGCTTGACCAAGAGCTCTACCTGCCTGATTGAAGATCAGGTGATACAGCTTTGACTTTTAAATGTTTAACTCTTTAAAACTTTTCACTGAAGCATAACACACAATCAGAAAAGTTAAAAAATAAATTTTGGCTTGGAGACGTTTTCTTTTTTTAAGAAGATGTTGGGGGTAGGAGTTTATTAATTAATTAATTTATTTTTGCTGTCTTGGGTCTTCGTTTCTGCGCGAGGGCTTTCTCTAGTTGCGGCGAGCGGGGGCCACTCTTCATCGCGGTGCGTGGGCCTCTCACTATCGCGGCCTCTCTTGCTGCGGAGCACAGGTTCCAGACGCGCAGGCTCAGTAGTTGTGGCTCATGGGCCTAGTTGCTCCGTGGCATGTGGGATCTTCCCAGACCAGGGCTCGAACCCGTGTCCCCTGCATTGGCAGGCAGATTCTCAACCACTGCGCCACCAGGGAAGCCCAGCTTGGAGACTTTTCATGCTATCACGCCTGTGACACCAGTCCTTAGACAAGAATGGACAGGCCACGACCATTTCCAGGCATTGGTCCCCATGCCCCAAGGTAACCACATCCTGAGTGTTATCACCATAGATGTAGAGGTGCCTGTGCTTGAAATTGGCATAAATAGAAACATAGAGCATGCCCTCTTCTGCGTCCTGCTTATTTCATTCAATTGTATGCTTGTGAGATTTACTGATAATTTCAGGTGAAGTCGTAGATCATTCATTCTCACTGCCGAGTGGTATTCTGTTGTAAGTATGCACCACAATTTATAAATCCTACTGTTAATGGGCATTTTGGGTAGTTCCCAAGTTGGGGCTGTTACGAATTGTGCTGTAATGAACATTCTTACTCATATCTTTTGAGGGATGTTTTTACACGTTTCTGTGGGACAGACAAGAGCTGGGACACAGAGCGTGGACGCATGAAGTTCAAGTGGATGCCCCAAACAGCTTTCTAAAGTGGGTGTCCAAACTAATGCAGCTATTTGCAGTTTTTCCACATCCTTGCCAATGTTAGATTTTTTTTTCTTTTTAATTTTACTCAATCTAGTAGGTGTGCCTTGACATCGAGCCGAGATTTCAATTTGCGTTTACTTGATAACTGATGGAGCTAAGCAACTCTTTATGTTAATGGATCATTTGCATATCCTCTTTTTGTTCAAGTCAGCTCATTTCTCTACTGGGTTGTCAGTCATTAATTTGTAGGAAATTTTTAATGTACTCTGGGTACAAGTTGTTTGTTGTATTTGCTGCAAATATCTTCTACTCTATACATTGTCTTTTCATTTTATTAATGATGTCTTTGGATGGACAGAGCTTCTTGATATTATTATTTTCCAAATTGTCATGTTTTCCCCTTCTGGTTAGTGTTGTCTTGGAACCTTTTAAAGGAAATTTTGCCCACTCCAAGGTCATAAAGATGTTCTATGTTTTTTCTGAGAAGCTTTATTGTTTTATCTTTCATATTTAGATCTACAGTCCATCTGGAATTGGCTTTTATGCATGGTGTCAGTTGGAGACCAAAAAGTCATTGTTTTCAATAAGAGTATTAAATTAACCCAGGACTGCTTATTGAAAAGAGCATCCCTTCTCCAATGCACTCAGTGTCACCTTTATCACGAAGTTGTCTTTATTCCACTTGTATGTCTATTGTCTATCTGTTTGTTGCTACACAAATACCTTACCATACTATGACTTTATAATAGGTCTTGATTTGGTAGGGTAATTTATCCATCTCTTATTCAAGATTGCCTTTGTCATTGAAATTATATATTTTTAAATTAGCTTATCCGTTTCCACACACACACACACTCTCTCTCTCTCTCTCTCTCCTGCTCCGATTCTGTTGGGGACTACATTGCATCTACTTCACCCACCTGGGGAGAATTAGCCACTTAACAATCCTGAATCCTGTTCTCCATGGCCACGGTATATCTCTCCATCTTATTCAAGTCTTTAATTTCGCTCAACAATATTTAATTTGCAGTGTAGAGGGCTTATAAAACTTCTGTCAGATATATCTTAGGAGTATTTGATAGTTTTTGTTGCTATTTTAAATTTCATTTTAGTTTGTTGCTGATATACAGAAATATCACTGATGTTTGGATATTATTCACATAGCTTTTCAATGACAGAGCTAACGAAAATAACACCCAAAAGCCACTGTCGTGGACTGATAACTCACTCTCTGCACTTTTAAAATGAAGAGGTGAGGAGAACTCTATTTAAATCCAGAGAAATCTAAGCCTGAGTTTTATAGAAACAGATCACCAGTAGGCATAAACATTTATATTATAAAGACTTACTAATTTAAACAAATAGGGACAAGGAGACCATGGATCCATAAACAAATAGTACACATATTAGACTTTTATTTCTGTTGAGTTTTTATGACACAAGCTTTCAAAGAATGATCAGTTAAAGCTTATATTTTTTTCAAATATAAATGGATGTTTACATTTAAAAATAGTTTTTAAAAAGGTATTTATAACATTTGCTTATCAAACAATAAACATACAAATGTAATATAAAGATAAATCATCCTTATCAGTACCTGGAGAACTGTAAACTTGCAAAGAGTAAAGTTCAAATTAATAAACTTTACTTGTACTATATACTATACTATATAGTACTATAAAGTACTATAAACTTTACTTGTACTATATACAATGTATATAAGCTACTTAATAAATACACATACAAACATGCATATAAACACGGATACCTTTAGCCTTTTAGTTATATAACTGCTTGGCAATATCTTCTCAGTAAATATATATACATATATAACATGACCTCTCAAGCATGTTAATTAATACTACTTATTCATGTCACAAAACAGACCAGGAACAATGAGAATATACTTGGAAGAATAATGCAAAAGCGAACAATATTATGTAGATTTGTATCTAGATGTTTTTCATAGACAGTGAAATAAATGTTCCAGGATATTTAAATTCATTTAGTTTTGAAAGACCGAAAAAGGCAATGAATGATACCATTGAATAAGATTAGATATTATAGACATACAGAATAAACAAGATATTTATAGCCTGATACATTATACATATTTATTTGTGGGTTCATGTGATAAGATTTTGTTTCTGTTCACTGATTTATCCTCAGTGTCTGGAGCTGGCACAGAGTAGGTGCTCAATAAACACTTCGTGGATGATGGAATGAGTATCAGCACGTATGTCAATAAGCTTTGGAACAGCTACATTCATGACTGAAAGTCAAAAATCAAGCGACATCCTGAATATTTACGCAGAATAACTAAAAAGCTATGGAAAAGCACATAGGTCATTCTCTTCCTACTTTGAGCTGTTTTTGCGTTTACTCATGTGATCTGCACCTCCTGGCAGAAAGCACAATTTCAAACCTTCACAATAACTATTTCTTTGAGAAGGCTGGAGAACATTGTCTCAGAGGGCTTCCCGGGGCCTGGAGGCAAGGCCTGAAGAGGTTGATGACTCGCCCAGGCTGGAGCTGTGCTGCCAGCACTTCAGCTGTGCCGTCCACTGCTGCAAGGCCAGCTCGTGCAGACACTCCCTTGAAATCACATGCTAAAGCAATCGTATTCATACATATTTTTGGTTACACTTACTTGAAACAACTCTTCCTATTGTCTTAGAGTCCACACTCAGCAAGAAGGTGGAATTAAAAATTTCTCTAATACCTTTAAAGCAGTAGAGTATCTTTTAGCTTAAACAACCGGCACTGTTGACACACCAAGACAATATATACAAGTAACTGTGTCTAGATTTGTGTAATAGCAAAGCAGGCATTAAGTTAATTATTTTACCCTTTTGGGGGCTTGCTCTATTAGAATATACCTTCTCATTTAAATGTGCTCCTTACAAAGAAAACTCATCTAATATTGATAAAAGAGGGACACAAAGTTGGGTTAAGTCAAATTCTAGACTAGCTGTTCAATAAATCTTTGATTTAAACTATTTACAGACAACAAGGACTATAAGAGATATGGGTTTTCTGGTGAAGGCTGAACCTAGGAGTCAGTTCTGTAGATTTCTCTTACAATTCTCTTTCTGCATCCCACCTGCCTCTCCCACAATCCAGTCTTTGCTCAGAATGTGTAACTGTATTCTGGCCTTAAATAGCAGGCCCTATTCATACTGTTCATCATTATCACTCTTTAAGCCAAACTGGGGCTCCGAACTGCATCTGATCCTTGACAAAATAGCAAGTCCCAGGACTCCAGAACTTCTGCTTCAATAAAAGCTAAACTCAGTGTAGGGCTTCCCTGGTGGCGCAGTGGTTGGAAGTCCGCCTGCCGATGCAGGGGACGCGGGTTTGTGCCCCGGTCTGGGAAGATCCCATGTGCCGCGGAGCAGCTGGGCCTGTGAGCCATGGCCGCTGAGCCTGCGCGTCCGGAGCCTGTGCTCCGCGACGGGAGAGGCCACAACAGTGAGAGGCCCGCGTACCGCCAAAAAAAAAAAAAAAAAAAAAGCTAAGCTCAGTGTAGAAATGCTGTTCTGGTTCAATGTGCAGGCAGTTAATGTTTTGTTGCTTTTTCAGACCAGGCTACAGCAACTGACATAATGTAGCCTCAGCCACCTAAGTAACTTTAGCAGAAACTTCACTTCTCGCGTTTATGGTAATCTTGGTTTTTCTTTCCCCCAGATGATGTCAAAGATAAATCTTACAAATTATTTTATATTTGTTAGCATGATTCAATCAACTTACTTCTTTCTTTTTAGGGATGACCTCATAAATAAATAGTGGGTAGGATCAATTACAAGACACATATAAAAATACTCCCAGCCCGCTTCTCTCTAGTTGATTTCCAAGGCAGAGAGAGTAAACAGCCTTCTCCCAGCTTTCTCACTGTCCACAGCTGAGAGTGTAGGGTGTTTACAGTATCTGTCCCTCAGTGCTCTCTGGGGCGGGGCTGGTGGGCAGCAGTGCAAGCCTTGGGAAACCCAGCATCATTTCAAGATACCATAAAGTGTCACGGGAAAGGACCCGAAAACATTCTTGGGACTAAATTATCATTCTCTGAGGACTGGCGTCCTCTTCCTGCTCTGCACGGAATTCTCCTGAGGTGTGGATTCTCCTGAGGTGTGCAGCTTTGGCCTTTGCACACTCGTGGATTCTGTAAACATGGGATTTTCAATATTCTAGGATTTTCCAAAATGGTCTCAAAAGACTCACTCACCCCTTAAATGGCTGCACGTTTCCTTTCTGGGTGTAGAATCCAGTGGCTCACTCTCTGAGCCTTGCAACTTTGTTTCCACTCACTCCCGCATATAACAGAACAATGGACTTGCAGACGGAAGACCACCTGTCAGTTTAATTACTGAAAGTTAGTTACTTTACCTATCCACAAATTCAGTCAAATGAGCAAAAAGTAAATATGATTGGATGCAAGTTATATGCATAAAGATGATGCATGGGAAATTGCTAACATAATGCTGAAACTTAAAAAATCTAATATTTGGAAGGAAGCAAATCTGTAATTAGAGGTATATACATGAGTGGAGTTACTTGATACCTAAAGTTCTTTCCGAAGAAAGATTTATCCAAATGGTTCTTGGACTTCATTTGCTAGATTGATCTATGGTGCACAAAATGCTTGTGTGAAAGTCATCAATACTATACATTACAAAACAACCCTCGGTGATAGAACACCACACCGTAAACCAAAGTGGCATCGGATATCAAACTCTTACTGGACACTGTTCATTCATTCATTCAACAAACACGTGTGAGTGCCTAGCATAAGTCAGCAATGTTTTAAATTCTGAGTGGTGAGAAATGAACGGGGTCATCCCTGCCCTTGAGAAAGACACAGCCTGGTCTTCAGGACACGTAAACCATTGTCGTTAAGTGTGACAGGTGCCGCGGTCGGTCAAAAGACACTTCCCAGTTGGCTGACACCTGGGCTGAGTCTTAAAGATGGAACAAATTTAGCGAAGTGGAGATGGGGCCAATGGGGGTTTGGACGGGGTGGGCAGGGAAGGAGATGGGGGGCTGCAAGTGTACCTCAAGAACAGCCACACAACGGGGACCTTCAAGAATTCAGCAGAGTGGGGGCCAAATGTGGATAAGGGTGAAGGGAGGTGAGGCCAGGGGCTGGGGCAGAAGGAGCATGCCACGTGTCCTCAAACGCCCGGCGAAGACGTTTGGGCATCATCTCCAAACTAGGGAGGCAAGTGGCACAGCCACCCCTGCCCTTGGGAGGGGACTTCAGCTGCGAGGCTGCGGGGAAAGAAGACGAGGGAAAGGATGCCTGCAGCCAGGTGCAGGAGCGCTTGGGAGCCTAACTCAGGGGGGCAGCGGTGAGGACACGTAGCAAGCAGATCTGAGAGCTGAGAAAGAGGGAAAGAGCAGAGCTCCCGGAGGGGCTGGCTGAGTGGAGGCGGGAGTCGTGGGCCACAAGGCCCCGGGGGACAAGGCTTCTCCTCGGGGAGAGGAGGAACACGAAGCAGGTGAAGCGAGGCGTGAAGGAAGGGGCTGGGAAGCCTTCCGACCAGCGCCTTCGTGGATCTGGGCTGGGAGGTTAGGAAGCCACGTCCAAGGTCTGTTTAATTCCATCCTGACCGAAGGGATGGAGGCATTTTGAAGGTCTAACCCAGACAGTCTGTTCTTTATTCTGTGGGTTCTGCACTTTGCCGACAGACCCTCTAGCTGGCGAGGGTCCGCGCCCTCTGCAGCCTCCGGGTCACGGCCACCCCGAAGGGCTGCCCCGGCACCCCCAGCCTGGGGAGCAAGGTCCGCTCCCCTCCGACCACCCGGGGACCCTGCATAAGCCTCTACCACAGAGCTTACACTTTATCGCAAGTACTGTAGTTGCTTACCTGTCCATCTCTGGATTAAACACCATGTTTCATGCCACTTCATTAAAAAATTTCGAAACCATGTAGCCAGAGTTTGGCACGATGGGAGGTTCCCAGGAAATGTTTGGTGAATGAAGCACTGCGTGAATGTATAATGCCATGTGCCATCTGGCAATTCGTTAATACTTTGGGGACAATTATTTAGGTTTTAAGTATTTAAATAAGCATTTACCAGTTTCTGAAATTTTGTTTTGAAGCTCCCAAATGGTCCCCCGGGATTGGTTCCAGGACCCCCTCAAGTACCAAAATCTACGGGTGCTCAAGTCTCTTATAAAAATGGTGAAGTAGTCTGCCCTCTGTGTCGGCGGGTTCCACATCTGCGGATTCAACCAACAGCGGTTTGGAATCCGCGCATGGGGAACCCGCAGATACCGAGGGCCGACTGTAATTCAAGGTTAGGCTGTTTTACTTTTCCAAGGAACTCATGGCTAAGAACAGAAGTTACTGCATCACAAGCAGTCTTTCCTTAAATGACAGTGAAATCTTTTAGAAAGTTAACTTTTCAGGAGGAATGCGTGATTTACTTGTTTTTTTGTGCTGGATTCCAAATGAAGGAAAATCAGGGTACAAAATAAGTGCAGAGCAGAAGTGCATGTAAACAGTTTATAAATGGACGAGTAAGAAAGGAAATGGCCCTAATAGTTGAGTCTAGCTATTGAATAATCACTTAAGAGTTTAAAATGTTCTAACTGGAAAGAACCACACCCTGGCTAAATACAGTGATTAAAGTAATTTTAGTTACATAAAATGATGATTTTTTAGTTACATAAAATGATTTTAACCATTCAAAGACAAGTCCAAGAAGTTCCTGTTATAACATGAAATCTACTTTTTTTGTTCAAGTAGGCTTTCTGATTTAATATGCATTTTAGTTACATAAAACCAATCTCTGATAACGTAGTAATTTGCTTAAAGTGACCAAAAGTAAATATTTATTAAAAATATATGTAAGAATATAGTTATTTCAAGTGTACATTAGATCTGATGGTATTTGGCACATTTTGTATTAAAAATATTTTCATCTGTTATCTGATTAAAAAAATAAATCCTGCAATAGTACATACATCTTTTAGGATACACAGTAGCTTTCTCCAAGTCTCATTTTTAAGTTAAAATATAGCAGCTTTATAGTAGCCACGACTGACTGACTGGAGAAAAACCACCGGTACCACTTTGGAAGCTTCACGTGTCTGTTGTAGGCAGGCTTTTCTTGCCCCATCATGGGTGTTACTACTGTTTAGTCAGGCTCCAGATCTCCTGCCATGGCTGCATTGTGAAGCTGCTACAGATTCCCTGGTGAGCGTGCCAGCTTTGCATCTTACTCTACAGGCATGTCTCCATAAGCTGCTTGCCACCCACTGCCTTCTCTCTCCTGGGCCACACATTTGCCATGTAACCCGCCATTCATTCGCTTTCATTTTGCCCATTGTGTGAGATGAACATTTAACAGGCACTGTCACACCCTTCCCCCGCAGTTGAAAACAAAATCCGAACCTCCCACGATCTGACAAACAGACTCTCAACAAATAATGAGCTATATGGAAATTTCCAGAGAACGACTCTGCAAAAATCACAATGCAAATGTGACAGTACGCACTCCTTCATTTATAGGAGTAACTTGAAAGGTTCTTACCTTAGTTTGTATTTACCCCGGATCCTAAAGGAAAACTGTAAGCATAGAATGCCTCATTACAGGGTTACAATACATGGATAATCAACAACAATGTGACTTTGAAATAGATGTAAGTACAGAATATGTTCACAAAATTCATGGAGATTTATCCAACTCAAACATTCCACATTTTCAAATCATGTGTTCTGAGAAGTCCACTCGCTGTTTAATTAACGTTCTTATGTTTATCCTGTGGAAATAGCTCTCCTCCTTGACCCCAAAGTGCTGTACTTCGAATCTGGGTGATTTGTCTCAAGTTCTCATTGTAGCTCAAATCACCTGTTTAAACCTAAAATCTAGTAAATTCCACAGTGTGAGGGGATAGCCAGAAGCTCACGTCATCTTTGCGTAGAATACTGACTAAACTCAGAGAGTTAGGAGCTCGGTCAGGGGGATGTAACCTACTCAGTCAGGCTTTCCTGACAAATTCTTTGGGCTCTTGACTCCTCTAATTTTTTTTTTTTTTTTTTTTTTTTGCGGTATATGGGCCTCTCACTGTTGTGGCCTCTCCCGCTGCGGAGCACAGGCTCCGGACGCACAGGCTCAGCGGCCATGGCTCACGGGCCCAGCCGCTCCGCGGCATGCGGGATCCTCCCAGACCGGGGCACGAACCCGCGTCCCCCGCATCGGCAGGCGGACTCCCAACCACTGCGCCACCAGGGAAGCCCTAATTTTTTTTTTTTTTCATTTACACTTACTATTTCATTTAAGTTATTGTGCCTGGAAGGGGAAAAAAGAGAGTGTGGATGGATTAATACTTTTACTGCCTATCATTCTAATTAGTTTCTTTTTAATTATTCAAATTTCAAGGTTTTTTTTAAATTAGAAAACATCGTCAAAATAAAAAAAAAAACCTTTAAAAAAGTATACATGTAGATTTTCAATGAGAGTGGTAAAAAAGCTGGATTCAAACAACAAAAATTAAAGACAATTATGGGAGTCCTCTCTCTATATATTCCGCGAGCAAGGGTACAAACGACAGATCATTCTGACGATCTTGGCCTCAATAAACAATCATGGGTTCAATTAAACAACACAGAAATAAAAGTTTGTTCATTTTGGGTCCAGCCATGGTGGCGGGAGTGTCACACTGACAACCGCATTCAGGTAGTGTCGCCACACTGCGACATTCGTTAGGAGACTCGATGGTGCTCCAGCCAGTATTCTAGTTAAATCTTGACTATTTACTAGAGACATCTGAGATAACTTCAGAAATAACTATCAGTGCTACAGAGGTTCAACTTATAATAATACTTAGTGGCACAAGTTCATATTTTGATGAGGCTGGTCCCTTCACTTTAGCCAAATACTCTCTTTTATGTACCAAACACACAAGAAAGTAAACATGTATCTCTATATTAAATATAAAGTGTGTGTGTGTGTGTGTGTGTGTGTGTGTGTGATGGTTCTGGAAAGCTACACACCAAACTGAGAGTGGTAGTTATTTCTGGGGAAAGAAGGAGGGGACTTGGGCTGGGTAGCAAAGACTTCAACCTTATCGGAAATAATTTAATTTCTTAAAAACAGAAGGTACTCATGCAATATATATACTTTTAAAATTACAATTAAAATTCTTTCTCAAAATTAGAACTAGTATTCAGTCAAAACTGAAGCTCTGGCTTCTCCAGAGACTTAATCAAGCTGGTTAACTTTGTGACCTTGGGTATTCTGCAGAATCCCCTCTATAAAATGATACAGTAATATGGTATGTACTGCATGGGTATGCCAGGTGCATTCTCAGTACCTACACATCGTCAGAAGCATTTCATAACATGTTGTTAGTCATACTATTCCCAGTTTTAGCATTAACAGTGTCTATTCATTCCACCGTAATGAGATCTCTTTCTCAAGCCCAAGGTAGAAACGTGAAGGCCGCTGGCTGCGCTTACCAGTAGGGCTTCTGGCCCAAGGACCATGCCATGGAAAGGGATGTGGGTCAGGAAGGGAAGGGCCTCTTAAGGCACATCCTAGCTGATAAAATGATTACTTAATAAAAACTCTAGACAGATCAAATCAGAAAATGTTCTTAAAGAAAAAAAAACAGTACCACCAGGTGTCACTATAACCTAAAGTTCTGCTGGTCGTTTCTCTTCATTTGGAAAGAAATGTATACATTACAAACCAACAGATACCATCTTACAAGGCTTTCCATGTCCATAATTTATATTGTCATAGTTACTAAACTGCAGTTACTGAACTCTAAATAAATGGATTACCGCAAGCTTCAAGTTTTAAAAAATTATAAACAGCGACGATGAATGCTAAATGATTTAAAATGCAGTAAGTAGACTTTTGGAGGTCAAGGATTTAATATTTTCACTTTTTCCTTTTGAGAGGCAATCTTGAAGTCATGACTGTGGTGATCTGTCATTTGACTGAGACAGACTTATGCAGGGAGCAATGAGTCCAGCTGACTGCCCAGCACTTTTTTTGTTCTCAGCTCGATATTGGATACACATCTCAAAAGTAGTAAAAACTAACAATTGGAAATTCTCATAACTAATAAAATTAAAATGATGAATTATAACATTTATTTTAGAGACATAATTTATTTTAACGACTACCCAGGGATTTAAACATCATTGTTATATTTTTCATCTCTTCTTAAAGATATATGACCGCTTAACACAAAACTAATTACACTGTATTTTGGGTTTTAAAGTACAGGCATTTTGTTTCATTGTACTTCACTATATGGTGCTTTGCAGATACTGCTTTTATTTTTTTTTTTACACTAATTGAAGGTTTGTGCACTCCTTTGTGGAGCAAGTCTATTGGTGCCATTTTCCAACAGCATTGGCTCACTTCTTGTCTCCCTGTCACATTTTGGCAATTCTCTCAATATTTCAAACTTTTTCATTATTATTATATTTGTTATGGTGATCTGTGATCAGTGATCTTTGATGTTACTATTGCAAAAAGATTACAACTCGCTGAGGGCTCAGATGATGGTTAGCACTTTTTAGCAATAAAATATTTTTAAATGAAGTTATGTGCATTGTTTTTAGACATAATGCTGTTGCACACTTAACAGACTATAGTGTAAACGTAACTTTTATATGCACTGCGAAACCAAAATATTCATCATGTGACTTGCTTTATTGCAACATTTGCTTTATTGCAGTGGTCTGGAACCGAAGCTGCAATATCTTCGAGGTGTGCCTGTTGATAGATGTAATACGTATATTGCAGTAATAGCACCAAGGTTGGAGGGAAGGTAAATGGAGCTATAGAGTTGCAAGATATCTATATCTATACCTATATCTCTATATCTAATCTCCATATATATGTCTCCAAAGTTAATCAATAATAATTTTAAGTTGATTGTGATAAATTAAAGAAGCATATTGTAATCCCTGTAGTAATCATTAGAAGAATGATGCAAAGGAATATAGCTATAAAAAGCCAACAGAATTAAAATATACTATACTATGACATATTTAACACAAAGAAGGCAGAAAAGGAACATGAAATACATGAGACAAACAGAAAGCAAACAGCAAAGGGCAGACCTAAATTCGACTACATCACTAATTAGATTAAATGTAAATGGACTAAATACTCTAACCAAAGGGCAGGTGTTTTGGGGCCAAGCTGTTATAAAAAAGCTAGACTCAACCATATGCTACCTGTAACACTTTAAATATAAAAATACAAATAGGTTGAAAGTAAAAGGTTAGAAAAGGTATATAATATGCATAAGCAAGCTTCAGTGGCTATATTAGGGTCAGACAAAATAAAATTTAAGGCAAGAAGTATTACCAAAGTCAAAGACATTTCATAATGATAAAAGAGTCAATACAGCAGGGATTTGTAACAATTATAAACACATATGTATCCAATAATAGAACTCAAAATACATGAAGCAAAAAACTGTCAGACTTCAAAGGAGAGAGAGAAAATTACAAACATAGTTAAGTTGATGACTTAAATATTCTTCTTTCAGTAACTGAATGAGTAGACAGAAGCTCAATAATGACAGAGTTGTACAACAGTCTGAACCAAATTGGTTTAATACGTATTTATAGAGCACTCCACCAAACAACAGCAGCTCTCACATTCTTTGCAAGTACACACAGAACATCAATCAAAACAGACTATATGTTGAACCACAGAACAAGTCTCAATATAGTTAAAAGGACTGAATTTATATAGGACATGTTCTCTGACGACAAATAAACTAAATTAAAAATAGTAACCAAGATATCTACAAAATTCTCAAAAATTGTATTACATTAAACAACATATGTGTAAATAACCCTCAAGTCATAAAAGTAGTGATAAGGGATATAAAGTATTTTGAACTGAATGAAAATGAAAATGCAACATCACAATTTGTGGGATGCAGTGAAGACATGCTTAGAGGGAAATTATAGCTTTAAATGCTCATATTAAAAAAGAAGTCATTTCTCTTAAACGAGTTTCCAAATTTCATAACTCCAGTTCTCTTATATTCTGCTAGATGATGATGTTGAAGGAGTTACTGCCAGTTTTCAACTGTTTTATGGTCGGTTTGTATTTCGTTTACTTTTGTGAATAATAGAGGGAGATAAGAAGCAAAGAAGTATGTACTAAGTGCCTACTGAGTAACAAATCGTGAACTTAAATGAAACACCTTTTTTTCTTTTTTTTTTTCCTTCTGAGATTCAGTGAGGTTTCGCAGAGTCACAGAGCTAGTGAGGGATGGAGAAGTTCAGACCTGGGTCTGTGTGACTTCACAGCTCACGCTCCCACTCGACAGTAGGATGCCTGAGCTCCTGATAGCTATTCAACCTGTGGTCCACGGTGGATCCTACATTTCCTCTTGAGTAAGCTTTAATCTGTTCGTTTACCTTCCATTATGACGGATTGTTTCTTATTAAGTAGAGTCTCCTACAATTTATCCATTGTCAATTTATGAAGGATACAGCGACCGTCTCTGTCTTTGTCACTGTGTTGCCTTTTAGGTTATAAACTCTTCATGGGCAGCTCTCATATTTACTGCACTACACTCCTCCAGGTTTCACATGCACTGCACAATCACAACACGCTTTTTTTCACTTGGATTTGCTTTAGGAGACAGATCTGGTACAACATGTTTCCAGCTATAACGCTGTCAGTTACTGTTAACACTGTCTACTATAAATTCCCCAAATAGGTCAAACAAGAAAATGCATTTATTAAAATTAATTCCGTTAAATTACCTGAATAAGCCACATGTTATAACGGTTCTGAGTTAACATGATTGATCAGACTTTAATAATGATAGCTAATATGTTTGAATGCTTTCCATGTTCCAAGCCCTGTGCTACATGTTAATTACATTACTGCTGTAAATAAACCCAGATGGATGAGGAAATTGAGGATTAAACTTGCTCAAAATCACACAGGAGTTCAGATTTATGCTCAGATTTACTTCTTTCAGCATCTATGTAAACATGCACACCATAAACAGAGAAAGTGTGAAAGAACGGAAGTACACTCTGGTTCTAAAAGCTTTATATGAATATCTTTTGATATTAGAAAAGTACCAGAGACTCAGATATATCTGGAGGCTTTATAGTCTCTTACAACTACATGGGGTGCTATATAACATTTCGAGTTAATTATCTGGGGATTATGCAATGTCTTTATCATTCCTTGCCTATCGGTGTTCCATTATGCAATAATGAACTTATTGATGAGCATATAACTCCCCAAAGAATAAATACAAATAATAAAATAGAGAGATCACTACTTTTTGTGATTAAAAAATTCAAGTAAATTAATTTTCTGAGTTAGCATTTTGCAACTACTAAATTAGCAACATTCAAACATACACAGTATAGGCATGGCTGCAGCAAATCTGTTACACTCACATGTAGCTAAAAAAAAAAGGGCTTTTACTTGGTGCTGTTGCTTAAGGGAATTTATCATGAGAAAATACAGTGATAGAACCAAAAAGTGTATGAGAATATTAGTTGTCAAAATGAAAACAATTCAAACAGTAATTTGGTACAATGTGATATCAACATAGTACAGTCATGTAAGTGATTAAATATCTCAGTACAATATAATATTTTTTAAAAGCCACATGATTTTCATCTGCATAAAAATGGGCAGGCAAGCAATACTTGTCTTTGTTTTTATCTATCTATCTATCTATCTGTCTATCCACATTGCTAGCCATTTTGTTAAGCCATTTACTGTACAAGTAATTACAAGTGGCTACCATGAACTAGGCACTGTGCTAGGTGCCAGGGCCATGGATGTAAAAAGCCAGCTCGTGATGTAAGAAGGGAAAAGACATAGAAAGATATCTTTATTGTTCTGTTTGTTAAGTATTGAGATACCAGAAAGGTGCTATGGTGGTTGGCTTAGAGACTCCGGAACACAGTTAGGAACAGCTGTTATTACACTACTCTGTAATAAAGCGATGCCTCATGGCTTATTGAGAAAAAAAAGAAAAAAAAAAAAGGTCAGGCACTACAAGGTAATAACTAAAGGCAAAACCTAAAATATTTGGGTGTGAATAGTAGGATTATGAATCCTTTTTCTTCGAGGACTTTTTGGTTACTGTTTTCTCAATGCTTCAACAATTTTTAAGGAGACAGAGAAGGACACGTGAGCACCTTTGCCTCCCAATGGTGAAACTTGGGTAAATAATGTAATGCTCTTTTTAGGTACTTCAAATAAAAGATGTTTGTTCACCACACAATAATTGACTGTACTTTTAAAATAGTGGGCAAAATATAAGAACTTTTCGGGTGGCTGATTACATTCAGTAAAATCTGAAAAAGGGACTCCTTATATTTTAAGAAAACTTTTGAAAATTATTTCTTTTCAGCAGCACTGAGGGTGGTACCCTTGTGCAGCTTTTTGCTGCTATTGTATATTAACATGACAGAATGTTTTCTTTTGATAGAAAACAGAACCCAGTAGAATTGAGCGCAAAGGAAAATGTGCTGAAATTTTTAAGGCTAATTAGTATTAAGATATTTGGGGGCTTTGTCACAGTGAGTACTTAATCTTTATGTACTTCTAATTGTGTTTATACACAAAGATTAAATCTATCATAGCTTTTTTCCCCATTATATTAAAATTGAAAGTACGTTTCAGATAAAAAAAATAAACTTAGGATAAAAAGTCTTATGATAAAAGAATATGTTATCTTGTTACCTTTGCAAAATCAAAACTACCAACCTCGTGCACCCTATTTCCTCCCCATCAAGAAAATCTTTGAACAAAGATGAAATCCCGTTACCCGAAAATTCATCTGAGAACTGTACGTTTCCTTTCCAACTCAGCTGAAGGCTGAGGAGTTTGCAAGGGAAGCAAGAATGCGTTCAAATGCCTCAACAGAAGTCTGACTTGGCCCCAAATCTATTTGCTTAACCACCAATGCCCGAGTGTCTCTGGGGGAAGCAAGAGCCATCTGTGGGGATGAAAGGAGGCTAATTTATAAACTTGGAAGATGTGTTTCCCCACCATCTCTCCTCTCTCCAAAAGGGAGGAAAATAAAGCAACACCAGGTTAATCTTGAGGAATGGGCGGTCACTTTAGAATTGGGCAAAAGAAATGAAAAGGAAAATCGAATGGGCCATGTCTTTTTCCTCAACATTCCATGTTAAAACATCATGGAGAAAAACTGGGGCCCTTGATTGATATGCAACCTTCAGATGAACTGTCACTGATATACTGGCCTCATTCATTCTGATAAGCCGTTGCTTGTCATAAAGTTTAATGCACGGCCCTTCATGTTCATTATGCCTTCTCTATAGAGACGTACCAATAAATATTTATGAAATTACTTTACCTCTATTTGGAGGCATTTTATAGAGTCACCTGAATAAACAGAGTCAGCAGATGCGGGTGTGGATCTTGGTTCCACTTACCACTTATGCGACCTTGGGCAAGCTCTGAGCTTCAATAGCCTAAGCTTTAAAACAAAGATGATGATCACAGAAGCTCCCTCATTAAGATAAACCTCAAGGTTCTGAATTGTCAAAATAGGCACTTCATTCTCAAAACTGGAAGGGTTTTACTATGTACCAGGCACTTTTCTAAACCATAGGGATGAATCATCAGTGAGTCCCTGATCTCACAGTGTGCACGAAGAGACAAATAAAACCAATTAAGAAATTAACCTGTAATTTGACAGGCGTGATAGATGCTTCAAGGGAATGCATAGCAGCTTAAGTGACCAGTTGCGCGGGATAACTATTTTTGGCGGAGGTAGGGGTCAGGTAAGGCCCTTCTTACTAAAGTGACATTTGAACAGGAAACTAAATGAAGCAAGGGAGTGAGTCACGTGTATCTCTGGCGCCACCTGTCTGCCTAATTTCATTTAGGCAAGTTTCCACATCTGCGTGTGATACACATTTGTACAGGAAGCTGCTGTACAGAGACACAGGGGTGTGAAAGAAGCCTGGGAAGTGAAGAGGCTCGCAGGAAAATATTTAAAGAAAGAGGGAAGAAAACAGCGATAGTGAGAAAAGGAAATCTTTTGCTCTTTGGCCAACTGCAAAGGTCTCGCATGTAGCTTCTGGTGTGGATCACAAACACCCTGGCCTAGAGGATCCCAGGTGGGAGGATAGCCGGGCATCTGGGTGGGCTCCTGTGAGAAGTGGACTGCAAAGGAGGAATGGATATTGTTTTTTCTCAGCCTTTTATAGTGAGGCTACTGAACTTTAGACCCAGGGATAAGCTGCCCTGGAAAAGGGGAAAAGGAACCGAGTTAGGGTTAAATAGGGGTCTTGGGCTGACTATCTCTTGTTTCTCCACCTACAGTCCTTTTGAGGTGGGTGCATGGGGTATGGTTAACTTAGAAGTCTGTGTAAGAGTCAGCCCAGGTGTAGTGCACACCTAAACAAAGGACGACTTTCAGAAAACGATGACACTGAGCCCTCGGGACCAACGGCGGGAGAGATGGGTATTGCATAAGTAATTCTCTGAAAACTCTCCGAAGAACATTAGACTTAGGCAATGTAGTAAAAAATTGATTCATTGTTCTGCTAGGGCTTCACCGCCCCCCTGCCCCACCCTGCCCCATGGTAAAAGAATCAAAATTCTTATATGGCAGTTTTAAGTTCAAAGACACTGGCTTCAGATGACAGTGCCATTTGTATTGCATGTTGACCAGTGTGTGTGAGTGCCATCGCTCGTATGCACTTGAATTACCTGCATGAAAAATCTGTTAACCCCAGATGCTTTAGAAAACAAGTTGCTCCACATTTCAGCTCCTTAGGGTTTATGTGTTGCACGGTTCAACTAGTTTCCCAGTCCATCTAGATATTTTATGTTACAATATCAGTTACTTGAAAAGCTTCTGCTTCTGCACACGTTGGTGCCTGGCTCTGGTCTGTCGACCACTTACCACAGATGTTCTGCACTCCAGCTCCACCCTTCAGCCTCTCTGAGGGCAGCCGGGCAGTAATGGACATTTCTGGGGAGACGGGACGATGTCTGGCTTGTTCACAGCTGTATCCTAATCTCTTAGCACAGGGTTCGGTTCAGAGTAGCTGCTTAATAAATATTTATTAAATGAATAAACTGACATCTGAAATCCTCTGTCTTAGACAAAGTTATCTTTCATCCTCTCTGAGAAGGATCTGGGAGGGAGAGAAGGCAGGCAGGTATTTACATGAAACGGGTGTTGATTTTTATTTCCTCCCTTTTTGATAGGATTACTGGATGGGCAGACAGAGAAAACAAAACAAAACAAAAAATTGGAGGCTTGAGGTCACTTGAAAGGCATAGTCCATTGCTATTTAGAACCATGGCCCAAAGTCATCCTGAACCTGCTGCAAATAAGGTCCATTACTCTCTGTAGAGACCAAGTCATAGGAATACACCATAGAAATTGCCTTTTTTGTTTAGTTTTAAATGGGATGTAATTCACTTATCTGGAGACTTCAGTTAGGAGGGTCAGCTCGCTCCTGAATGGGGTTAAATAAATCAGATACTACTGTATATAGTTAAGCGCTGAAGTACACAGGTCAATCCACGATGCTGGAGAAGAGAGGGGAATATGCACGAGAAATCAGGGAAACAATGACTCCCACCCCAAACTCTCTACGAGCCAGGCCAGATCCGTGGGCTCTGAGGACTTTGAGGTCAAGGCCTAACCAAAGACTCTGGAGTGCTCATAGGAGGAGAGGGAGAAACCGCGGCTTTTCGATAAGTCAAGCATGTAATTCACCAAAATACCCCCTATTGCACATACTCTTCACAGCGACAGCGCACCACACACCCAGTGGCGTCGCAGCGCACAATATTCTCCCTCCTTGGTGCCTACGTGTAGACTTTTCACTTAAGGCTGGAAAACGTCACACCCCCAAGCGGGTTCCTGCCTCTCCAGGGAGCGTATGGCCTCTGCTCTCAGCTGGCCCCTCAGTGGCACACAGAGCATCAGCTTTTTCTGTGCTCACGGCAGCTTTTCCAGACCACCCCCTCTTCCCTATTTTCATCCCTCGCAGGCGTGACTTACCCACCTCACTTCCTATTTCATGCCGTACATTCTGCCCCCACGTGACTGCTCCCCAGCTCAAATCTGTTCGAATGGCCACCCGTCCTTCCTTCTCCACAGAGAGACGGCTCCCCTGTTCCAGGCTGGCTCCTTCATCCCTTTGCAGCGCTGATGCTGTGGACTCCCCCTCCTGGAACCCTCTGCCCCTCACACCGCCAGCCGAGGTTCCCTCCTCCTCTCCCGCCCCTTTCCAGCATCTTCCTCTGCCCACCTTTAAGTGTCCCGTCCGTCGATTCTGTCCGTGGTCCTGCTCTCTCACCTCCTCGGGCAGCCCGACCCACCAGCTGCTCTTCCTGAGCAGGCTCTGCTCTCTACACCTCCATCCTCTGCACAAGCTCTTTACCTTTCTGGTGTGTCTGCTCCACGGGTCCACTTGCCCAGGGTCCATTTGTCCTTCAATATGTTCAATTTTCTTTGAACTGTTTCCTGATTCTCACCCTAAGCTAAATAGAACTTCTCTGTACACGCCGTCTCCTAAAACTCTCAACAGGCCTTTTACCATAGGTTCTCTCATGCAATCACTGCTTTCCATGTTTTTATCTTCTTTTAAATAGCCAACTCCTTGAAATAAGAGGCTGCATCGTTCCCTGCCATATCTCTGTGTGGGAAGGGCTCAATATACATCTATCGAGGGGATGGATAAACTTTATGTCTGCAAAGGAGGATGCCAGTAATGAGGTCCTTGACTCAGGCTGCCACTGGTAGGGATGTGGGCCAACGGACTTAATGCCCCTGCCAAGAGGAAGAGTCTGTGATGTTATGATGCTTCTGTACCAAGCAAATCTTCTTCAACTTGCTTTCTTTTAAAAGACTAGAAATTAACAGAGTCTAAATAGACCATACAATAAATTAAAAAGTACATCGGTGGTATTGTTTTGCCCTTCCTTTTCTCAGTAGACATAAACACTCCTGGGTAGCTATTGCTCTGTGTTAGGGTGGCAAGGGTCACTGGCTGATGAAGACCTAAGCCATCCTTGTATCCTAGACCTGTACACATGGCAGGTCTTTCTTCCTCAGCGGACGGCCTCTAACTTTCTACTGTGGCTGCTAACCCACCACTGGAGCTCATCTGAATCCAGCAAGCTCCCCTGGAGACTTCACGTGGTTAGAAGCAAACAGGGAACGATGACAAGAACATCTTTTCCTCTGCTTTGTGCAATTTTTATTTTTAGCATAAAGCTCTTTGTGTCTAAGGCTTTAAAAAACACCAGGTCTTGTGGCGAGTGTGTGAAAGAAAATCACTTCACAGTTTCTGGCATATCGTTGGAGACATTCAAAGAGCACTGGATGTTGAACGAAATCACAGTTTTAAACCTTCTGAGAAACTGTTATTTCCTCACTAATTCCCCTTAAGCAAAATGTTTAAGATCAGTATGGAGGTAGTAAGAGACTACAGCTTTTTCTTCTGAGGATTACCTTTCATGGAAATGATAACATGGAAAAATTATCATTCTACAAAGTCCAATAAAAGAGCCAAATCCTCCCAGCAAATCCAGAGATACCGTTACCCTTAAATACCCTCCACTTATCAGGGGGAAAGAAAGAACACATCCTTAGATCCATTCAAATCTAAAACCGTTCTTTACTACATTGAATTTTATAAAATCCCATTGTTAAATACTTCCTCTCGGACTCCTGCCAAATGGGAGGATTACTGCTGAAACAGACAAGGAATCTGTGACCTCCCCCGCCCCCCCCATGAACATCAGGGTTCCACTCTGGCACACGTACAGATCTATTTTCTACAAAGGATGCAGCTTTTCAGAGATGTGAAGGATCTGGAATGAGAACACTGGCCCTCATCAGCCCACTTCCTCTATTGGAAGGGAGTGTCCCAGATAGGCCTCCAAAGGAAATGCTGGGCTGAAGTCACCCATGTGTAGTCAAGTAACAGTAGCCCGATGGCGGGATCGTCTCAGAAGGGATCCAGGGCGCAACAGTGGGACCCAGAGTTCACTAGGACTTTTCATAATGCAATTTTAGATAAATATTTGCACAGATGCACACACATATTTATTTGTTCTACTTCAGCGGGACTCATCCAAGTGCTGGTTTTAAAATATAAACAGTGGGAAACTGCTGTAGCAATGACTAGCAAGAGATAGCAATTATTTGCAAGAGCTGAAAAGGGTTCATCTAATAAAAAGTAGGAAGCTGTGTGGGAGAAAGAGGAGAGAAATTCTCTAGCAAGTGAGGCCGGTTGGAATTTAATAATTCACTTTGGCAATCATATTTGTTTAGTCAGCGGGCCAGCGTTCTTGCTGGGCTGCACAATGCCAGGGACGGTCTTCATGTAAAACACCCAGCATGTTAAGAGAGCGACTGTTTCTAGCCAAGCTGCATAAACACTCTCACGGCAGCTGTCTTCGATATATACCATTTATTATGTATCTCTGAGACTATATGTAAATCCAGAAAGGACTCCTGTTAGTCAGAGATTAATTTGGCTGAGACGGCATCAGATTATTTGAAAGTGGGTGTGAAGCAGTATTTCAGAAGTGGCCTGTGTGTCAGCAGATAGCTATGCTCCAGTTATAGACTATAAGACAGTCTCTCCAGACTATATTTTTAACATCTCCTTAGTAATATAAACAGAGACCAGGGCTTGGAAAGCCCTCTTTTTATTAAACACTGTTTTTACTCTTTGAGAATATTTTCCTCAGCACTGTTCATCGAGATTGACTTTCTTTTTCAAAGGTGAAGAGATGCAAAAGCGAAGAGGTTACAGAGTGTGTATATACTGCTATAGTACTAGGAGCAGATGAATGTAACTGGTGATCAGAATAGTATAATTAGATTACTGCAACTCCTATTATGCAAACAGCTCAAATTTATGAATAACAACTGGCCACCAGTGGAAGGTCCATAAGGGAGGAGGGGATGGAAAGAAATGGAGAGTCTAAGAACACGCAGCTACCCACGTGTCTGCGTTCATCTACCGGCACAAATATCTCTGTTTCTTTCCCGTGCTTATTTGTGAGCTCTCTTATGTTTGACTCTTAAACGTCATTTGATTGGTGAACACTTCACCAGGATGAACTGTGCATTCATTATCTGTGGTAACCCAGAAACCACGGACCTGGTTTTTCATGTGGCAGGTAGTCAGATACTGCCCAGATTTTTTTTTTTTCCTACGGCAAATACATGATGGAAATGTTTGGAAAGAAATCCACGTATTCTTTCGGTGGAGGAGCGGAGAGGATTAGGCCTTTGGGAAGAGGGCCGTTCATGAAGAAGCACAGGTTTTCATAACTCCCTGGTCATGAGAGACTCTGGCCCTCAGTCCCAAGCTGAGTTACTTCCTCTGCACCGAAGTGCCAGGCTGTAAGCAGTCCCACCCCCGCCGGGGCAGGTCCCCGCTGAGCAGAGCCCAGGAGCGGCAGCAGTCTGCACCTCAGAGCCAGAGGGAGCCTGACGGCCCCAGGACGAGGAGTGCCTTCCTGGCGGCACCAGGGGAGCTGGTATTTTTGGGGAGTGCACAGGAGGCAAGGGATCACCGCGGGGAAACAGCTGAGGGATACTGGCAGTGAAGGTCTGAATTTAGAGCAACAGGAGACTGAGAGATTCAAAAATCTTCCAAGTTCTACTGAACAGACCGGACCAGGGAGCTCCGGCGCCGACAGGCGTGGAGGAGGCGAGGAACTGGGTGGACGCGGCTCCCTCAGCCTTGGCCGGCTGCGGACTTGCTCAACGGCCGCACCTGGAGGACTGAAAGTTAGTGTCTAGGTAGAATCGGTCGGATAATAATTTTTCTTTAATAGAAGACCCTTTTTAGAAAACGGTGGCCGGTTCTCCTCTAGCATTCCTCAGTCCTTGCTGAAGAGGGCAGCTGTGATGTAGAAAAACAGCGCCCTTCTCCGGCCCCCTGTGCCCAAGCAGCCTCTCCTCCTGCAGGCCCGCCTGACACCAGACCTCAGAGCCTCCTGGACCAAGACCAGCTCGGGCCGCTGTGCCGTCCAAGCATCCCGGGGCCGGAGCACACACCGAGCCCCCCCCCCGAGACAGTGGCCGCACGACGGCCTCGTGGAACAGAATGTATAATTGCATTCAACAGCTGCGGAAGCTCGTTAGCCACGCCGGCAGGAATGATTCTTCCCAACGACAAAAAGAAAGAGAAACAGCAGCCTATTTAGAGATGCAGCGGGAGCCGGCCCTTGTTTTCTCGCTTTCAAGGGAAACAAAACATTTCTGCATAATAACTTCATCCTATAATTCAGCACTATTTACAAGCGGAGCTTGCCATACGCTTACAGAGATATCCTTGGTCCCCATTTCAGGACCTCCACCACGTCCCAGCGCGGCTTCTGACGGCGGGTCCCCGAGCCCCTGGGACACGTGGAGGCCGGGGAGGCGGCGGCCTGCGGCCCTGTACCCTCCTGACTCCGGGCCTGTCCCCAGACACGCAGCGCCTTACTCCTCGTCTTCGGTGTGAGCGGAGCACAGCTCAGGCGCCTTCCGCAATCCTTCCAGCTTCAACCGGCTGTTCATTCTTCGGTGACGGTCAGCACTTTTTATTCTTACTTTCGGTTCCCGCCGCTTCCTGAGTGACCTTGAGCAGGTCCCTGAGCCCTGCTGTGCCTCAGTTTCCTCACCTGTAAACTTACGACAGCGCCGACCTCATGGGGCTCCTGCCAGGGTTAAACTGAGTCAGTACAGAGCACATAGAACACGCCTGGCACAAAGCACACAATAAACAAATGCCAGCCCGTAGTTCATTGTTCCTGCAGCTACTTAGGGCATCACGCACCACTGTTAATGTATTTTACATGTATGTTGTCAACTCCACCTGAATAGACATTGTTGGAGGGCACGTATTGGCATCTAGGGGCAGTTGGGTGCCTGCTTGAACCCTTTCTCTCCCTCCTCCCTCTTCTGCAGCCCTGCCCTGCCCAGACATGCAGGCAGAGGTGGCATGCTGCTGTGGCCCCGCCCAGACATGCAGGCAGAGGTGGCATGCTGCTGTGGCCCCGCCCAGATACACGGGCAGAGTGGGATGCTGCTGTGGCCCCGCCCAGACACACGGGCAGAGTGGGATGCTGCTGTGGCCCCGCCCAGACACACGGGCAGAGTGGGATGCTGCTGTGGCCCCGCCCAGACACACAGGTAGAGTGGGATGCTGCTGTGGCCCCGCCCAGATACACGGGCAGAGTGGGATGCTGCTGTGGCCCCGCCCAGACACACGGGCAGAGTGGGATGCTGCTGTGGCCCCGCCCAGACACACGGGCAGAGTGGGATGCTGCTGTGGCCCCGCCCAGACACACAGGTAGAGTGGGATGCTGCTGTGGCCCCGCCCAGATACACGGGCAGAGTGGGATGCTGCTGTGGCCCCGCCCAGACACACGGGCAGAGTGGGATGCTGCTGTGGCCCCGCCCAGACACACGGGCAGAGTGGGATGCTGCTGTGGCCCCGCCCAAACACACGGGCAGAGGCGGGATGGCGGGCACCGGGCTCAGCTGAAGGTGCACAAAGAAAGGGCCATAGTCTGCCCCATCGGACAAACTTTCTTCTGGATGTCCTTCCTCCCAAGAGTAAGGGGTAAGGGGTACTCTGGGAGAGGTCCCTATATTTATTTCTCTTCCATGTTGTCAGATACTGTCTTCTTCAGGATCCCTCATATATCCCACCTGGGGCTGTAGGCTGAAGGAGTGTGAAATAAATGACTCCTTAGTGCAGCCTGGCTCATTAACATTCTCTATTGGGGTTGGAGGGAACGCTCTACTTAGTGACATTATTCTGTTTGTTTTCCCTTTAATTAGCATGCACAGTTGAACAATGCGGGGGTTAGGGGCTCCATGCAGTCAAAAATCCACATGCAAGTTTGACTTCCCCCCAAAGTTAACTGCTAATAGCCTTACCTATAACATAAACAATTAACACCCATTTTGTAGGTTACATGTATTATATACTGTATTCTTACACTAAAGTAAGCTTAGAGAAAAGAAAATGCTATTAAGAAAATCATAAAAGAAAATATATTTACAGTGCTGTACTGTATTTATCAATACTGTAAATTTACATTATCTGTTTATAAGATGAATCATCTGTCAATACCAATATTGTCTTATATGATACAAAACACTGCAGATGTTACATGTATTACTAACACCAGACAGCAGAAATGAAAAGATAATATGAAAAAAAAATTCATATTTACTTACAGGTATAAAGATTCATGCATTGATAACAAAGAAGCAGCAATAAGATTGCTTTATGGTAGCCTCCTGTAATCGATATGATTGCTTCACGGTAGCTTAGCTTATACCCTAACAAATGGTTATTAAAAATTTTATGGCATACAGTATTATAGTCATATTCATAATACAGAATTGGAAACATTTTTTTTGAAAATGATACATAATTCTTCTAATTCTGAGAGAGGCACACTGTATAGTAATTCTTTGAGAGCAGAATTATAAAGCAGTGAGAAAACTAACACATTATTAATTTTATATTAAATATCACTCACCTTATCACTCGCCTATGTAAGGATAGGCTATCCACTTCCGTACAAGTCTTGCACGCGATGTGCTACACGATCGATAATGGTGATGATGACACAAAAATGTCTCTACAGTTCTTGCCATACACTTCTTAGACTTTCACACGACGGCACGCACACACATACCACAGGTAAGTTTATCAACTGTGTGGCATGATGATGATTTACTGCTCGTTAAGGGGAGGTGGGTCATCACAGAGGTCTTCATCCGTGTTGTCTTCGTGTTGAGTGGGCTGAGGAGGGGTTGGGAGAGGAGGGGCTGGTCCTGCTGTCTCAGGGGTGGCAGAGTGGGAGGAAGGCAAGGGAAGGCACGGGAGGCAGGCGCACTTGGAGTAACTTCACATAAACACATCATCATTTCTGACTCTTTTGCTTTATATTTCTCTAAAAATGTTTCTAAACAGTACCAATCCTTCCTCCACTGTCTGCTTTTCTTTCAGTGCCCGTATCATAGGAGGCCCACTTTGCAAAAGAAGCCAAAGGCAGTCTTGAATGATCAGAACCCTTCTGCCAGATCATATGATGTCAGCTTGTTTTCTGGCACCGCTTCTTCCTCATGCTCTGGCAGTGGTTGGAAGCACTCATCTCCATAGGGTCAGGTTCTGTTAATTCCTTGGGCGTGGTGTCTAAGAGCTCTTGAATTCCTCCGAGGTCCATACCTTGAAACCCTTCAACTTCCACCTTTTCACCATATCCACAATCTCTTTTATGATTTCCTTCATTGGCTCTGTCGTAAATCCTGTGAAGTCATGCTCAACATCTGGACGGTTTTCTCCAGCACGAATGTATTGTTTCGGGCTTGATGGCTTTCATGGCTTTTTCTATAATAAGGATGGCATCTTCAGTGGTGTGATCCTTCCAGACTTTCATGATGTTGCATCGGGATTCTCTTGCATAGTGTTGACAATCCTTTCCATAGAGTACCATGTGCAATGAGCCTTAAAGGTCCTTATGACCCCTTGATCTAGAGGCTGAATCAGAGATGTGTTTTGGGGGCAAGTAGACCACTTTGACACCTTCAGTGTTGAACTCATGGGGTTCTGGGTGGCCAGGGGCATTGCCCAAGATCAAAAGAACTTTAAAAGGCAGTCCCTTACTGGCAAGGTACTTCCTGACTTCACGGACAAAGCATCGATGGAACCAATCCAGAAAAAGTGTTCTCGTCTAGGCCCTCTTGATGTCCAACCAAAAGGCTAGCAGCTGGTGTTTATCTTTTCCTTTTAAGGCTCAGGAGTTAGCAGCTTTATAGATGAGGGCAGTCCTGACCATAAACCTGACTGCATTTGCACAGGACAGTAGAGTTAGGCTATCCCGTCCTGCCTTAAATCCTGGTGCTTGCTTCTCTTCCTTACTAATAAATGCCCTTATGACACTTTTCTTCCAGAATAGGGCACTTCTGTCTGCATTAAAAAACTGTCAGGCAGATGTCCTTTCTCCTCAATTACTTTCTTATGTGTCTGCGAGCTTGTCTGCTTCCTCTTGGTCGGCAGAAGCTGCTTCTCCTGTTCTCCTGACACTGTCAAAGCCAAACTTCTTTCTAAAGCTATCAAACCATCCTTTGCTGGCATTGAATTCTCTGGCTTTAGCTCCTTCACCTTCCTTTTGCTTTAAGTTGTCATATAATGACTTTCCATTTTTTGAATCTTATTAGAGTCTACAGATATGCCTTTCTTATAGCAATCCTCTACCCACATAAGAGCTGCATTTTCAATACATGATAGAAAAGGTTTTCCCCCCCAAAATGCAAGGTTTTCGCACCTGCTGGTATAGCTGCATTGACAGCTTCATGAATTTCCTTTTTTTTTTTCTTACACTGGTCCCTTTGCTGGATTCATTTATCTTGAAATGGTGGCAACCACAGCTGCAGACCTCAATCTATGGTACATAGCAAGCAGTTCAACTGTTTCTCATAACGTCATGAATTTTCTCTGGGTATTGGGGGTACTTCCAGCATCATTAGTGGGTCCCATGGTGTTATTCAAGGTTTATGGTGTTGCACTAACATGATGGAAGATACGCGAGAACCACGAGAGATCACTTTTTATTTCCATACACAGTTTACTGAAGAGACAGGCTGCTCATGCAGAGATGATTAGTGTCACATGGCACTTTAAGCAGGAACTTCCCACACCTGAGCTCAGGCAATAGCAATAGGAGGTGGCCACGAAATTAATTTTATGCCATTATGATTTAATACAGCCTCTGTACATTTGTTTACACTGTTTACATTTACACGTGCGCAATGGTGCTATGTACGGTCTGCAAGTGCCTGTGTGCCTAAGTTTTGGTAAATTTTAACTTTTTATAATAAATTCATGTATATTTTATGGTAGTAAAGGTTAAAATAGACAAGTATCTACATATATTTTACAAATTCATGACATATCTAACTTTTTCTTAATTTTTATTGATATTTCTAGGCTATGTTGTTCATCTGTTTTTTCAAATTTTTGCAAATCTCCAAAAAAACTCTCTAATGTATTTGGAAAAAATCTGTGTATAAGTGGACATATGCAGTTCAAACGCGTGTTGTTCAAGGGCCACCTGTGTTTCCTACGAGACTTTGCAGGGAGGGGTGGCTGGTCTCAGGTGGGATTTGGGTAATCCTGCATCTCTGGTCCACATGACATCTCATATCCCACCCTTACTAGAAATCACAGGGAGCAAGTCTTTTTCAAGTTTGTATCCTTCAGCCCCTAACTTCACTATTCTTTACAGTAGGAGGCCTTCAATATTATTGAAATGAGCTGTTATTCATCTTAAAAAAGAGGTTACCCACATTCTGCTAGAGTCACTATGACTGAGATCTTATCATCTAATTAAACTAAATTTAAAATTCAGAGAACTTTTCATGATAACAAGTACTAATCCAATGTTCATCAGTAAAATTCAAACTTGTCACTATGATCTAATGGGCCTATATTGCCCACCCCTTTTTTACTTCTCTGACTCTGTTCTGCTTGCTCTGAACCAGAACACTTCCTAATTTTTGCCTGATCCAACTTCTGCTCATTTGCCCTGGCTGTTCCCTCTGCCTGGAATTCTTTTCCACCCAGAATTTCACATGATGGGCTGCCTCTCAAGATTTCCATCTCAGGACAAAGAAGGAGCCCACAGCATGAAGAAAAGGGAAGAATAAGCCTTCCTCTGAAGAAATGACATTAAGCATGAGACCTAAAGTAGAGTGTGAGTGTATATGTGTGTGTGCACGGCCGTATGTTTTTGGGGGTAGATGTGGGTAAAGTGAGAGTACTCAGTCTATGCAGAGGGAAGGGCTAAGGCCTTTAAAGGCTTCGGGGTGCAAAGGAATAGAGCAAAGTTGTTTGAAGAATTAAAAGTCAGTGTGGCTGGAGGTTAGAAAGCTGGGGGACAGCAGAAGAGGGGGCATGAACCAAACCATGAAGCCTCCTTTAGAAGAGGCTCCAAAAGGGGGTGGTACAGCACTTATGCACTGTAGCCCTTTAGTAATATCTTAATCTCAGATATAGATCATTCTTCATGAGAAAACAATCCTTCTGCACTCACTGGTATTCTCCTAGGCCTCCCTAACCTAAAAGTAATCAGCAGTGCTGGGTGTAAGTCACCTCAAGGGCTTTTATGTTTCCTTCAGGAAGAGTGAGCTACCATGTCCAGATTCAGGGGACAGGACTACTCACCAGCCCCTGGAGCTGGTTCTCCAACCCTAAGCATGACCCTAAGCCTAACTTCTGCCAGCACTCCTCCTGGTGCTATCCCAGCTGGGAAACTGAGTGAGCTTTCAAAGTCGGCTTTAATTAGCTATTAGCACATCACACACATTCAATGAGAAGCAAACTTGTACCAACAATATCAATAGATTCTTTTCTATACCAAAAAAGAGATCAGTTATATTTCAGTAAATTACATTTTGACAAATCCAATTTATACTATTAAAACAACCTTAGATTTTTAGAATTTGTAATAACTCATGACGATTTATTTTTAATTACTCAGAGATTTAGGAGCAAGTTACAAGGAATCAATCACATCAGCGCAGAAAACAGATAGCTAGTGGGAAGCAGCCACATAGCACAGGGAGATCAGCTCGGTGCTTTGTGACCACCTAGAGGGGTGGGATAGGGAGGGTGGGAGGGAGGGAGACGCAAGAGAGAGGGGATATGGGGATATATGTATACGCATAGCTGATTCACTTTGTTATAAAGCAGAAACTAAAACATTATTGTAAAGCAATTACACTCCAATAAAGATGTTAAAAAAAAAAGAGTAGAAAGATTAGAGGATTAGGTCAAGATACTGCTGAACTTTATTCTGAACAAACAGTACGCAGAGTTCCTAATTTCTTATTCAATATCTGACTGTCACAACTTATTTTAAGTGAAATATTTACTTACTTACTGTGGTAAGAGAGTAGAATGAGGACTGGAAAAAGACAACTATATATCTGACATGGCCAAGAAGACCCCTGAGAGTACATGAAAAAGAGTAACTTTCAAAATTAAATTTTCCAGATGGGCATTCCATAGTTGAAAGACTGTAGTTCCAAAGATCATTTTAATCTAACAAGATCATTAATCAGTAAGGAATTTAGCAAAATCACTTCCTTAATATGCACTTAGAAAGATCTGTTTTGTGCAAAACATGAATACTCGAAGCTGAATTTCTGAACTTGCAACTTCTAGCAATTCTCTGGCTCATCTGGCAGCATGCTTACACTCAGTGCAAATCTTCATGTCAACAGGGCCATAATGTTTCTACTCATCAACATCACACATGCTGCAAATCAATGTATTTCTACCGCGGGAATCTTGACTGCAAGTGCCACTCTTTCATGGCGTTGAGACATTTATTTACATACTTAACTGCAGGCATCTCTTTAGCTTTTACACACGTTTTCCTTCACTGGTATAAGCATTTGCTCTTTTCAAGAGTTTAACTCTTTAGCTAAAAACACTGAATCCAAAATGCAGAAATGGTAGTTCAGTCCCTGCAAGGAAGCACACTGCCACTAACGAGCTTATGACACATTATCACACGGTATAACCTTTAACGTTTTCCAACACACTTTCCAGTAAGGTATCGCATATCCTGAGAGCTCATGCTGTCGTTTTTGAAATGGGAGCTGGGGAGAGATTCTGATTTTACTCAGAGTTGTTAGGGTACTTGAAGGAGTTCATTAATTTCTCCAACCACGTAGGGCCCTGAATTGGGGACAGTAAGTTCACATTTAGTGTTTGTGCTGATGAATCCCCAATCTACTTGGTTTTAATTTACATTAAAAAGTCTCTACTCTCGGGTCTTCGCTGGTGGCGCAGTGGTTGAGAGTCCGCCGGCTGATGCAGGGGACACGGGTTGGTGCCCCAGTCCGGGAAGATCCCACATGCCGCGGAGTGGCTGGGCCCGTGAGCCATGGCCGCTGAGCCTGCGCGTCCGGAACCTGTGCTCCGCAACGGGAGAGGCCACAACAGTGAGGGGCCCGCGTACCGCAAAAAAAAAAAAAAAAAAACTCTAAAAAGTCTCTACTCTCAAAGTACTGCATCATCAACTTTATATAATAATTAGATACACCAGTTAGGAAAGGCAGACTGAGTACCCCTCGGCAACATTAACTTCATCACATTCACGCTGAAGATTGAGAGGTGAGAGGTATTTGTTTGCGTAAAACTGAAGAAGTCTATTAAAGAATTTTTAATTCATTGACTATTATTTTTAATAATAAGCACATCCAGAGGATGAGATTTTTTTTCATTTTATTTACTGGCTTCTTGCCATTAAGAGGAGTAAGAGAGAAAGGGAAAACCGATAATCAGAACAACCCCAGTCTCTTGACTGATTTCACAGCTTAGTTTGTGCACACAGACAACCGCAGTACACACTATCAAACTTACCTTCCTGATCTATTTAGAGTCCTCATTCTGATAAAGGACCAGATGAAGAAAGTCTTCTGCATCACTGAAGTGAGACTCTAAGACAGTTCACTAAGAACCATCTTTAAGATTTCAATAAGTCACTTCAAAAATTATTCATTTTTGGTTACTCTTCTGATATAGAAAAACAACTGGTATGTCTGCATCATTATTTTTAAGCCACCTCAAACTGACACCACTCAAGAAAGATTTTTTTTTTCCTCCAGTGGTAATTTAGCTACAACTTTAGTGAGAGAAAAGAAGGCAATTCTGATGGCAATGTGTTTGGGCAGAACTGGGTTTCAGAGGCCGAGTGCCGATTCCCCACACGGGACGGCCTTCTGAGCAGGCTCCCTTGTCACCAGAGTCCTTGCCCCTGGTTTTATTCTTTAGCAGAGGAATGGTTCCGCATGTGTAGCATTTACAGATAGCATCACTACAAAATGGAGCGCGGGTTCAAATCAGAGTTTTAAGGTCAGGAAAAATAAGTATCATTTAAATGAGTCACCACTGCCACTTTTAGAACCTCATACACTTTCATTAGAAATCTCCCTTTCAGGGATGTTCCAACTTTTATTCTGGCAAATCATCATAAATAAAAACTAAACATAAAATAGTTGTGGTGATTGCTCAGTGTGGTGTTTTTTTGTTTTGTTTTGTTTTGTTTTTCAGCATTACAAACTTCACAGCAACACAGGTTACATTTATCTAGCACATATTTCGAGAGTGTTTTCATCTCTGTAACTGACCTACTGTGGTCCAGTTCCAGAATTTTATTTTCTAGATCATATATGATATTTTATTATGCTGTTATGAACACGGAATTAAAAAAAATTATCTTACATGCACAATAACTTTGTAGTTGTAGAAGTGTAATCCTGTAAATTATTTTTAACTGTGTTTTATTAATTTTTATTGGAGTATAGTAGCTTTACAATGTTGTGTTAGTTTCTGCTGTACAGCAAAGTGAATCAGCTATACGTATACATGTATCCCCTCTTTTTTGGATTTCCTTCCCATTTAGGTCACCACAGAGCACTGAGTTGGAGTTCCCTGTGCTATACAGTAGGTTCTCATTAGTTATCTATTTTACACATAGTAGTGTGTAATACTGTAAATTTTTAAAGTTGGATATTTTTGTGAAATTAAAACAAATTGTATCTAGATCTTACTCCAAATATAAATAGCACACTTTTTACACTATCTTAACATAGTATTTTAGATTGTTACTATGGAAATCGGGGGCACATGACATAATGAATAATAGGCACTAATTTCAGAGTTACGCAGAAGGTTTTCTGGAGGCCTGTAGTTGGTTTAAGAGTATGTAAGAAGGTTGTAATTTTTACATAGTAAAATATTCCAACAAGTAATTACTTAAATGAAGAAAATAACCAAATAGAAGTGGGAAATGGAAAATTTAGAGGCAAGGGGGGGAGGGTGGAATGTGAACTAACATGGGAGGAGAGCCTAAAGGGAGTGAAGGTCAAAGAGCCAGGGAGGGTTCACCCCTCCTCCAGACCTGCGGTCAGCTCCCTGGGGAATAGTTCCCTGAGACAGGGCTGAGGTATTTGCCCGAAGTGTTTCAAGTTTACCTATTAAAGAACAGGCCACATTCTCAATTCCACACCCCAGGGCCCAGCAGACAGAAGCCCCACCCTCCTGCCCCAGCTCAGCGGCATCTAATCTTCTGACCTCTCGTGGCCAGTGTGACTGATGGGGTTTTTTCTCTTAAAGGCTTTACGTATGTGGAAAATTTAAGGCATTTCTATATAGATCTCTCTCCATCCCAGTTAATCAGAATGTTCAACTGTAGTTTGGCCACATTTTAAGTAGTGGTACAGTCCCACTGTTTCAATAACAACTCTTATCGACAACATCAGCAGGCGCTGAACAGGGAACAGAAACTATAACTTCTACATGGACGACAATACTGTGTGTGTGGAAGATACTACATTTTAGATGGCAAAGTATGCCACCTTCATCTCCGCTTAAAGTGTCTCCTTTCTACAATTTAAATGTCTCATATTAAACAAATCTGCCATAAGACAAATACAGGTTTACAAAAAGGACAAGTTAGAAATTAGGTCCTTCACAGAGATCCACAACAGGAATCTTGTAAACATCTTAGGCTGCCTTCCTATATTTAGGATAGAATTTGATTCATGTATTATTTTTAAGAGATGTATGCTATTACATAAAGCAAAGTTAACAGTTCAATTGAATGGAGACAGCATCAACAAATGCCTAAAATACTATTCTCATCAGTTAAAACAAGAACAAATAGATTTCTCAAATAAGAGTTAGTTCACTTAATGTTAGTTTATTTTAGGCACTTGGTTAAAATGAAAACTACTTTACTGCTTAAAGGCTGAACCTATAAAATATAAAAGAGGTTTAATCCAAATAATGTGAAAGTGAATTAACGCTTCACTCTGGCCTTTACTTTTTTTCTTTTCAAGTAACTTAGATTTATTGATAGAAATATATGCAAATGTCTGTAAAAAACACTTATTTTGAAATTACAGGTACATATAAACAGCAGGACAAAGCAAATCCCTTTTGAGAATGATTTGTGGAAATACTGCCCTAGTACACTTTTTTTTCTAAGAACAAAAATACTATAATACATTCCCTCACTTCAGGAATACTTTGGCTTTTTCTTTCTATTTTTTTTCTTTTGATATTGCAAAATCTCTACCCACACAGAGCACCTCTCCTCCTGCCCTGCTGAAAATGCAGAGATGGTTTAAAAGTTACTGAGGCAAGGAGGGGAGGGTGGAATGTGAACTAACAGGGGAGGTGCTAGGGAATGTGAACTCCCTTCTCACGCAAGCTTTGGACCATGCATCCCAGGGAGAGCAAGGTGTCCAGAGGAGTCAAGGCGGCCTCCGCCCCTAAGGCGGCCAGGCGGCCCCAGACGCAAGAGGGCAGTCAGCGGCTGCAAACATCCGACTGAAAGCCCGTCTGCAGACTCACAGCTTCCAGTCGAGGATGTTTACAGCCGCTCACTGTCACAGGGACACTCCTTCTGGCTGTCCGGTTACCTGGAGGGTTCCTAAGACGGACGGCACACAATTCTGCACATCACTAAAGTTATCACCACAAACCAGAAACATTCTAGGGAATATCTCCAGTTCAAAGCCCAAAAAAGCTTCATGCATGTCTGTTATTCAGCTACCAGATTCCTATAAAATCCTGTGATAATCTAGGACAACATATGTCAATGGCGTTCATCCGTCACTGCTAGAGACAAGGAACACACAGGCGATAGCAGGGTTACTTGACATGCGTGATGTAATTAAAATCCTTCTTTGAGTGAAGTGACCAAACATACAAGTTAAATTACGCTAACAAGATAAAGTGCACCTTTAACATTAAATACTACATTTAAGTGACCTTAGACTCTCAATGAAAATATAAAAGGTTTGTTTCAAACACTATAACTTCTGACCAAAAAAAAAAAAAAAGACTTACACGCTGCTTTCGTATATCACTTTTGCTCTGAAATCTGCTCCCAGAGACAACTTGTACAGTCAGCTGGTTTTTGAAAGAGTAAGCATCAGGAGAGAAATAGAAGGAATAGCAAGGTCTGTAACAGGCATATATCAGTTTGTGGGTCAAAGTTTCCCACTGGAAAAACACAGAACCTATCACTTGCCGACAGGGTGACGTACATTAACTCCAGATCTGAATGTTTTGAATTCCACTCCCATTCTCTTATGAAAATAAATGAGGAAAACTGAAGGGTAAGCTCTATCAGTCACTGCTTTCCTGAAGTAATTCAAAACCCTTCCGCGCCTAGTGAAACATTAAGTTGATACAAAGAAGTGGGTGTGCCTTTCCCCGAGATTTGTTTTTAGATGATGTTACCAGAAGGTTCTTAAGTTGCAGAAGTCTTAGTTTGTGATACCAAACCCCAAACAAAAACAAAATCCACACAAACAGTGTCATGTTTACTGAAACGAACAAACGTGAAGAGCTCCATAAACGACTACTTCAAAGTAAAGGGTAACTGTATCCCATTAAGGTTAAGAAAGTTAATCTTTGAGGCAGCAGGTGAAAACAAGCTGAATTATGTTGTGGCCTTTTGCTTTATTAACTAAGGACTTTGAACTATTAAAACTTCCTAGGGAACCACATTTTCTCAATGGGTCAAGTCACATAGGGGAACAAAGCAAACTTTATCAAGTGCTGTGCGATTCTACATTCCAGAAATTCTTAGTACTTGGCATTCATATACCACTGCTGACTAGGGCTTGAGTCGGTTCAGCAAACGCAGCTACAGCTTCCAACCTTGTGAACTTCTCACCAAGACACCCCCTTCTTATGAGCTGGTCACAAATAGACAGGCAGGATACTCTTTAATTAAAACAGATGAATACCAAGCCTTACACCCTGTGAAGACATTGTAGAGCAGTAACTGTTTACAAAAAGAATAGTTTTACTCCCATAAATTTTTCTCCAAGTGACAGAGCCCCTACTTGCCTTGGAATCTTACCACTTTTCAATAATGGCTGTAAATTAAAAATGACCAGCACAAACTAGGCAAACCACCTCACGTAACAATTCAGTGAATGATGAAAGAGATAGTAAACCTTCACAGGGCTGTGAAAATCCAGCCTTTGCTCAGAGCTCTATGAATAAACATTAAAAAAAATCCTCCAAATAAAGCACGAAAGATCACAAGATCTTAGTTACAAGGAGTTGTAAATGGAAGGGCATTTAACAGGCATTGATAGAGCACTTCATTGCCTGCATATACAGGCTTCCTTTTTAGCAAGGTACCAGCTCAAGGAAATCTATGTGAAAGGTAAAGCAGATTTATCCCAACAAAATGCTGAACAATTTTGCCAGTTTAAGTGAGACTCAAAGTTATTTAGTTTAAACTATTTCCTTGTTTTCTGGTATTAAGCAACATCGGTTCCACTTGGAACAGCAGTTCTTAAAATGAGAGGGTGGTAACAGGCTTATCAGGACAGATTCTTCGAACCCCATGTACCGGGCCTGCTTCTTGCCCCAAACACTCTGCAGTTCTTATTCAGGTGGGGAGGTCACTGAGTGCATTTGGCAAAAGCTATAAAGTGATTCTGCTGTACCTTCCTGGCAGAGAACCACTAATCTAGAAGGATGGAACTAAGTAAATTTACTCAAGACTAAAATATCTTGCCACTACCTGAGAACTGTGACCGATAAATCCACCCAAAAGTCATGAATTAATAACAAATATGGTGGAGTAAGATTCAATTGCGTCCAGTACGACAGACCCTCATTTGTCTTCTATAACCTGGAAATACTCACAGAAAACTACTTAATTCAAAACCATTGGAATCAGGAAGACAAAGCTCCTAAAAGTTTCCCCGCCCAAACGTGCAGCTCTGGATGTCTATACCTTGGTCACATTTTATAATCTCTTCACATTCGTTTTAACTACTTGAAGCATTAATTTCTTCTGATGGTGGACAGTACAGCACTGGCCCCAGATAAAATTTACAGTTTTTTCTTAGCTACCCTATACCATTCAGTCTTAACTCCTCTTCTTGACTCTACAATCATGATTTTCTTAAGCTATGCATAAATAAGAACAGCTTAAAATGGTACAGCCACTCAAGCTCCCTCACCTCCTAACCCTAATTCTCTGGATTTTGAATCAGAGTATTTATTTATTTTTTTACATCTTTATTGGAGTATAATTGTTTTACAATGGTGTGTTCGTTTCTGCTTTATAACAAAGTGAGTCAGCTCTACATATACATATATCCCGAAGAGTATTTAAATTAAACGGCCCAACCTCGATGGTGAGATTTCAGGCACTTATCAGCAGGTGGCAGATGTTATCATTGCTTTATTTGTTGACTGACTGATTGATACTAGGACTCTCCTTTGGCCATGGAAATGCAGAGGTGCAATGTGGGTGGCCTACTCCATTGTAGAATGATGCTTCTCCCCTGGCTTCCCCTTTCTCCCCAGGTCCGTCCACCTCCACCACTCTGGTCCCTGAGCGTTTGCAGTGGTACTTGCAGAAAAGGGAGCATTCCATGTCAGCACAGGACCCAGCGTCCAGGCTCTGCACTGCATCCTTTCACCCATCATCTCTCTGGGGGCCAGGGGCCCAGACAACAGCATCAACAGTACTGGCATTGGCCCCAGCCCTTCCTTCAGAAAACCCATCTAAAGACAAGAAACACAAGTGGTCTCCGCTTCATTCTGTAGAAAGCATACATAGAACTAATCTGAAATGGAAGTAAAATAAATGTACCAACAAAATTCTGCCCTTTAAAATTCATCTTCATCTTCTATTTATACTTTATATTTAGTAGTCCACACTGTTTCTAGGCTAATTCAAAGGCTTCTAATGCTCATTATATTTCTTGCTAATAACTGCAATGATGAATTTTCCCTTGCTATTTTCTTTTTGTAATTAATAGGAACACAGACCTGCCAGGTTCTTGCCTCTTGAAAATGGCTGAAGGCTGTAGGAATCGACTGGGAACAATTTCCCATGGATTGTACCCACGTGGAAAATTAAGAAACTCAAATTCTAGGAAGAAAAGCATTGCCTGGAATAGTAGAGAGCTTACAGAGTTAAAAAGAGTAGTCTCTTCTACTCCAGAAATTAATATAAATATTTTTTGTTCAGTTAGCATTCTCTAAGAATTAAGCTAGATAAACCACGCGTTCTCAAGTTTATAGCCTTAATTTTTTTTTTGGCTGCATGGCTTGCAGGACCTTAGTTCCCTGACCAGGGATCGAATCTGGACCCTCAGCAGTGAAAGCATGGAGTCCTAACCACTGGACCACCAGGGAATTCCCACACCCTTAACTTTAACACAACCTTTTTGTTGTATTGCGAGCAATGTCTACGCACAACCTCGTTTTAACCCTGCCCTGGTATGATGAAGCATTTACTGTCATCATCATTACACATGCAGGGACATCAGGCTTGGAGAGCTGGAATCACATCTATCACTCACTCTCCCATTCTGATGTTTTGCTTATTGTAAGCTTTTCTGAATCATTTGTGGAGTCGGGGAGGGTGTGGGCTGGAATAAATATGAGCTAGTTAATTATTATTCAATAAAAATTGTTTTCATTGTAAATTGGGTGCAAAAAATTAATAAATGAAGAAAACGTCTAAGAGTAGAAACAAATATCTAGATCCTTTAGGAGAAAACAATTCGTTTAGTCACTAATTTGTTCATCATATATTTATGCATTTGCCAGAATCGCTTTTATTTATTCATTTTTTTATGAATCCATGTTTAGTTTAATATCAATACAGGTGGAGATACACACACATATTATTAGGTCGATAGATAGATAATGCGTACACTCATGGGTCGATATATACACATATGTATATATTTTTTCTGTCAGTTAAGAGGGCCTAAAATCTATGGCCCCAGTAATAATGAGCGCATCTATTTTCCAGATATTTTTTCTTTTAAAAATTAAAAAAAATTTTCTTTAATTTTTTATTGAAGTATAGTTGATTTACAATGTTGTTTTTTTTTTCAAAAGGCACTTCTTTCTTTCTTTTTAATTTTTATTGGAGTATAGTTGACTTAAAATGTTGTGTTGCCAAACTCTCCTTTAAAAATGATAGTGATTTACAGTCCAGGCCAGGGTTCCCCAGACAGGGGCTCTCCAGGCTTATCAGAGAGTTTTGGGTTGTTCTTCCCCTGCACCCCGCTGCCCCCCATCTGCCTGAGCCCCTCCTCTCCTACTTGGGCTGCGTCCTCACTAGGGAGGGGGATTCCAGAGACCCAGGGAATCCCAGCCTCCAGGCTCATCAGGGACTTTCCGTCCCACTCCTCCCATCCCTGGTCACTGTCAGCAGTTCCCAGGCCGCAGCCCACAGGCTGCCTGCTGGCCCAGCTGCCCCCCCTTCAGGGGCCCCAGCTCCTTAGACACCCCACAAAGAGCAACTCTCACCTGGGAACACCGTCCCATTCCTGCTGAAACAGAAGATCTATTTCTAAAGGGTCATTAGGTGAATTTAAGATGAATTTCACTGTAATAACCACATGGCAGAATTCAGAATTCCAACCAGTCCTCGTGTTTTTTTTAAAAAATCAAACCTATTAGATTACGTAATCATTAAAACTTATTTATAAAGCTATGCAATGATATAGAACATTAGCTATCCCGGCAAGGTAAGGAAAAGCCAAGAAAGAACTATATGTATGATATAAACGTTATCATGTTAAAAATTCAGAATACACACATACGATTTGTTCCTTCTGCTTTTCTGTATTTTACAAGTTTTCTTTAATGTGAATACTTTTAATACAAATATTTAGAAAATATTGATCCATTTCAGACATAGGAATTAGTATCTCCTGCATCTCAAGAGTAATGTAGACAGTACCAGACGCTTTTCAAAAACGGTTTTCTGTCTAGATAAATCTTTGAAGGGAGAGAAGATTGCGTACATCTCTGCCCTGAAGGCTGTGATTCTCTGTCAGTCACTGCTAAGGCTACTGGAGTGGCCCGTGGGTGCCTTACACACGGTAGGTGATCAATATATTCTGGCTAAATGTTTGAAATGTTGATTAGGAGATTCTCAAAACACACCTTATTCATAATTATCCAGGATCTTTCTTTTGAAAAGTTTATGAGCTCCCAGCTCTTTAAAATGTGTCTTTTCCACCTTTAAAAGTGATGAAATAGACAAAAGTTAATGACTGATCCAAGTTTAGCGCCCGAGCAATAAAATGAAGATGGGATCCCCCGTCCTGTGGTCTAGGGGACCTGTCTTGAGACCAGCTGATGCTTTTGCCGAGGTGGGAAGACGGGGATCCCTGGGCCCTTTTGGTGGATGACTGCCCTGGACAGGCCTCTGCCCATCACACAGCCTATTTTCTCTGTGGATGGAGACTAATGGTAGCTTAGCTCTCCACCTTGCAGAGCTCTTCTGAGAAGTGACTGAGAGCTGTATGAGAGAGTACCAGCCACATGTTAGTTGGTTTCCTTCTTACTGCCTTCTGATTGTGAACATGTTAGGGCAGATTCATCAGAACAGTGGTTATTAACGGAGGTAAACCTCTAATGTCACCTGGGCCTTTAAACTAGTTGCGCGATGGTGTTTTACCTCACTGGATATTCATTTTCTCAACTGTAATGAGAGGGTAAGTCAGACCCTAAAACTCTTCTAGCTCTAACACCCTATGCCTCTAATTCCTTCATTGCTTGAATTTATGAGGTAGGGGTGGGGACTGGAGTTGGAGAGGCTTGGAAGGATGTTTTAAAAACTGAACATACACAAATCATGGAAGCCGACTTCCCTTAACTAGTGTGAGTTTTCTTAGTACAAATGAGCACCAATAACCCTGACTTCACCCACCATCACTTCCCACACCCCCACATGCTAAAATAACAGACTACAAAATGGACGAGAGTACACTGACAGACACAGCAGTTAGCAGCTGACTTAGGAAGCTTTCTGCGGAAGGTCTTAATTGTCTCCAATACTATCTGGCCTGGGAACTGGGCTGTAAGCCACAAAAGAAAAGAGGTTCATATACCTTATACCTGTGGCACACAGTGACAAAACATGTCTCTTCAGGGTCCAGCCTCCTCACCATTCCATATGGAGAACGGGCAGCTTCACCTGACATAGCTCACTGCATCCCAAAATCAAAGACACTTTCATCAGGGTTTTACTGCAAGTTAATGTTTGACTTACACTGTTCTGGGCTAACAGCGGCTTAGCTGCTCATGGAAGGATTTTCTAGATTTTCAACAAAATAGCTGTAAACTCCTAAGATAAAAACCACACTTGAATTCAAAGAAGAAGAGTTATTAAAAAGCTCATGTTATAATTTCATCCTATTACATTCACCTAATTAATATGTACTCACAGCAGGTTTGTGCTAAATTTGAACCACAAGGGATAGCAGATGATGGAAACACAGTGCGACTGGCCCTAATTCCATTTGTGGGTGTAAGTATTAAGTATGGAGGTGCAAATGCTTAGGTCAACCAAACAGCCACAGAAGCAACAGTGACTAACCACCAACTACTGCTTTGCCCCTCTTGCTTCTAGGGAGGAGAGAGAGTCTGAGAAAGCGTGCGACGGTTTCCATTACCTTCCGGAGACTCAGGTTCCTAATTCTAAGAAAACCTGGTGTGGCCGTAATCTAGGACATACAAATGGAGAACATTTGATGAACTGTGGAGAAAGATAAAAATTTCCATGATTATAGGAAAGATGGACAAGTGGGGGAAAAATGGATAAATGAAAAAAGAAAAGATGAGAGAGAAAAGCTCCCTTCTCCCCCTTCTACTTCCTAAGGGTAATTCATTAGTGATTCTTGCAATGTTTGTTATTTCAAGAATTTATGCTACTGCCATGCAATGATCAAAAACAAAAATTAGTTTGTTTTACTGAGAGGGATCTAATTAAACCTGTTAAGACCAGGACCCTCTATCCGGGAAATGAATAACTATTTAAAAATAATTTCTTCAAATCAATACTTTTATCATTTAGATTAGCTCAACATTTTTTATTTAAACCAGGTGTTTTTCATAAATGCTACTGAATAGTGTACCTTTCTACAAGGAGCAGGATAAAGAGAGACTTCAGGGGACGTATCAGAAACGAAGCATCAGAAAGTTTAAGGGTAAAATTAACCATATACTTTGGATTTTCTGGAAGCGTCACAATTACAATGATTCTGTCCCAATACAATCAGAAATCCATAGGAAATACCTTCAGACCTATGATCTGACCAAGTAAAGTCATTAGAGATGATTTAAACAGCATCCAAAAAATCCTAGATTCCCAAAAGAATTAACCTCGGTTTTACATACTATGGAACAAAAGAGCCACCTTTGATTTTACCTAAACTATTAAGAGGATTTATATACAAGAAGAGTACTTTACAGCCACTTAAAAAAAAATAACTGATGAATCTGATTTAGTCTTTGAAAACATGAATTTTTTTTAAAAAACTACCACATTGGTTGGCATTCCAGAGCCTGAAAGTCCTAACTTCTCTTACTTTTTCTTTCTAAAGCACTTCTTAAAATTGCCTCTGGTATTTTAAAAATATGCTCGGAACTCTTAGGGCTCCAGCAGTTTTTTAACTAATAAAATAAACACAGCAATTGAGTACCTGCAGTTCTGCTAACAGTATTGTTTGTATTCTAAGCCCCATCCACAGAGGCTACAGAAAAAAATATCCAGTATAAACAAATATTACTTAGATCCCAGTGGCATCTCAAAGCAGCACACCCAAGTCTCAAAATGCAAAAGGAGAAATTTTCCACTCCCACTGTGATTAACTCCCTGGCAAAACTCAGGTCAGGCAAAAGGGAGTGAAATTGCCTCTGTTTTGGTGAAGGTGGGGAGGGGATGTGGGTATGAAGCAAAGCAGTGATTCTTTTTCTTCGTTTCTTCGCCCTCTTTTTTCCCCTCAATGCATCTGTTCTTTTCCCTGTCTCTCTCCTGCCTCTGCATTCCCCACTTTTAGCTGTTCTCTCCTCTTCTTCCATCCCCAGTTCCTACAGAAAAGACAGCTTTGTCCTGCAGTTTCCTTGCTCATCACCAGTCCCTGGACGTCATATGACCACCCCCCGCACACATCACGGAATAACGTTTTCAAAGTACTACACACAGTAGGGCAAAGAGCGAGAACGAAGTGGGCTGGGGTTAAGACTGGGGAAAAAACGTCTCCACCAGTATCTGTAACACCCAAACTTCCAGCTGAGAAAGTGGCTGAGGCCTCTGGGGGAAAAGAAGCTGGAGGCCCAGAAATGCTAGGAGGAGTGGGGCAGAGAGGTGCTACAGCGTGAGAGCATCCCCAGGAGCTAGCCCGGCCTCCCCCAGGCTGAGGGAGGGCTGAGGCCCGCGGCGAGCACGGTTTGGACAGGACTCCCCCTTCCCAGGCCTGGGGTGGCTTCTCTCTCTGCGTGGCCTTTGTGTCCACAGCCCAAGGCAGACACGGATGTCGAGGAAGGAAGCCGTGCTCCTCGGTGAGGCCGGGCCCAGCTGAGTGCCCGATCTTTCCACGGACACTCATCTTCCCCCAACTCTGCCACAGCTTTCTGCTGATTCTTAGCACTGCTGTCAAGTTATCCACTCTGCCTACACTTACGAGTCACCCTCAACTCAAGGCCTGGCCCTACAACAAAACTCTGTGCCTTGGCTTTCTCAAGGGTAAAAGGATAATGACTGTAACTGCACATAATAAGCACAGGGTTAAGAGGCCTCCACACAAACTCATACTTGTAAAGTGTTTAGAAGAGTGTTTGGCACATCAAAGTAGGACATAAGAATTGGTTAAATAAAATGAAAATAAAATAAATTATCTGTGAACACATATATCTGGATTCAAAGGACAGAAAGCTCTTCACGATGACAAAACGGACTTCAAACAGAAAAGAAGAGCAAATATATTGATTTTGTCTCCATGGGTCACCAGGCCAGGAGGATTACCAGGAGGGATGGCCCAAGGAACCAGGCTTTATCTTCATGTTCTGTGTAAAACCACTGCCAGCCTGGTCCTGAGACACTCCGATAGCGAGGAAGGAATTGAATCTGTTGAAACCACACATTCCAAAATGGAAGTGTGAGAGTTCACACTTAGCCTGGGATATCCCGTATCTGACCACTCAGCACTGCAGTCATTTGCACTCTTTATGTATTATTTAGATAATATTGTTTAAGAGGCTTCATTGTATATTCTTGAAAATGACAGAGTTTGAAGTTAAATGCTTCCGGGAAAAGGACTTTTTTCTTTTGGAGGTGGGGCTATAATGATATGAAAAGGACAGCTGCAGGTTGTAAAACTAAGGACAGAAAAGGGCAGAAAAAAAAAAGATAGGGCAACATGGAAGGAAGGGGAGACAGTGATGAGAAATAAGGTCAGCTTCATGGAACAGGAGTATCTCCCATGCTCGTAATGTGTGACTGAATAAATGTTATAATGACTCCAAAGCTTATTATAAACAGGGAACAAAATGCATTCCAAATATGGAGCTCCATATTTGAAAAGTATATAATTACCTCATGAACATAAAAGCTCTGGTTTTAATTTGATCTTCCCTATTTAAAAATTGCTTTTAAGAGAGAAATATTTGAAAAAAATGTCTGCAGTCTCAAAGGTAAGTTACCCCAAATTGGCAATTCCATGATTTAATTTTTCTATCAACACTTAGCAAAAAGTGTAGCTACCTTTCCATGATCATTAGAAATATTAATTTAGAAACCTGTAAGACAGCTAACAATATTAAAAATTTCCATAGATTGATTTCATAAATTTAATACTCAGAAATGTTTAAACATTTCAGCTGACGTTCTCTTGGTGATAGTAATAAAACATTAAGCTTTAGCAAAGAAATATATTTGACTTTTTTTAAACAAATACATCATCTATAATAAAACAAAATACTACTCAGAGCAATTCAAGGAATATAATTAGAGTTTGCTATAAAAATAAATCCTTTGAATCCTTGTTTAATAAAAAGTATTAGCACTGATAGTTTTAATCTACAGAAATGGACTTGAAAGATTTTCAAAGTTTATTATGTTAAAAATATGTAGTGTAGCAGTGTTAAGCATCTCTAAATTTTAGCATTATACCTCGAAGAGCTCTAACTTCTGCCAGAAGGAAAAGTATGCCTCGACTAAGCAAGAAATTTCCATTACTCCTATCTTAAGAAGTCACACCCCATACAACCAATGACAGGAAAACATTTCAATTCAAACCTCTGACACTCTCAAGCCTGAAGCAAAATTTAAAAAAAATACAAAAATAAAACACAACTCACATTTTCAGGGAAGAAAGGAAACTCTTGCTAAATAAGTGGCAATTATGCTGAAGAATTTATATGCTAAGCACGACTGAATGTAAAAACACCAGAGCAGTCAACCATAGCTTTAGCACTTTGAGTATGATTAACAGAATGAACTTTCAAAGGTCAATTAAATGTCAACACACTTTAAAAAGATACTCTAAGATTAAGTCTGGTCAGTATATAACAGTACCTCACAACTTAGGGGTACCCTTCTTAATTTAAGGGTAATGTGCATGTGAGTATATGCACATAAATGCAGACTTACACGTCACCAGCCAGATTACTACAGAAAGTCATCCAGCATTTATCCTAGAGTTTGACTATGTTAATGTTTTTCAAGTTACGAAACGATTAAAAAGAAAACCGAACTCTGTTTGTTATACAGCACTATCCGATGAAGATGAAACGCAAAGTAAATCATAAATGTTAAGACTAAGGCATATCCAACAGCTTATCCTATCTATTCCATCAGAGGAAGTCATTCACGAGCTCACCCTTTATCGTCCCTAATATACCATCCTGCGAATTCTTCGCCCACTAACCTTCCCTGAGTGCTTGTGGTTAAAAAGCTTACCCCAAAAGCTACCTGTCATTCAAAAATTGCCCACTTCAGCATCTGTGGGACACAACAAGGCCTGAAGGCATCCAGCGCCCATTCCTGACATTTTCATCCAGGAACTCAGTAAGAGTCCCCATCCCACGCCCGTAAGGAAGGCCAAGTTGTCACAGAACCTCAGAATGAGCAGGGATCGTCAACATCATCTGGCCCAAACCTCTCCACATTCACAGCTCAGGAAACGTGCAGCCATAAAGCTCCCAGGTACCCTACCAGACTGCAAGTCCAGTCTTACTTTTAGTCCAGTGTTTCTTGTCTGTATCAGATCTATCATAGACTTGTTCTCCATTAGGACTTTGAGACCAGGTTATAACTGACCAAATAGCTGTGGCTATCATCGGAATTCAGAGGAAGATGGAATGTTTAAGATGTTAATGATCTGGGAAGGCTCCCAGGGGAGCTGGGAACTGAAGATGGGTAGGATGCAGAGGGTTGGAGAGGAGGCATCACTAAGGAGGGAAGCAGGGTGAGCTAAGGCACCCTGGTGAGCGAGGCCACTATGTACAGTAGGATGGAGACCCTTGTTTTAGGAACAGGCGGAGGAGGGACAGACAAAGTGATGAAAGGATTTCGACGTTAGAAAACTGACACGAAGACAGCAAAGGCTAACCTAGCAACAGGTTTGCAAGAGGGAATGGAGGTGGGGAGAGAGAAAGATCTGAAGTGCCTCTTAGGGGTCTAGTAATATTCATAATATTTTACAGGGCTGTTGTTAGGAACTAGTGAGCTGATGTGAGAAAAAGCACTTTGAAAAGTCGAAAAGCTCTAGAAAGTAAAGATGTTTTGAAAAGTCAGGGGACAAGAGCCTCTCTAATCACGGCCCCGTGGCTTGACAGCATCCGCTTCTCTGCAAAGGCAAACTTGGAGCTGTGTTCTGGATCTTCTCCTATGGGATCAGAGATAGAAATCTTTTCCTTCAATAATTCCAAAAGCTGGATCCCAAGGTGGGGGGACAGCCTCCACCCTGACGTCCCTGTAGGCTGAGGATCCCTGATACTAAAATCCGAGGCCAGGGTTACAATTTTGAGGCAGACCGCCGCGTGATCCATGTTTTCCCTCACTGAGTCAAAGCAGCATATAAAGTGCCCAGTAAAGTGGTACAAAAAGGGGGCAGGAGAAGAGACAGCACCGGAGCAGCCAGGCTGTGAGCGGGCGTCAGGGCCTGCACATCACCCTCCCTGGTCCCACCCTGGGTCCCACTCTGACTACTCAGCAGGTGACCTTCCGTGTCCACTTCTCTGTGCCAACTTCCTCTCTCGTCTACAGCGACGCCCCAGGGCTAAAAAAAGGAGTTCTGAAAAGTTACCATAATAAATTAAAAGGTGCGCATGTGGCGTAGATACTGAGTGACAGTTATTACTGTCACTAATTTGCGCCTTACATAATTTATAATCTTACCTAATTCCCCAAACAACTCCCAGGAGGCAAGTACCATTATCCTCATTTTTCAAGTAAGGAAACCGAAGCTCACGGGGGTCACCTAGGTCGCAAACGGCAAAGCCAGGATTTGAATCGGGAGTACCGGACTCCGCCTACGCTTTGAACCTTCCTCCTAAACTCTTCCCCTTTTCCTTCAACAAACGTGAAAATCCTGGCTTCCGTGCCAGGGATTTTAGGGATACAGAAGTTACAGGAGCCATGATACAGGCTTGTAGACAAAAGTTTTGACAACAGAGGGCAAAGGGCCCGGGCTCAGGCACACCCGTGCCTGCCGGGTGTCAGCCTCCGGACTAAAGTCTCCCCAGTGAGTGCGGCATTGTGTCCAGGGGACCGCTTTCCACTCGGCATTCTTGCTCTGATCTCTCCCAGGCCTCCTGTCCCTTGGGGTCCTTTCCCAATTATCTGCTTGAAACCTTATCTGGACAGTTGAAGAAGAGGCAGCTGGGACTGGGACCCCCGCAGGTCTCACACAGGCTGGAGGAGCGGGAGGTCCCATAGCGGGAGGGGTGTCTAGGGCCTTGTGTCCCAAGGCACCCTTACGTCCGCTTGCAGTGCGTTTGCTCGCAGGAGCAGTTCCTGGGGGCTCTGTGGCCCTGGGGCCCCACTGAGAGATGAAGCCAACATGCCTAGGGCCGGAGGGGAAGTGATGAGCAGGGAGCAAGCCGGGAGGCTGGTTCAATGTTCCTGGGGAAAAGCAACAGTTGCCACTAAACACTGACAAGAAAACTAACACTAATCCTCAAATTTAGTGTGATAAACTCTCTCTGGGAGGTTCCAGTTGAGAATACAGATTCCAGGTTCTGCTCACAGACATTCTGGCTCTTCAAGGGTTGAAAGGTGCCTGGGAGTCTGAAGTTTTGCAAGAACTACAGAAGGTCCTGATACGGGGGTCTAAGGATCTCAATCTCTGATATACAGCCCTGACCCCCTACAGAGCTGCCCAACCAACAGACCTGCTCTCAGGAGGACACACGTTCTACAAAGACAGCTTGTTCACATAGCAGTGCGAGGTTCTGGGTGGAGTGGTCACTTTTAAATAAGGCCACTAGGCTTTCCAGAAGTTTCCACACTCACAAATGTTTGGGACTTATTTTCCTAATGTCACCAAATAAACTATCACACAGGCCCTTTAGGAAAAACAGAGTATCTCACACACAATTCAGTCCCCAAAGGACCTCAACACACACACACACACACACACGGCACCTGTCTGGAGTGAAGACCCTCTCAGCAAGATGCTATTGCCAGTGCTTACTTTCTATTTGGTGTAAGACTGGAGATGACTTTCTCACTGCAGATTTAGGTGATTTCAAAAGGTACACTTTTCTTCATGCAACTGAACTGCCCTGAAAGGTTTACTTCATGCTATTTAAAAAATGAGTTTAAAAAGCAAACAGCACTCAAGTGAAATATTAAGGACACGATTAGGGCATTTAGACATTCAGTCACAAGGCAAACAGCTACTGATTATTTAAGAAACATACTTTTTCACAGGTTTGTGTTCTGCAAAGACAGCTACGTCATAAAATGTATTATGTTACAACAATATTGCTATCTTTCTCCTAGAAACCCTATCGATGTTCTTTGTCTCTTTCCAAATCTGTATCCTGTTTTAAGCTCTACACTTTCGGGCTACATACTGGAATTAAGCTCAGTCTTTCTGCCAGATCTTCCTCTGATACCTTCTTTCTTTCCCCTAAAGCACGGTAGTACTTTTCTTTAAGGATGGGCAAGAAGAATTTTTAATTGTTTTTATCTGAGTGCCTGGTATTTTATTCAGCAAATATTTGCTGAGTATCGGCATTTATGCATTCACATTTTTAAAAAAATCAACTTTTGTTATTATAAACTCCATGAGCAGAAAAATGCCCAGCAGAGCACCTGGCCTCTAGAAGGCACCGCTTGAATGGTAAGAAAACTGGGGGGATTTATCACTGAGAGAACAAAATAATTTCTCCTGTATTCAGTACTGATAAGTCTACATTTCATAGTGGAAAGAATTCTGGTTAGGGAAAATGTTTGATTTCACTTTGTATGGAAAAAATGCAGGTTATCAAGATAACCGAAAGTTCACACTGCACTGTATTGCAACACAACCGGTCAAGACGTTATTTCAATACCATTGCCAGACCAAACCTTTAACATTAATCATTTATCAAAATTATACATGCCACTAACACATCCCAACAAAGACGATTATGTAAGTGAGCCGTTTTGGCGTCAGTGATACTGAACACAGCAGCTATTTTCAATCCTTCATTAAAATTAGATCAAGATGTACTTGCATTGTGTGTTACTGTTCCTGTAAGGAAGATTTACATTAGTTTAAGATTTACTTTGGTTGTAAGTGACAGTTTCTTTTCCTTCTATGTCAGAAACTAGAATTCGCTCCCCCTGGGACCCCACAAGGAAGTTTTCAGCAGAAAGAAGAAGCAATACACGAAAACAACAAAAAGCAGCTGTCCTGTTTACTCTCTCCCATGTATAACCGAAGCCCTGGTTTCCCCCTAAACTGAGTCCGGAGGGCATGAAGGGGCTGCTGGGGCACCTGCCACTTCATCTTGAGCCTGGCTCTGTACCCAGCCTGGCCCTACAACTTCTAGTGGTGCCGCCAAGCTGGCCAATCGTAAGACGCTTTAAATAGAAGTGATGGGTAATGGATTTTTCACTGAGAGCGACCTTCACATATGGACGTCTGAAAACATGCGGCTGACAAGTTCCTTCTCGGGGGGCTGAAGGGTGGCTCCGGGCGCACCTCAAGGTCCCCGCCCGGCGCTTCGTGATCTGGCCCCGCGCGCTGAGGCCCAGGCAGACTCGCGAACCGAGCCCGGTTCGTAATCGGGAGGGCGCGATGGTCGCGCAGCTGCAGCCCCTGCAGGGGATGCGGGTGCGAAGTCGCTCGTCCCGGGTCGGGCCTGTCCTTCCCGGGCGGGGGCGCCACCTTCCACTCCGCCCGGGCCCCGGACCCCCGCCCCGCGATCCCCCGGGCGCGGCCCCCGTCCCTCACCCCCTCCTCGCCCCCTCCCGGCCCCGGCGGCCCGAAGCCAACTCACCGCGCTCCCGCCGACGACGCGCCCCAGAGTCCCCGCTGGTCGGGGCCCCGCGGACGCGCCGCAAACTTTTCCCGGCCCCGCGGCCGCGGACGATGAGCTCCCGGGCGGGCGCGGGGCCGCGGGGCCGTCGGGTCGGGACCGGTTGGCGGGCGGGCGCGGCTGCGAGGCGCAGTCGTCCCGCAACGGCCGCCCGCGCGCTCTTTGTGTCCCGCGCAGCCCGCCGCCCCCTGACAGCTGACGGGCCGCGGCGCCGGGTGCGCGGCCCCGCCGAGGAGGACGAGGAGCGCTGACAGACGCCGTCCCGGAGCGGCCGCCCCGGGGGAGCCGGCACTGCCCCGGAACGTCCGCCCCCCCGCCGGCACAGCCCCGCTCAGGCCCCGCGGCGCTCGGCCCTCCGCCGCCCGCGCCGCCCGCGCCGCCCGCGCCGGCAGCAGCCCGGGTCGGGCGCCCGATCCGCTCGGCTCCGCCGCCGGCGCGCTCCGTCAGGACCCGGGCCCGCCCCGCCCCTACCCCTCCCCTACCCCGCCCCCAGCCCGCTCCCTCCAATGAGCGCGGCCTGCAGTGGGCGGTTTTGTCCAATCGGGTGCCGGGAAGCGCGGCCCGTCCCTGGAGGGGAGCCAATAGAAGGCGACTCCGGCAACACACCCGCCCTGATCCCCGGGAGCCTAGCGCTCCGAGCGCAGCTGCGGGATCGGACCGCGTCCGGAGCGAGTGGGTCTGGCCAGGCGGAGCAGCCGAGCGCGGATCTGTTGGGGGACTACAGGACTGTACTGTAATATAAGGTGTAGACGAAAGTGGGGACGCTAGACGCCCCTCCTTGTAGGTCATCTGACTCCCCACCCCGAACTTACACTCATTTTCTGGCGAAAGTTTACGCAGGAGAGAAAGCTGCACAAGCACGCTGCAGCCGGTGACTGTCCAAGTTCAGGCCTTTCCTTCCCTTTAGGGCTTTGCTCTAAGGGGCCCTCCGGGCAGCGCTCGAGGTGCTGCATCGCAGTCCTGAGCTCTTGTTTGTGTCCTTAACCGCCTGGAGGGGTGGGATAGGGAGGGTGGGAGGGAGGGAGACGCAAGAGGGAAGAGATATGGGAACATATGTATATGTATAACTGATTCACTTTGTTATAAAGCAGAAACTAACACACCATTGTAAAGCAATTATACCCCAAAAAGATGTTAAAAAAATTAAAAAATGAAAATATAAAATCGCCAGGACGCCAGGGATCTGCAGCGGGGCGTCAGTTTCCATCCTGCTCCAAAACGCAGGCGCTCATGGCACTGCCAGCTCTTTTTCCTTTCTAAAAGAAAATTGCAATGAAAAATAATATAGGAGTTTTGTATGCAAGTCGTCTTTACTGTGAGCTTTATTTCTGTACGAAAGTCACACACTATCTTCAATGGAGGTTAAATGATATGGCTGAGTAGAATATTATATGTGTGTATATATATAATATTAACACAGAGAAAGAGGAGAGACCTGAGTGAACCACGGGTTACAAAAGACTGGAGCCGGTAATCATAAAACCTTGCAAATAATAGGCACTGTACTGTTGTTTATTTGCTATGAATAAGATTGCCCATTTGTTGTTGGTCATATAATGTTTGTAAACTTTATTGAGCTCTTTACTGAAAGTGTACTACACATGATGAAAACAGTGCTGGTAACACATATTTGCAAATGTTAAAATCTAATCGCATTTATTTGTACTTCAAATAGCTGTCATGTTCAGTTTATTTCTTCTGGCAATAAACTTTGCATCTAAACATTTTGGTACAGATGTGACCTGTTCCTTCTGCATAAATTATTTTGGTGACCAGATTTCTTTTTTTAATGATGATCTGTGTGATGAACCAAAAGAAGAAAGTGATAGTTGACGAGAGAGAGAGAGAGAGAGAGAGAGAGAGAGAGAGAGAGAGAGAGAGAGAGAGAGACAGGGATCAAACCGGTAAAGAATGACTTATGTTACCATCTTGCTTTTATGATTGCATCTTACCACACCTTATTAGCTTCGAGGGATAGCATGGACCCAAGGCTAAGATTTGTCAGATGATTCAGCTTCTGGATTGACCCTGAGCAGATCTCTTAATGACTAACTCTGTTATGAAAGGTCAATATTCTGGACTCTGCCTGCCTCATGGCGAGGCTGCAAGATCCAACCAAGGTAGCATTTTGTCAACAGTGTGTTTTCTGTAGGATGTTGTACCAAGTGCATGGCAGCCTTAAATGTGCTAGTCTCCTTCTCTACTTTTCTACAAGCAAGTGTCAAGGTACTTGCCCAATAACAGTCTATTAATATTTCTTCTGACACATTTTTTCAATCCGAAATACTTTTTGATCTCAACAGGTTGTTTTTTAACTTTTTATTTTATATTAGGGTGTAGTTGATTAACAATGTTGTGCTAGTTTCAGGTGTACAACAAAGTGATTCTGTTAGTTATACATATATCTATTCTTTTAAACCCATCAGTTTTCCTTCAAACTGGATGTGAATGAAATTCCTGCCTCTTGATTGTAGAGCAAAGTAGTACTTCCAGGGTTTTTCCTCCCTCCTTTCCTTCCTTCCTTCCTTCCTTCCTTCCTTCCTTCCTTCCTTCCTTCCTTTCTTTCTTTCTTTCTTTCTTTCTTCTCTCTGTTTTCATGGAGAAGGTGTTAGGAGAAAATTTTAATGTATCCTATGACTGCCAGTGTGCATAATTTTATTCAATACATGGAAGTTGTTAATGGCTGGGTCAAATTTATACCCATATAATCAAATAACTTTTCAGGCATTTATTAGGGATTCACTTAAGGCATTTTTGCTAAATTTTCAAAGAGGAAATCAAATGCGTATTTTTAGAGATATTTCCATGTGTCATAATGTAATTTGTTTACTTTGTTCCAAAATATGCAGTCTAGTACAGAAGTTTAATTATTACTTCAAACAAATGTACATATGGTAACACTACAATGTGAAATTTGCTAAATTTAATTGAACCAGCAGTTGTTATTTTCAACTAATTAGATTTAATTTTCTGATTAATTTTCTGATTTAATTTTCTGATTGAAAATCATGGAAGAATTGATGAATATGAATCCAATAGGCTTGACATAGTAAGTGTAACTCAAAACCAGTATTTGGTAATAGCAATCTATTACAGGGGATGAGTATTTTATCAATTCTCTACATAATATTCATGACTCTACCATGGTATTATTTCATTCACTAATGTTTAGAAGATTTTCCTCAGTCAGTTGTCCAATATAGAACAGGAGAGCTGTCACTGATTTAGACAGCTATCTGTTTTAAAACATATTTAAATGTTTACTAGAGAAGCTGTGACTTTGGGGGGTCATGTAACATTTGTAAAGATAATTTTTTTAATACACAGACATTAGGTCTTTAAGTTGCATCGCATGATCAGTGGTAATATGACCAATGACAATATTATTTTCTCTGGATTTTCACATTTAAGATACTGTCATCTTAATATCGTTCCATCAATGAGTATAACAAATAACCAGATTCCCATCTTCTGGACCCTGATCGTTGATTTGCCTCTGAATTTCTGTGTGTCTTGGACAAATCAGATTCCCACGTGACTTCTCTTCAATGCAGTGAATCCCATTAACTGGTTTGAAAATGTTGTTATTAGGAATGGTGAAATAACATCTATAGAGAGAGAACAGAAAAATAATTTGCTCATTTTTCTTTCTATTTTGGACATGGATGGGGGGACCACCATCATTTTGTGAACCACAGCATCAGATGCCTTTAACTCCCTTTTTACAAAACTTCCATTTTTCTTATTTCTTGAACCTGACCCTGGTGAGTTTCCTTGTTGTGGGATACATTTACGGCAAGAATCTTTTATAAACATATGGAGGAACAGAGAGAAAATTCCAGAAAACACTGGTGATGGGCACACTAGACTTCCCTCCCCGTTTTTTCTTGGGCCGCAGTCCCTAAGGAAATTTTTTTTAGAGTTTAGTATTAGGAGAGATTTTTTTTCCTCTGAATTAAATCTTTTTAACTTCTCCTTATTTGAGCCATCAGGATGCTCTGAACTAAATTTACAGCTCAATTTAGGAAAGTATTATGGCCTACTTCATTGTGGTTTTTCTTTTATAAACATAATGTTTACCTTGCCTTGGTTTATTATTTTTCACCCTATACATTAATAGCTTATATTTATATGTATGTGTTTTATTTAAGCTATCTAAACTACTTTCTGAAATGAGGTGAAGTATAAATGCATTATAACATGTTTTGAGCCACACCTAAACCCTGGGTCTCATGAGCTGACCTCACTTAAGCAGAATGTGTGATGAGGACAAGAAAGAGGTTCTGTGGTCCCTTCACAGAGGAAGCAGAATCTGATTCACCAGGTATCACATCTCAAAACCTTTTTCAGAGAGGCAGAAAAATATAGCGGGACAAGACGGGAAAAATTTATTACACTTAGCTTTAAAAGTTATAGGATGCACACATTTATGGATGTTTTCTGCAAAATCAGGGGTTTACTTAAAAAACAGAATATTTGACTTAAATATAAACTGAAACGCATATTATAAATTATGCTCAAATCATGGTCACTTCCCGTGTTACCCATAAGTAGCCTTTATGCTTAAGACAATAACCCTTAGAATACGTTTCAAATGCAATAAACTTTTCCACTAGGATTAGTATACACCTATTTCCTTCAATTTTTGTAGTTTCTTTTAGAAAATAAACAAGACATCCCCTTGTTTTCCAATAATATTCAACCATTGCAGAACTTCATCTTATCACTGTGTTTTGTTTCATGAGCTATATTTTAATTAACTCTAACTCGCAGGTTAAAGGACACACATCCTTTTGAAATCGACTGATTTACACAAAGTTGATGGTAGCACCCTCTTTCCTGGCCAGCAGGTCGACACGTAGGAGGCGCTCAGTGAAGAAAACTCAACTCAGCCTGACTTAAATATAAAAACACTTTTATTAACTCACATAATTAAGTGTACTTTACAACCGTGACAAAATAAACGTACAGCTCGCTGACAGGAGGTGGAAGATGAGAGAAGGGAAGAAAAGTGGGGAGATGGGGAGATGGGGAGATGGGGAAATGCTTTAACAGCCTTATTTTCCCCAGATGGGTATCAAGAAACTGACTAAACTTTACTGGACGAGAAACAGCAGTGTCAGTAGATATTTCTAAATTATAAGAAACAAAACTTAAAATAAGAATGGAATTATCCAGGAGGTATTGAGGAAAGGACTAGAGTAAAGGAACTAAAATCTCATTTTACACAACCAAGGGTCAAGCACATAGAAAGACATAAAAGACAAATAATACATATATTATTTCATTCTTTAAATGTCATATTTTTTTCAAATAAGGTTATTATTCCATTTACCAAAAGCAGACATGCTTGAAAGACTTTTTCTTTTGGGCGGTGTTGCCGTTGGGTGTGAGGAGGAATATTGTCTGATTTGATCTTTTTTTTTAAAGTGTGAATAGTGTTTCTTTTTAAAAAAAATAATTTTTATTCGAGTAGAGTTGATTTACACTATTGTGTTAGTTTCAGGTGTACAACAAAATGAATCAGTTATACATACACATATATCCCCTCTTTTTTAGACTCTTTTCCTATATAGGTCATTACAGAGTATTGAGTAGAGTTCCCTGTGCTGAACAGCAGGCCCTGGTTGATTATTTTATACATAGTAGTATGTATATGTTTATCCCAAACTCCTAATTTATCCCTCCCTTTCCCTTTTGGTACCCATAAGTTTGTTTTCTACATCTGTGACTCTATTTCTGTTTCCTAAATAAGTTCATTTGTACCATTTCTTTTGATAAAAATTTTCAACGTTGCAGAAAAAGCTTAGCATGAAATTTATTAAAAAATAAATGGAGGGAATCAATATATGTTGGGAAACCACAGTTGTAAAGTACTTAGGGTAGGATAAATACCGGGTTTAGGACCCCAGGGTGCTTAAATACAAGCATTAATCAGGAATGTATTAATATATGGTAGTTTTAAGAAAGCAAATATAATGGATACATCATGAAAACATACTACATTTTCTTCACAAACGATTCATAATGTAGCAGATTATCTTTTTTTGTATTTGAGAACAACTGTGCCTCTAGAGCCCACAGACTGGGTACGGGAGGGAGTTTGTTAAATGCCTGTTTGTTTTTTGATGAAGTAATTGCATCGTTTGAAACCATTTGACTCAGCACACAGGAAGACTCAATAGAAAATGTGTTCAATTGTGAGCTCCGTAGCTTGAGAAATGAATGAAAATTATGCAGAAGATTCCGTGGAAAGTTACAGAAGGAATTCGAAATCTGGAACATAGAATAATTGAGGAATTGACGTTTCTGAGTTTGGGAGGGTTCCAGAGTTTTCAGATATAATTCATTGCTAATTTTCTGTGCCAGTGAAGGAGGATATCAGAGCCATTGTGAGATGCTCCAGGGGGGTCTCTTAGAATCAGTTCATCTTGGATAAGAGGAAATCAATCTGCTGGACTGGCAGTCTGCATTGTAAATCATATTCAAAGGCAAGAAAAAAAACCATTACCAGAAACCATAGAGGAAGAAAATATGTGTGTGTGTGTGTGTGTGTGTGTGTGTGTGTGTGTGTGTGAGGGACTAAGCTGAATGTTTGGATCACCAAATATTTGGATCATCTGCCAGTTGGTAAAGAGCCGGATAAATCTAAAAAGCAAGTTCAGAAAACATTGAAGAATCAAGATGGGAGTAAAAATTACTGTCAGAGTGTAATGCTTTTTAATTCTAATATGTAAACTTTTATTTTATAATGTGCTGTGCCATTTGGAGAGAATATTTGTGGAAACTACCTGAACTCTAACCAAAGCATTGTCTTGTCGGTGGCATCTTTCCAAAGTTCTCTGAAAAGAAATACAAAATTGCCTGAAAGTAGAGGTTGAATTTTCATTTTTTTTTTCCATTTGGAAAGAAGCTTCACATATGTAATGTCATTAAATCCTCATAACTTTCCCTCCAGATGAGGAGAAGACAGCTTGGTGTAGTACTTGGGTTCAAAGACATTTTTTTGAGCTCTGCTATTTCCATGGGTCTCAACGAGGCCACTAATTCCTCTGGACCTATACAGAGGATGATAATAATAATAGATTTTGTATCTCTCTCCCTGTATTGTTTTGAGAGTGGAAGAGGCCAATTTGTTTGAACATGCTATGCAGCCCATTATGTGGGTCACCAATGTTCTTTTATTTTTAATTCAAAAGAATTTTAATGTGAGGGACCATGAAAGAGCGAATCCTTAAGGGTCCAATACCATCAGAGTCAGAGTAATGTTCTTCTTGGCATCTCCCACTTTATGGAGAATGGAGAGGAGAGACAGATACGGTTGGGTCCATGGCCCTAGTGCCCAGGCCTCCTAATTAATCACAAACACTCACAAGACCTGGAGGGTCACAGGAAGCCAGGGCTGTGGGTAAAGAGCCCTGTGTAGAAAACAGGGGAATTTTCCTTGCTCCTGGGAGAAAAGAAAGGGTGCAGAGAACCAGGGAGATGGTGTGAACTGGGGACCACAAAAGATGAAAGAGTTCCTGAAGATTTCAAGAGTGGGGGACCCAGGTCCCTTCTGTCCTCCAGGGACAGGATTTCTAAGGTTAAAGGGCAAATGTTCTGTGACATCTTCTAAACACATAAACAGCTTTGTTACTGTTGTTGTAACTTGTTTGTTTTGTTTCAATGGATCCCGGTAGAGCAAAGGAAAATAAGAGGTGACCATGAAAATGTAAGACCCTCTTTTCCTTCCCCCAGAATTTTCAGAAAAATTAGCAGGGCTTTGGACATCTGTATCTCGATGACACATAGAATAGAATGAAAAAGAAAGAGACAAGCTCGAATTGTATTTGAGGGCCCACTTCTGACTTACTACTGCTAAAGCCTATGGGGTCGAGAAACAGAAAGGAAAATTGTAGCATGTCGAGATTATTGCTGAAAGTAGGTAATCCAACGTTGTGTGCTTTGAAAGCCGAGTATATTTATCATTGCAAATTTTGCCCTTATCATCAAGTAAACATCGTGTTTAATTAACAGAGGGGGATATAAATGGCAAGCTGTTAAGGATACAGTATAGGATATATTTATATGCATAAAATACAATCTAGAATGATCAACACTTACGTGATCCTGTTATGTAGGCTTATAGTGATATACATACTTTTCTGTATTTTCTGAAAACTTTCCAATAAACACGTTTCAATTAAAATCCTAAAAATCTCTTTCAAAGGTATGTCACTGATACAGAAACTCACTTCACTGCTACATTAGTTATAAAGTTTATGAATAAAAAAGTATGGATTATATGAATTCTCTTAAATTATCATCTTCTTATTGAACAATCTCTTTATTTGGACTTTTGAAACAAGCGTTTGAATATTCATTATTTAGATGACTTTTGTGACCAAGTCAAAACAAGGAAATCATATAAAGAGAAGTGAAATGAATTTTCAGTGCGACAGTTACCTCTAAAATCTAAATTTCAGTTTTTTGCTCAGCTGCTTTGCTTTGAAGGATATGGAAAATCTTACTTACTTATTCACTTCAGGTAGAATATTTAAGGATAACAAAATACAGAGTAGCAAGTAGTCCCAACATTTGAAAGACAGGAATTTTCACTTTTTGAAGATTTTGTGGTATATAAAGAAGACAGGTAATACAGCTCTCTGCGGGGGATATAATTTAGAGCAGAATTCTCAACCAGGGAAGACTTTGCCCCCCAAGGGACTTTGGCAATGTCTGCAGACGTTTATAGTGGTTACAACTCGGGGAGGTGTTGCTGCCATCTACTGGTCAAAGGTCCGGGATGCTGCTCTACTGGCTACAGTGTACCCACGGGACACCCCCCTCGCCCCCCATAAAAGATCAGCCCAAAATGTCACCAGTGCACAGGCTGAGAAATCCTGCTTTGGACACCTTTTTATTTACATAGGAACAAAATGGCATCATCAACTTGAAAAGGTTAAAAAAGAAAACAATCCTTGTTTATATGTTTTCTTTCAAGCAATGGAAAATAGAAGTGATATTTTCCTTCCCCAAAAGTCAAAAGTAGAAATATTTCCAGTACATTTTTGTGTTATAATATAATATTTAAAAATTAAGGATCCTAAGGTAGCTTGTTACAGGGTTTGAGAAGGCAGAATTGAAATGATCTAGCTCAGGGAAAACAAATGTGTTCCAGCAAGTTAGCTGAGAAAGGCTTTTTTTTTTCTTTTTTTTTAAACATTCCTCAAAAGAATATTTTAGGTAGTAATTCAAAACAGTTGGGAATGGGAATCCAATGATATGTCAAGAACATACATTAATAATGATTGCTCTTCTCCCAAGAAATAAATGAAAACACAAAATGCACTTCTGACGATGTTTTATGTGCCCTTCAGAACCATGAGTTATTAGGAAGGCAGTTCTGGGACCAGATCCGTGGATGCAGGGCAGAAGCCTTCCTCCCCGCCATCCCAACGCGAGATTTGTGTTTTCCTAGGAAGATTCTTGGGTTAAGAAAACAACAACAATAACAGGAAATGTGGCCACACTTTGTACTGTGTTAACCCCACAACCCTGAAACATTTTTTTTTAGGGCATTTAAAAATATGCTTTTAGCTGGTTAGAGCATGACGTCCAGTGAAGGTCACTCTGTGCTTCTTATTTTTCTCCCTAGAGAGGGCATTAACTTGGTTCCCTGTAAATGAGAATGAAGAGTGTTAGCTAAAGTATACCCAATCTGTTCTTTACTACTTACACCTTTCCTCAAAGAACAGGGTATATTTTCACACAGGGTGAAGTGATATGTCATGATTATATTTTGGTTTAGTTTTTAATTAAATGTTTATGCTTCAAGAGCCACAAAATTGCCTTTGGCAGGTTAGATGAAGACATGTTGAAGATCAAGTTACTTCATGCTGTCAGAGGCTCTCTTTCTAGTACGGGATAGAATTGATTCTAGGAGGTTAATTAGAAAGGCATAAATCCTGTTCTGTAAATATGTGTTATACATTTTAATTGGTGTAGGGATCCGGAGGGAAAGAGGATTACAGGATTACTTTGTAAACGTACTTCTTTATTTTACAATATTGTTTGTTAACAATAATTTCTTCCTGCTCATAAAAATAATACCTGCTCGCTATTTCAAATTTGGAGGATTCAGGGAAGTGTAAAAAGAAAAGATATCCCAGAAGGCACCACTTCTAACACAGGACAACTTCCTTCTGGTTCTTCTGTGAAACGGAGGTCACTGTGCCCAAGGCTGCCTCTGCTTCCAACATAGACTGACCAGTTACACACCTCACCAAACTTCTTCCAGACAAGGTTATGGTGTCTCTACCGTGTACTTTATTTTTTAAATTAAGTTATTTTTTTAAAATAAATTTAATTAATTAATTAACTTTTGGCTGCGTTGGGCCTTTGTTGCTGCATGCGGGCTTTCTCTAGTTGCAGCAAGCGGGGGCTACTCTTCGTTGCGGTGCGTAGGCTTCTCGTTGCGGTGGCTTCTCTTGTTGTGGCGCACGGGCTCTAGGCGTGTGGGCTTCAGTAGCTGTGGTACGTGGGCTCAGTAGTTGTGGCTCGCAGACTTCTGTAGTTGCGGCATGCGGGCTCTAGAGTGCAGGCTCAGTAGTTGTGGCGCACGGGCTTAGTTTCTCTGCGGCATGTGGGATCTTCCCGGACAGGGCTCGAACCTGTGCCCCCTGCATTGGCAGGAGGATTCTTAACCACTGCGCCACCGGGGAAGCCCTCCATTGTGTATTTTAAATGGCCACACCTAACACAATTCTGTAAGTGGTTCTGCTTTTTTCTCCTCCGTGACACAAACAGGTGAGTTCTGATGTGCCCATAACTAAGAAAGGCTCTGGTTTATACCAATTTCCCAGGCATTTGGCATTGCTCTGTCTTTAATTCCCACTCATACAGTGTATTGTGATACCAGCAAGAGTAACATTGCAGAGATAATGACTGGACTCTAATTCATCAGTTACTGTTTACATTTTGGTACTTCCAATACTAGTAGTAACAAATTGTGACACACTTCACAACTGATGTTGGACACTTTATGACATCTCACGTGATTAACGCTAAATTCAACTAAAGACAAGTTAATTCAGCAATGAAGGTCCTCAAAAGTTCCCTAATTAATTAGTTATTTATTTTCTTTTTTTGCCGTACGCGGGCTTCTCGCTGCTGTGGCCTCTCCCGTTGCGGAGCACAGGCTCCGGACGCGCAGGCTCAGCGGCCATGGCTCATGGGGTCCAGCCGCTCCGCGGCATGTGGGATCTTCCCGGACCAGGGCACGAACCCGCGTCCCCTGCATCGGCAGGCGGACTCTCAACCACTGCACCACCAGGGAAGCCCCCTAATTATTTTTGTAACACAAATGGCTAAAAGTAGAGCTATTAAATCTAAGGACATTATTTCTTGATTTAGATCATCAAAATTACTTTCCAGAAAAGTTGTTCCAATGTCTATTCTCACATTCAACAATACTGGACTTTACAATTAACCTTCACTTATTTGATAACTAAAAAATAGCCTTTAAAATAAAAGTAGCTGAAATTGAGTAATCTTTTCACTCATGTTTAATTTTTCCTTTTTTCCTTCCCCCTTTTTCTTCCCCTCTCCCTCTCTTCCTTCTTTGTTTTCCTTCCTGGAGTAGATACTTTACAGTCTTTGCCAATTTTTTTAAGTTTTTAAGGTTAACATGAGCTCTTTCTATATTAACTATATTAAACTTCTGGATATACATTTGTGTCAAGTATTTTTCCCAGTTGTGTGCTTTTAAAATTATGTTTATTTTTTTCATGATGATGGAGGTTTCATTTCAGTTTTTGACGATCTTTCTTATTGTAGGGAAATTTCTAATTTTATTCTCCATAATCAAATGTATACTACTTTTTATATGATTTTTTTCAGTGCTTTTACTAGTTAGAAAACACTTTCCCATCCTGAGATCTGGTAAGTGCCCACATTTTCTTCTAGATTTGTGTGTGTCTTCAGTTTTTAACATTAAAATATTTAATCAGTCTACAGTTTATTTTGTTTTATGATTCAAAGTGAGAACCTAACTTTATTTCAGTTTGTTAAATAATTGTCGCACTCAGTGAATCCTCTTCATGAACTTATGATGTCACCCTTATCTCACACAGGATTTTTTTATTCTTGTCATTATTTTATTTTTTTAATCTACTAGAGTTGGCTGGTTGTCTGTCTATTGATATTTAATTCCATTGTTATACTTATTTTCACATCCCACTACAATCTAGTGGGACAAACTTTCTCCATTAAACTTTTTTTTTAGTTTCTCCCTCTTACTTCTGATAAACTCTGGAACTATCTTGAAAAGATACTCTTTCTAACTGGTACTCCAAGAATGTTTATTGGAATTTTGATGGATTACATTAAACCTATTTTCTCCCCATTCAGTCACAAGGTGTGCTCTTCTATTATGAAAGTCTTTTTATTCTTTTTATACCCTCTCGTAATTTTCACTATACAGGTCCTATACAATTCTTTTTTTAAGATTATTTTTTGCAATTGTGTATTATGATATTTGGTTATTATTGTGAACAAGATATTTTTCTTTATATTTTGATTGTATATTATTAACACAAGAAATGTGATTGATTTTGTATATTTATTTTGCATTTAATCACTTTACTGAAGTATGTTATTAGATCCAATACTTTTTTCAGCTGATTCCCTTAGATTACTTAGGTAATCATATTACCTGTAAATAAATGTATCTGTTCCCCAGTTTTTTAAAGTTGACAAGTACGCCTTATGTTTATGCTTTTTGTTTGTTTTGGCTATCATTTCTAGAACAGTTGGAAAGATGGTGGTAATAATAGATATTCTTGACTTGTTTATGATTCCACCTGTGTGTTGTTATAAAATATGGTGTTGGCTGTATGTTAAAGATAATTATTCTTTATTATGTCCATGAATTATCACTTTATTCTGACCTTATTAAGCAAGTTTCAAAACCCAAAGGAGTTCATTAAATTTTATCAAATTATTTTCCAGATCTATTGCGATGTTTATTTTGCAACCTATTGATGTGATCTATTCATTCGGAATTATATTCATGAATTCCTAGGACAATCCTCAAATATTCAGAGTTTTTAAATATAATCTGAATTAAGTATGCTAATCTTTTATCAAACTTTTCCGTCTATACTAAGCATTTTAGGTTTTGCTATAAAGGTCATCCTGGCTTTGTAAAATGAGTTAGAACATTTTTCCTACGTTTTTTTTTAGTATGGACAAGAAGAGTATACATCGCAGGAGTAATTTATTTCTAATGTTGAAAAGTAACCATTGATAAAACTCTTGACTCTGCAGCTGCCTTGAAGGTAGTTGCTGAACACGTTTTCAATTTCAATTCTTTAATAGATAGTGGTATTTTTAGGTCCAGCTCACAACCATTTTCCTTCATTACCTTTGAATTCTCATCATTAAGATTTTCAGCTTTACTAAGCTAATTCATTTATGCTAATACTTTTAAAATCATGTTTTAAAATTATCCTTGGATCTGTTATAAGTTCTTTAAATATTATATATTCTTCCTTCTGATTTTATTTATTTGTACATTCTTTTATTCTTGATTAGATTTGTTAGCACTTTCAGATTGTTGTTCGTTCTTGTTCTTTAGGAGTTCAGTACTGTAGTTTATATGACAGATATACTGTTTTTCTATTTGCTCATGCATTAATTTATACATTTGTTTAATCTCTTACATCATTTTGTTTTAATTTCTTGAATTGAAGTTACATTCAAGTTTATTAATTTTTTTTTGTTTTAGTTAGAACGTAAAGTACTTCAGGCCACATATTTGCCTTTGGACACTTTCTATAATGTTTGATAAGGCATAGTTATATTTTCACTATTTTAAACAGTTTGTAAATTTACCTTTAGTTTTTCTTTCCTAAATAGCATTTTAGGAAGGCATTTGAAACTTGCAAAGTGTTTGAGTTTTTGATTGTTTATATTTTTAAAAATATATTGTTTTATTGCATTGTGGTTGGAGAACGTAGCCTCCATAATTTCTGATCTGTCTGGCTATGGAACATTTTCTTTGTGGCAGTATTTTTATTAAAGTTATATTAGTCTTGAAAATAATATACATGTACATTTGTATTTTTCTCTTCTTAGGATTCTCTAAAAAACAACTTAACTTTACACCTCAAAAAACTAGGAAAAGAAGAACAAACAAAACCCGAAGTCAGGAGAAGGAAGGAAATAACAAGTATTAAAGCAGAAATAAATGACATGTGACTAAAAAGACAATAGAAAAGATCAATGAAACTAAAGCTGGTTCTTTGAAAGATAAATAAAATTGACAAGTCTTTATCTAGACTCACCGAGAAAATAAGAGAGAAAACTGAAATTAATACAATCAAAAATCAAAGAAGAGGTATTACAACTGATACCACAGAAACACAAAGGATCAAAAGAGACTAATATGAACAATTATATTAACAAATTGGACAATCTACTTATGTTTCTAGGATAAATTTCTAGAATCATCCAACCTACCAAGACTGAATCACGATGAAATAGAAAATATGAACAGAGCAGTTACTACTAAGGAGATTGAATCAGTTATCAAACACCTCCCAACAAACAAAAATCCAGGGCCAGATGGCTTTACTGGTGAATTCTATCAACATTCCAAGAAGAATTAATACCAGTCCTTCTCAAATTTTTCCAAAAAATAGAAAAGGAGAGATCTCTTCCAAACTCATTTTACAAGGCCAGCATTACCCTGATACCAATATAGACAAGGAAGACACAAGAAAAGAAAGTTGCAGGCCAATATACCTGATGAACATAGATGCAAAAATCCTCAACAAAATATTAATAAATGGAATTCAACAATACCTTAACAGTATTATACACTGTGATAAACACCATAATCAAGTGGGATTTATCCCAGGGATGCAAGGATGGTTCAACATCTGAAAATCAGTCAGTGTGATACAACAATTAACAAAACGAAGGATAAAAATAATATGATCATCTCAGTAGATGCAGAAAAACATTTGACAAAAGCCAACATCCATTTATGATAAAATCTCTCAACAAAGCGTATATAAGAGGAATGTACTTCTATGTAATAAAGACCATAGTTGAGAAACCCACAGCTAACCTTATATTCAACAGTGAAAAAGTGAAAGATTTTTCCACTAAGATCAGGAACAAGAGAAGGATGTCCACTCTTGCCACTTTTATTCACCATAGTATTGTAAGTCTTAGCCAGAGCAATTAGGCACAAAAAAGAAATAAAAGAATCCAAATTAGAAAGGAGGAAGTAAAACTGTCACTATCTGCAGATGACATGAAAACCTTAAAGATACATTAAAAAACTGTTAGAACTAGTATGAATTCAGCAAAGTTGCAGGATACATAATCGATATGCAAAAATCTCTTGCATTATTACACATGAATAATGAACTATCACAAAGGGAAATTAAGTAAACAGTCCCATTTAGAATTTCATCAAAAAGAAGAAAATAGGAATAAATTTAACCAAGGAGATGAAAGACATGTACATTGAAAACTACAAGACATTAATGAAAGAAACTGAAGAAGACGTAAAGAAATGGAAAGACGTTTTTGTGTTCATGGATAAGAAGAATTAACATTTTAAAAATGTCTATACTATCCAAGCAATCTACAGATTCAGTGAAATCCCTGTCAAAATACAAATGGCATTTTTTACAGAAATAGAACAAGCAATTCTAATATTTGTACGGAATCATAAAAGACCCCAAATAGCCAAACCAATCTTGAGGAAGAAGAAAAAGCTGGAGGCATTATGTGCCCTGATTTCAAATTATATTACAAAGCTATAGTAATTAAGTCAGTATGGTATTGGCATAAAACAGACACATAGATCAATGGAACTGATAACCCAGAAATAAACCCACATATATAGTCGATTAATTTATTACAAAGCAGTCAGGAATATACAATGGGGAAAGGAGAGTCTCTCTCTCTCTCTCTCTCTCTTTTTTTTTTTTTTTAGCAAGAAATAAACCTGATTGTTAAAAAATGGACAGAAGATCTGAATGACAGTTTTCTGAGGAATACATGCAGATGGCCACAGGTGCATGAAAAGATGCTCAACATCACTAATCATCAGGGAAATGCACATAGAAACCACTATGAGATATCAGCACACACCTGTTACAATGGCTATTATCAAAAAGACTAGAAATAAGAATGTAGGTGAGGATGTGGAGGAAAAAGAACCCTCCTTCACTGTTTGTGGGAACGTAAATTTGTGTAGCCACTATGGAAAACCGTATGGAGTTTCCTCAAAAAATGAAAAATAGAACTACCATATGATCCAAATGATCCAGCAATTCCACTTCTGGGTATTTATCTGAAGGAAATGAAAACATTAACTTGAAAAGATATATGCACCCCTATGTACATTGCAGCATTATGTACAATAGCCAAGATATGGAAACAACCTAAGTGTCCGTCAGTAGATAAATGAATAAAGAAATTGTAGGATAAGATCTGCCCTCAATTCCATTAGTTTGACATCTTGGATTCAACCAATTTCAATCCGTGGTTGGTTGGGTCTGAGGGGCATCCAACGATATGGAGGGCCAACTGTATTCATTGTACTTGACACTTTACATGCGACTTGAGCATCCAGGGGATTTTGGTGTGGGGTGTCCTGGAACCAGTCCCCTGGTAATACTGAAGGACAACTATACATACATTGGACAATGAAATATTATTCAGTCATAAAAAAAGAATGAAATCTTGCCTTTTGCTACAGCATGATGGAACTCGAGGGCATTATGCTAAGTGAAATGTGTCAGACAGAGAAAGACAAATACCAGTTGATTTATCCTACATGTGGATGTGGAATCTAAAAATATATATATGTTAAAATAAAACCAGGCTCATAGATACAAAGAACAGATTGGTGGTTGCCAGAGGTGAGGGGTGGGAGGTGGGAGAAATGGGTGAACTATTTTTGTTTCTGTTTTCAGTTTAAACAAGTAGATTTTTTTTTTTTTTTTTTTTTTGCGGTACGCGGGCCTCTCACTGTTGTGGCCTCTCCCGTTGTGGAGCACAGGCTCCGGACGCGCAGGCTCAGCAGCCATGGCTCACGGGCCTAGCCACTCCATGGCATGTGAGATCTTCCCGGACTGGGACGCGAACCCGTGTCCCCTGCATCGGCAGGCGGACTCTCAACGACTGCGCCACCAGGGAAGCCCTGAGATTTTTTTTCTTTTAAAGGAGATTATCCTGAGTGGACCTGACCTAATCAGGTGAGTCTTTTAAAAGAGTGTCTAGAGATCAGAGATGAATGAAGTTGAGATTGATAGCAACAGCACACTTTTGTTGTCCTGAAAAAAGCAAGCTGCCATGAGTTCTACAGTTGCAAGATAATGAATTCTGCCAACAAAGACATGAGCTGGGGAGAGGACCCTGAGCCCCCGGTGAGACCCCAGCCCCAGTAATAACACCTTGGATGTAGCCTTGTGAGACCCTGAGCAGAGGACCCAGCTAAGATGGCCCTGAAATCCTGACCCACAAAAGCAGTGAGATAATAAATCTGAGATAGTAAAAGTGTTCTGTTTATACACACACACATACATATACATATATATACATGGCATATTTATCTATTTATCAAGGGCTAAGACAGATGTGTTGAAGTCTCCCATAAATAAGGACATGGTTTCCTTTCCACATTTCAAATACTTGCTCTCTCTGTAGAGATATTATCTCATTCCACTTATAAAATTGAATGATTATTGTTTTCTTGAGATACGTATCTCTATTAATATGTGATGACCCTTTGGTCACCATTAGTATCATTTGCCTTTTCTGAAATTATTGTCTCCTGTTTTCTTTTGTGAAAGCCTGATGTATACTTGTACATTCTTTTTACTTGTCTGTACCGGTTTGTTTCAGAGTTTCTCTCATAAGTATCATGTGATTCATGGTTTTGAAACTAGATCTGAATTGTTTTTGCCTTCTATTACAGAGTTCTCAGTTACTCCAATTATTATGGTAAGTGATATGTTTACTCATTTCTTTTATCTTGATTGGTGACTTTTCTCATGTTTTCTTAGTAATATCGCTATGTCCTAAGCTTTAACACTCTCTAGTATTTGTTCTGTATAAAGATTACCTTTGGATTTTTCAAAATTGTACTTTTACTCATATTTTTAATTATCAGGATAATAAAAGACAAGATAGATTTTGACTATCTTCATACACAATGAGGAATTTCACTCATTTTCCTTCTCAGCTTTGACCTTTCCTCACTTTTGTGTTTCCCTTACAATAATGTGTAACTATAGACCTAGATAATTACACTAAATACTTGATAAGTTTGCCTTCTGTTCTGTAACAATATTAGCAACAGTTCTTGAGATTACCGTTCTGTTGAATGGGTCTGATGAATGCCCTAACTTCCTTCGTTTGAGGTCTTTGTTAGGATTTATCTCTTGGTTGATAGAAGTACAACTTTAACCTTTTCACATGGATAATTCGGTTTCTGAGCTCTGTTTCCTTCCTACCTGAAGGTCAAATTCTCTGGGAACACAATTTTTGAAACTTTTACTCTCACAATTTTTCCCTTAAGAGATGTTGCTGCATTGATTTCCATAATTTTGTTTGTGGAAAATAAAGTCTTATAAGTAGCATGTGGTTCAATTTTATTAGAAGTCATTAATTCTTTTCCTTCCTGAATGCTTAAAATAAACTTTCTTAATCACTGAATTCAAAGTTTTTTTTTTCCAGAACATAATTTAGTGTGGTTCTATTTCTTGTTTTTCATGAATTTTTGCCTTGAATATGGTGAACACTTTTGATCTTAATACTCAGATCATTTAGTGCAGTTATTCATTGATTTTTTCCCCCCTCTGGAATATTTTTATGATCACATCTATTCCAGTAGTTTTCTTTTTCTTGAGATTACCTATAACTCTTGGGTTGCATTTTGGTTCTCTGTCTTCCATGACTATAGACTTATTTCTTAGAATTTTCATCTTTTCTTCATTTTCCTCCGCTTTCTGAGAAAACTACTCAAGTTTGTCCTTAAGATCTCTGATTTGATTTAACAAGGTGCCAATTCTGGGGCTTATTGCTTTTGTTGTGGATTTAATTCAACTATTAAATATTTAAAATAGTTAAAAATTATTTATTTATTCTTTATTTTCCTGATGGACATTAGGGTTTTTGTCAGATTTTGCTATGATAAATTACCACATGATAAACATCCCTATTTACAACCCCTCACACACCTGTGTAAGAAGGTTTCCAGGTTTAGGTGCCCACCCAGGAGTGGAATTTCTGAGTTACAACTGCATTTTTAGTTTTCTTGTATGTCTTTTTGTTATCACTCATGTCTCATGATCTTATCTGACTTTCTTTTCTTTCATTCTCTTCATAACCTTCTCTCCTATTTCATACAGGAACTATTTTCTCACATCCTTTAGAGGATGACAAACATCATTCTAAAGTAGTTTAAGTAATGTCAAGGGGTCTGTTTTTAATATAGGAGTTAAGAATTATGTTCCTTTCCCCCTTTCCTTTAATTGCACCATTTTCAATTTATTGTAGGTTTTGAAGTTTTTGTCTCTACCCTCACTTAAATAAATAGCCTACTTTTTCTATGCAAATGGTATGTCAGTAGACCTTAGCACCACTATTTTTCTACTGTTAGACAAGATAATTACCACCTTTTAGCCCCATTATTACTGTTATGTTCTACCTGACAATTCCATTGGCTTATGATGGAGTCTTTTTTTCCTGAATCTCCATTCCTGACTTTCTGCTCATCTGGAAAGTTGTCTGTGAGCAACTAAAACACCGAGCACACCCTGATCTCAGAGCTCTTCTCTCTGCCCAGTAGTTTGACGTTCCTGGAAATCCCTCTCAGATTCTGGCACAGGTTTGCCCAAGAGTCTTAATTTCCTTGCATTGTATTTTCAACTGTTTCTTTAATTTTAAACAAATTTGGGTGAGAAGCTGTGAAAAGCTTCCTTATGTCCTCCTAGCCAGGTTCCCCTTTAAAACAGAGCCCTTTGTATATTTCAGACAGACTCTTCCAAGCTGGAAAGACTTGCTATATCTTGAGTTCCAGAGGGTGCTTTGGAGTTTTGTAACCTATACGACTCAATTAAGCAATCAGTGATGAAAATGAACAATTCAAAGAATTGTTCATCACACACATGCTAGTATTTTTTGCTGTTCTTGGTTTTTTTTTTTTTTTTGTAGCTTGGTGCTTCCTGCTGACCTACTTCTCATAAAACAACAATTAGCTGGTCCTGAATATCTTACTGAAACTAACAGAGTGCCATCTGTCCATATGGGTGATACTCTCTAGTATCTGTCCTTGATTGCTTTGTGGAACTCAAAGCACTTCACAGTTTTATTTTGCTTTTCATCTGGTTAAATGTCTCAGAGTCACAGTAAGGAAAACGTAACATCTTACAGATGACCACCTTGAAGCAAAAAGCAAGGGAATTGTGCTGTAGTTGAACAGAAGGGCACTCCCCAAATCAATAGTGCAATCCAAGTCACATGATTTCTGGATAGATGGTTTCTCCCATTTCTCAGCATCTGTGTGAACTTCCTATCTTTAATGGGTGTTTATAACTGTAAAGTCCGTCCCTAACCATTGCTGCTCCCTCTGGGAAGGTTCTGTCTGCAAAGCACATCTTTGCTAGCGCACTTTGAGGAGTGGTGAGGAGGAAAGGTTTACTTGTTCAGCCAGATGACACACCCTCACAATTACTCTTTTACGAATAATCAATTATATCGATTAAACATCTTCATCCAGTAAGCTAGCAGGTATTTTAATGATCTTATCTTTGACTAGTTGTTTTCATTCAGAGAACCCTGGCTTGTCCAGATAATTAGAAAGAGGGCTTTATAGAGACCTACCATTTCAGAGGAAAATGTATGCAAAAACCTCTGAATTTCTATTACATTTCTAAAAGTTTTAGTATTTCTTTTAGTGATTTGTGGTTTGGAGAGATACATGCATCTTTAGGAGTTTGTGGTAATAGATAGCTAGGCTTCATTAACAAAGGGGTGGCTATACTTTCTTACTGTGGAATAGAAAGACACATAGGAAAACACAGAATATTAATACTTATAATAGAAACAACTCACATTTTGTGTGCGTACTATATGTCGAGTTCTTTTCTACACATATTATATATAACTCATCTAATCTTCAGTACTCCACACGAGGCAGTTAACATCATCATCTTCATTTTACAGATGAGAAAAATGACAGTAAGAAACCCTCCCAAGACCTTAGAGCAGGCGTATTGTGTAGCCCAAAGTCACACCCAAAGGAGTCTCAGACCAGTGGTCACACTTGTCCCTCCCATGCCGTCCTTCCTGCAGAGAGATCCAAGAGATTTTCAACCCTGTTTTATAAACCAAGCTGATGCACTTAGGCAATTAATCCTTGGTGGACGAAACAGCGCTCAGTTCATATGGGAAGAATTAGCAAACCATTTCCCAAAAGGACACATTCAAGAAAAAATAAGAGTGCTAAAGGGGACATGCTTATGGAGGTTAATTCAAAAGAAGTGTCTCTTTGAGATCTCTCTCCCCATTCCTTTGCTTGTTTCACTCCACTGGGACTGGCCCAGCCCCCAGCTTAACCTTTGCTTCCTTGGCTTACTTAGTAGATTCAAAAGTGGGAAACATTGTGAAAAGGAGAACAAGTGTCAGAGCAGGCAAGCTGGCTGAGGGACATTCCAGTTGCTTTGTGCATCCGTTTGTGCTGTTTTCATTCCAGTTATTCTTTGGCACACACAAGTCAAAGACTCAGCTGGCTGTTGGCTTCTCCAGGGATGACAACTCTGCAATATTCCAAATGTCCAAACACAGCTCACCAGATCTGCTCTGTGTGGACTTCGAGCAAGCTGTAGTGAGTGGAAAAATTCTAAGGTCATGGGTTGTTGAGAAATAAAGTCACAAGAATAGGAAAGAACAATCCTCTTTATTCTGTGGCTTTGGGTCTCCAGTAGGCTAAAGGGCTGAGAAACAGGCCCTAAACGTAGCCCTGTTGTAGCTTAAGCGCGGGCAGGGCTGCTCTGTGCCTCCATGGGGCTTAGAGAAAAAGTCAAGCCATGTCACTTGGCATCCGAGGCGTTCCCTGCTCTGGCCACAGCCTCCTGTCCAGTCCCATCCCTCAGACACGTCAGGCAGCTATTCAGGGGCTACCCAACTGGTCAGCCATGCCCTCGTCTGCACCTGAAATGCATCCTAATTGACCAGTGTTCATACCTTCCTAGGTGTTAAACCTTTTCAATATCACCCCTTTTTCACATATGTTTCATATACCATACTTTTCAAAATGAAATCCTATTTCTTCTCTTAGACTGTATGCGTCTTAAGATCATTGATTCTGTCTTATTCCATTTTATATTTACCATAATGCCTAGCACTTTCTGGGCCCGTAGTAAGTGCTGAGTAAATTTGTGATATGAATAAGAGAGTTATAAATACTGGGAGAATATACATTTACGCTTCTTGTCTTGCCGTGAGATTGGAAAACAGCTGTGGGTAGGCTGTCCTAAGAAGGAAGAACGTGTAGACCTCCTAATTCTGCTGGCACAGGCTCTCCCAACGCCTATGAGAATGCAGGGAGAAATTGTGAAACCATTGGGTGGGGAGCAGAGAGAACCTCCTTAGAAGCTCAGTTTCTGTGGAAAGGAAAAAAGTTCGGCTAATACACAGGAGCCAAGGAAAGAAAAATAAAAAGTTCCTATGACTAGGAAATATCCCAGAGTTTCACTCAAGGTAGATGCCCTGGACTCTAATTGTCTAACCCCCATTGTCTCCCCAGGTGCCAAGAAACGAGGGCAACTAATCATTATTCAATATCTATTAATGTTTACTAGATGTATTTTAAAAAGTCCATCTCAGGGCTTCCCTGGTGGCGCAGTGGTTGAGAGTCCACCTGCCGATGCAGGGGACATGGGTTCGTGCCCCGGTCTGGGAAGATCCCATATGCCGCGGAGCGGCTGGGCCCGCGAGCCATGGCCGCTGAGCCTGTGCGTCCGGAGGCTGTGCTCAGCAACGGGAGAGGCCACGACAGTGAGAGGCCCGCGTACCGCAAAAAAAACAAAAAAAAACAAAACAAAACAAAACAAAAAGTCCATCTCAGACTTCAGGGCCAGGCTGCCTGAATCCAAGTTCTGACTTTCCAGAATCTTGCGCTATCTTAATTCCTCAGAAGTTAAATTGGAATAATAATAGTAGCAACCTCAAAAGATGGTCAAGAGCATCATAAAATAAATAAATAACTTATACGGTACTGAGAACATGGGCTAGTGTGTAGCAAATAACAAGTAAGCATTAGTAGATTGAAAATGTAAACATATTGTTTCCCGAGAAACATTGCTTTATGCGGTAGCTCACTGTGGGTTTTACAGCACTAGAGTGTTCATAGTAGTACTTATCCTAGTAGCTCCAAAATGAAAAGCACTCAAATGGCCTTAACGTTAGAATGGAAAAACAAACTGTGGTACATTCGCCTAATATCATGCCATTTGGCAATGAAAGCAAAAGACCTACCCCTACTTGCCGTGGTATGGACGAACCTCACAAATGTTATATCAAGTGAAAAAAGTCAGACACACAAAAGAATACACACCGTATGACTGCGTTTCTATAAAGTGTAAAAAGTGGCAAAACTAATATGGGCTGCTAGAAGTCAGGATAACTGTTACCCTCCTCTACAGAAGGCTTCTGGGGGTGCTGGCAATGTTCTGAATCTTTGTCTGGGCTCCACTTACCCGGCTGTGTTTGTTGTGTGAAAATCCGTCAAGTAGTACATTTAGGATATACGTGCTTTTTGTATGAGTATGCACTTAAATAAAAAGTCCCCCGAATGATGTGATAGTCAAATATAAGTAGAACCTATTGTAATCATGGGTTAGTAAATGATCAGTGATTAATCTATCAACTAGGAAAGCAGCTAGAACGATAATCTGTGAAATTTTTGGAGTAGGCAGATGGAGACCTGTTGGTGGTGAGAGCCAACCAAAGAAAGATTTGCAAGGATTTTGTCTGCTGAATTATAACAAAACCTACAGTTGACCCAATAGGTGAGTTTTCTTTCACTCCTTTGTGGCCATCTCAAATCTGTATCACTTTTATTTCTTTCGAATATTTTAATTTTACTTAACACGAGTTCAAGTGATTTCATGGCACAGAAGAAGGAGTCATCCCATCACAGTTTCCTTCTAGGTCATCCCGTTATCCCCGTGAAGCACCGTCACACACACACCCCACCACCACCAGGGCTCACAGCTAAATCTCCCTGCTCTCCTGAAACTCTCTCCCCTAACTTGTGCTTGTGCTTAAAAGCAAGCGATCCCAGTGTCCAACCCATAGTCATTCTATATCCTTATAATAACTATTGCCTTCAACGGGAAAAGAAATACAGCTAAGGAGTTAGTATTTATGATCACAAAGGAACTAGGTAACTTTTGTGTGACAGCCTTGTTTATCTTACAAGGTGCAAGTTAATCAGTAATCTCTTTCCTTTCTAAAAATACCATTGATATCAGTGCAAATAACACAGATACCTAGAAATTACTGAATGAGTTGGTGAGTTATACTGGTCATCGCACAACTTATTAATGTGTCTGTGAAGGAGGGACTTCGGGGATTCCCGAGGGTTGTGTGATTAAATACAGGAGTGTCAAGGAGAGCGTGCAGGTTTGCATGAAGTTTGATTTCTGGGAGGAACTGGTAATTCTGAAGAGGCTTAAATGGAAGAAGTTAGCTGGGTGATGAACAGCTATGGAGATGGAAGATCCTGGAGTGTGAGCTACTTGTTTCTCTAGGGGCCAAATAGAAGAGTAATTACAATCTGGTTGGCTCTTGGTAATTACTTCTTGATTGAATAAATCAATAAATAACTGAATGAATGGAAGAAATGGGGTCGTCTAAAGCAAAGGCTTTCAATCTATTGCTGAAGATCTTACAGTCTAATCTATTGTGCGTGGATTTTAGATTAAGCCTTCTGAAATTAAAACTAAGAACCTTTTATTTTCTGGATTCTAGATTTTCAATCAAGAACATGCTCAATATTTCACAAGACTCAGAAGATCCCTGTGAAGTGCAATAGTATGTTCTAGTTGATAGATGTGGCTATATCTAGGTAGAAATTCATATAAACAGCCTTTAAACCAGTTTAAAAGATTTGGTAAATTTTAATTGTGATAAGCACAAACTTTAAGTGTAACAAGAACAAAATAATTAATTATATTTTAAGGAATTTTCTTTCATGTGGTTAATACCTAATTGTAGATGTATTTCAGTGCCTTCAGAAAATAGCATTTCCCCAAAGATTTAAAAGGCTGGTAAGAATACTGAGGAAATGGCAGTCCATCATCAGTTTGCCCCACCAGCAGAGAAGACAATTTTTTATTGTGTTATGTTATTGTTATACTTTATGCATTTAAGCAATCCTTTCTTTTAACTAATGTCTGGTAGGTATTATAATTTCTATTTTACAGGTAAGAAAACTGAGATTCACTAAGTAACTTGTCCAGGTCACAATACGTACTTGGAGGAAGTAGGATTCAACCTAGGATCATCTGATTCCAAAATCTGCTTGATTTCTACTGTGAATCCTGTCTGTAGAGACAGCCAGATGAACGAACACACACACACACACACACACACACACACACACACACACACAAATAGCAAATTTCTCCCCTTCTATCCTAATCCAAAATCTTGTCATGGCATCAAAAGCATACAGGTGCTATAGTAATTATATAGGCAATCAAAAATGCAACAAAAGCATATTCTGAATTGGACAGAACATGGTTTATTCTTCTAATCACTTAACTGAATGTAGTCACTCCATTGACTCGAGTTGTAATTGAAGCACAGTGGAAGGTGAGAAATTTTATGGTTAATGATTCTTTTCATTTACCTCTTTCCTTGTAAATGTCACTGGATGCTGTGACTCTCTTCACTCAGGGATTCCCTTGTCTCCATGTCCTTGTTTCTCTGACACCGTGTTTCTTCCTGCGGTGACAGTGGGAGGCGCTGGAACTGCCCCCTTTTACACCGGTGTGTCTGCAGAATTTAATAGAACAACTTAATTCAGCTTTCTTTAAATGCTGTCTCTCCATTTCAAACTGCTACCAAGTATGTCACTACTAAATCGAAATTTCTAGGGAGAGAAATAAACCATCTGCTGCTTTTCCCTTCAGCATATTTCAAACATATGGTACTAGGAATGGGAGGGTAACGGTGCTGGTAATTTAGACTTCCCAAGCTCCCAACACCACCATTCTCCAGCCGATTAAAAAAAATCCTTACTACTGGCCTGGAAAAATTGTCTATGCCAAATAATTAAGGAGCAGGGTTAGGAAAGAAAACATAACTGGAAGGTACATTTTGGATGAAGTGGACCTCGCTGAGACTGTAGTTCACAGAACACACACTGAACTCCCGTGAGGATTCTGTTTGCCTTGATTCTGTGTGGAGCAGAGCTCCTGCACTGTCACTGATGCACTGACACCATAAAAGCTAAGCCCTGGCATTTCATCTGATTTACATTTGTTGCGTATTTCAGAAGTGACAGGAGTTACTCCAGGTAACGCTCTATAAACATTTTCAAAGGTGGAAGCATGACCACAAATACCTTTGACATAAAACTAATTAGAATTTTAAGTTTTTTAAATGTTTATTAGAGCTTAGAAATTAGAAAATTAGTCATGCAGAGATGCAATGTCCACTGGTCAAATACAGCTATTCATTTAAATAAAAAGAGATCATTGAGTGTCATTTAAGAAATTCTCCTCTTCCTCAAGCTCATAGTTTTTTTTTTTACATTTTTTCTTCTTAAAGTTTTAATTTTCACTTTTAGGTATTTACTGAACTTGAAATTTATTTCTGTGTATAGTAGGGGTAGATACCTGATGTTTCCCACATAAGGAAAACCAACCATCCCTGTACCATTTGTTGGATAATTCGTGGTTTCTGACTAAGTTGTAAGGACACTTGTATTACACAATACTTTTTGATGTATGTCTGGGTCTGTTTCCAATCTTTGTATTCTGTATGCTTTGTCAATTTGCCTCTCCTTGGCCTAATACATCACTGTTTTAATTACAATAATATAGGAAGTTCTATCTCATAGGACAAGTCCCTGTTTAACGCTCATTTTCAGAATTGTCTAGGCTATTCCTGGCCTTTTAATTTTCCAAGTAAATTTTAGGATAACTATGTCAAATTCCTTAAAAATGTGTTAGAGTTTTTATTGTAATCACATTGAATTTATAGATGAATTTTGGGGAAATTGAAACTTCATATTTTTGAGTCTCCCCATCCATATTTGGTTGGGTAGAACCGTAACATCTACAGGTTTTGAAGCTATTTTGAATGGAATCTTGTTTTCTTTTATATTTTCTAAGTGGTTACTGTTAGAGTATTGAACTGCTATTGATTTTGTGCGCTGATATCACAACCAGTGAATTTTCTTGACTTGCCAATATTTTAAATAATTTGTATATTTCTATGGATTTTCCATGCAATTGGGTCATCTGTAAATAAAGATGGTTGCGTCTTTTTTTTTTTTTTAACATCTTTATTGGGGTATAATTGCTTTACAATGGTGTGTTAGCTTCCGCTTTACAACAAAGTGAATCAGTCATACATAAACACATGTTCCCATATGTCCTCCCTGTTGCGTCTCCCTCCCTCCCACCCTCCCCATCCCACCCCTCCAGGCTGTCACAAAGCACCGAGCCAATATCCCTGTGCCATGCGGCTGCTTCCCACCAGCTATCTACCTTACTACGTTTGTTAGTGTGTATATGTCCATGACTCTCTCTCGCCCTGTCACAGCTCACCCTTCCCCCTCCCCATAACCTCAAGTCCGTTCTCTAGGAGGTCTGCGTCTTTATTCCTGCCTTACCCCTAGGTTTTTCATGACATTTTTTTTCTTAAATTCCATATATATGTGTTAGCATACTGTATATGTCTTTTTCTTTCTGACTTACTTCACTGTGTATGACAGACTCTAGGTCTATCCACCTCATTACAAATAGCTCAATTTCGTTTCTTTTTATGGCTGAGTAATATTCCATTGTATATATGTGCCACATCTTCTTTATCCATTCATCCGATGATGGGCACTTAGGTTGTTTCCATCTCCGGGCTATTGTAAATAGAGCTGCAATGAACATTTTGGTACATGACTCTTTTTGAATTTTGGTTTTCTCAGGGTATATGCCCAGTAATGGGATCGCTGGGTCATATGGTAGTTCTATTTGTAGTTTTTTAAGGAACCTCCATACTGTTCTCCATAGCGGCTGAACCAATTCACATTCCCACCAGCAGTGCAAGAGTGTTCCCTTTTCTCCACACCCTCTCCAGCATTTATTGTTTCTAGATTTTTTGATGATGGCCATTCTGACTGGTGTGAGATGATATCTCATTGTAGTTTTGATTTGCATTTCTCTAATGATCAATGATGGTTGCGTCTTTTTAATGCTTGTATCTTTTATTTTTTGCTTATCTTAGTGCGGTAGCTAGAATTTCCAATAAAATGTTAAATAAAATGGTAATGATAGTCATCTTTATCTTATTTTTGATTTAAAATAATGCGTTGAAGTCTTTACAATTAAAGATAATGCTTGCTTTAGGTTTTTCACAGATATTCTTCATTGACTAAGGAAATAACCGTCTTTTCCAAGTTTACTAAAAATTTTAAATTCTAAGCATAATTTTAAACAATTTATTATATTTTCAGCACCTACTTTGACGATTGTATCATTTTTCTCCTTCACTTGTTACTATGGTGTATAAATAATAGATTTTCTGATGTTGAACCATCTTGACACCTAAGATAAATTTTTTTTGTTCATGATATATTGATTTTTAATAGCTTACTTATACTTGCTTGCATTTTATTTTGTGTTTTAGCATCTATGTTTATATGTGAGATCAGTCTATACTTTTCTTATATATTCCTTGGTGATGTTGACTGTTGCTTTGTTGTTATTGTTCCTGTGGTTTTCTGTAACAGTTTATATAAAACAATAATTTTTTCCTTGGAGTCAAGGTTACCTTGAAAGCCAGCTGGGCCTTGGATCATTTGTGGAATTTAACAAATAATCTAACTATTAATAATCCAATTTCTGTAAGGTTCATTGCTTTATTGTGGTTTTCCATTTTATCTTGAGTTTTAGTGATTTATATTTTTCTAAATATTGTTCATTTCATCAAAATTATAAATTTTTTTTATTGCCAAAAATTGTCCTAGTACGTCCTATGACGTTTTAGAATCTTTCAAGTATCTGTGGTTGGTCCTTTTTTAATTTAACACTGTTTGGCATATCATCTCTCTTTGTTTCTTGAATAGTCTTTCTGGAGGTTCAACCTGGTTTTCTTAATCCACTCCATTATTTCTTAGCTTTGCATTTATTAATTGTCCCCTTATTTTTATTATTTCCTTTCTTCTACTTTCTTTAGTAAAAAAAAATAAAGTAAACCATTCTTTTTTAGTTTTTTTGAGCTGAATACTTGACGCATATTTTTTTTATTTATTTTTTTGCGGTACGCGGGCCTGTCGCTGTTGTGGCCTCTCCCTTTGCGGAGCACAGGCTCCGGACGCGCAGGCTCAGCGGCCATGGCTCACGGGCCCAGCCGCTCCGTGGCATGTGGGATCCTCCCGGACCAGGGCATGAACCCGTGTGCCCTGCATCGGCAGGTGGACTCTCAACCACTGCGCCACCAGGGAAGCCCCCTACCACACATATTTTTATATGTAGCATGTAGAAAAATCACTCTAAATACTTTGTAACTTCCGTCGTTGTTTCCTCTTTGGTTCAAAGATTATTTAGCAGTTTTTAGTTTCCACACACATAAATATTTTACTATATTTTTATTCATAGTTTCTAACTTAGTTTAATTATGATCTGAAACATGTTGTATATAATATAATTTCTTTACAGTTTATTGAAACTTACTTTGTGGACAATATCTTTTGTGTACAAATTTTTTTTTCTATTTTCTGGGCATATATATATATATATATCTAATACATGTATAAAATATATATTTTAACATGTATAAACATTTTTGTACATGTTAAATCAATATTGTTAATATTGTTGTTCAGATCTTTTATATATTTACTGTTTTTTTTTGTCTGCTTTATCTTTCTGTTTCTAATAGAAGTGTGTTAAATTCTACCGTGACTGTGTTTTTTTGAGTTTCTCTTTGTTATCCCTCTTAATCATCCCATTGTCTTTGAAGATTCTTCTCTATCAGTCAGGGCAAGGTCAGAGAATCAGAACCTCTGTGCAGAATGTTGAAGGAGGGATTCAGTGCAGAGGTTTGACCGAATGTGACCATGGACTCTGATTAAACTGTCTGTGTCTCCTCTGGTGCTGGGCCTGAGGGCAGCGGGGCAAGAGCCAGGAAGGAAATGGCCATGAAGTGGGCAGAGCAAGAATAAATAGGAACCTGGTGGGCACAAGCTGGAACCTGTGTCTGTATCTCACTGCCTGCAAGCCTTGACCTTGTTGTGATGCAGCTGACCTGCAGAAGAAGCTGGTGCCCTTTGCCCCAGCTGTCCAGCTGTGGACATTGGTGCAGAAGTCAGAGAGGCTCTGGACCCAGGAGCTGTCCCAGGCGCTGCAGCAGCTGAGCTGAGCACAAAGGTGACTATTACAACTTCTGCCTTCCCAATTTCATGCAAATTTCTATTGACACCAACCCTCATCTGGAAACAAACGTGGAAAGGAATTCTGAGAAGCCGAGCTCCAGTTTAGCTGGGCTGACA